>NC_041394.2:257989718-258589718 GCF_900747795.2 Erpetoichthys calabaricus | reverse complement strand
CAGTACAAACATAAAGACCTGTTCTCTTATTAACATATTAACTTATCTCGGGAGACTTCATATGTAGTTTGGCAATTTACACTGTTTGTTTAGTTGCAACTGCACTTAGGATGGTAGCACAGTGGCACAGTGATAGCGGCTGCTGCCTCGCAGTAAGGAGACCTGGGTTCACTTCCCAGGTCCTCCCCATGTGGAGTTTGCATGTTCTCCCCGTATCTGCGTGGGTTTCCTCCGGATGCTCCGGTTTCCTCCCACAGTCCAAAGGCATGCAGGTTAGGTGTATTGGGGATCCTAAATTGTCCCTAGTGTGTGGGTGGGTGTGTGCCCTGTGGTGGGCTGGCACCCTGCCCGAGGTTTGTTTCCTGCCTTGTGCCCTGTGCTAGCTGGGATTAGCTCCAGCAGACCCCCATGACCCTGTGTTTGGATATAGCGGGTTGGACAATGACTGACTGCACTTAGGATGATGATGTCCCAGTTACAAAGCATTTGTTGTTGTGTCTGACATGTGGAATAGACAACTGCTGTAATATACTGTATATTGCTCACATACATACACACATATCTTATTACCTTTGTTTTTTGAAGTACAGGTACTCTACTTAAACTAATAAAATACATAAAAGGACAAAAATCCTATATGGTATCCAAAATCAATATTGTTGTTTTTTTTCCTGTGAAAAATGAGAAAACGTTTAAGGAACTGTTTTAGTATTTTTAAAGTACTAGGGTGTTGTACCGTGTTAGCCATTATGAATGTAGTGAGAAATCAAGTAAAATATTGTAATATTTTTAGTTAGCCAATAAAAGGTGTCATTTTGCTTGACTTCTCAATACTTTTAAATTAAATATATATGTGAGTTTAATGTTATTTTTGTAAGTGACACCTGCTCATATAGTTTTATATTACTATTTTACATTTGCAAAGCTGTGTAACACTCTTCAGAAAAGAATATTATACAAGAATTCACTGAACTGAATTACAGAAAAGCAAAAACATTCATGAAAATTAATAAACAAGATAAAAAGAAATATATTTTTATACTACTTTTGGTATGGTATAAGGTAAATGTGACAAAGATGTCCTACCTATTTAAAGTATTATAACAAAAGAAAATTAAAAAATGAATGCTGTAGGACCCAGTAATATAGCTGAATGTGCAGTTCTTTGAAAATCCATGTCTTTGAACCTATCTCAGCCAAATTTTGCACATATTCCCCATTTGTACTTGTGAAGAGCAAATGCTATATTTCATTTTGAAATTCGTCTGCCCTTGTGACTTATTAGGTAAGTTCACCAAGCGGCATTTTTGGGACTTTGACATTTTGGTTTGGGTCCAATTTTTTTTCCTCTGGAGGAATTTACTTAATGACTGTACTCAAACGTTATTCCATGCCAGACTGAGCTCAGTACCCCACTTCCATTCATATTAAAAAGTAACAAAAAAACTGATGTTTTTTGGATTTTCAAAGTGTCTTTCATCAGTCACTTTAGGAAGATATAATATTTGCTAAAAAGATCAAATCATTCCCTTGCATTTTTTAATAAGCTGTATTAAAAACGGTTAACTGATAAATTATGTTGTTTATACCCCACATACACCATTTCTTTCCACTGCATTTGGCATTTTGACACATATAAATTTTGCACCATACTTATTTATGAATAAAAAAAGAAAAAAAAGGAAAACAGAACTTCATAGTGAGTACTACTATGCAAAAGTTTTAGGCCAACAATGAAAATGATCTTTTGAGCTTGTTAACTGCACAGAAAGTGTTTATTTGCTCTTGAAAACAGTACATAATATTAGAATAAAAACAATTTAAAAATACTCTACAATAAATAGTACTAAGAATACTTTGAGATTTAATAAGTCAGTACTTTTTGTTGCCTCTCTCAGAATGCAAAACTTTGGAACCCTGCTGTATATTTTTTTTAAAGTAGTCCTTTAAAAATTGTTCCATGCTACTTGCAGGATTTGCCTGAAATGTTCTTCATCTTCATCTAGCTGGTATTTGTTCTTTTCCTGTTCCATGTGAGCCCAAACAGCTTTATCTATGTTGATGTTGAGGTTCTGAGGTGGCAAATCTAATACTGTTAAGTGTTACATCTTCCACCTCCAATTAGGTCTTAATTGTGTTTGCCACTGTTGTCAAGCTGAAAGATTAAATTTTTGTCAGTCACTTTTCCGAAGATACAGCAAGATGAATCAAAACCAGTTTTTTTTTCTCTCAGCAGTTATCATTCTCTCACTGTTTGACTAGATCCCCTACATGGTTTGCTGAAATGCATCTCCAGACCATTACAGTGCTGCCACTGTGCTTCTCAAAAAAACAGATCCATAAAACTTGATGCCTGCCACAGGTTGTCACAGATGCTATATAATCTTACAGTGTTTCAAGCACTACAATCTCTTTACCTTGTTGCCTTTAAGAATGGTTTCTTAGATTCAGCATAATCAACAAAACCATCTGAAAGTGCATAATGTGGTGCCTAATGACTTGGTCATATGTTATGCAAGCATTTCCCTGGATTTCCTTCTGTTCAATAAGGAACTGCCTTTTAACCCAGCCACGGGGGATGCACAAACCAGTGTGTTTCTTCGAGTCGGCCCCAAGCCCGAATAAATGGGGAGGGTTACGTCAGGAAGGGCATTTGGTGTAAAATTTTGCCAAATCAATATGTGGACAACAATACAAATTTCCATACTGGATCGGTCAAGCCCCGGGTTAACAATGACCGCCACCAGTACTGTTAGCCAACAGTTGGCCAAAGATGGGTGTAACAGAACAAGATGCAGAGGACAGAAAGATAGGGAAAAAGATGAGCCACTGTGGCAACCCTAACGGGAGCAGCCAAAAGAGGAAGAAGAAGGAACTGCCTTTTAGTATTGCTGATCAGATGCATAAATTTGCTTTGGTCTTCTGCTGAATTTTCCACCTTTAGCTTGCTCAGGCTTGAACACCACATATTGAGAATCCATTTTGGTCTACTATTGCTTGCAGACTGTAGACATTTTGACAGGGAACTATGATTTTCATGTCCATTACCTGTGTTAGGAAACCTTTTTTTTTTTGAGGCCCCCTAATATTTGTGGTTACCATCTAGTATACCAAGTTGCTTATTAAACTGGGCCACTAGTGCGCCTGGTTTGGCTACTTCATCACTTTGATTGAGGTGTGCTGTTGGGGAGACATGGAATGGCTGGAGCACCTCGTGGAGTTTGAGCCCAGCTTGTGTTGCTTGAGCCATCTCACAGTAAGTTTTTGGAACACACAAGAAATCCTTATTTTTTGACTGTGTCAGTATTTTTGACTATATTCTAATGTTTCATTTATTGGTATTTTACTTAATTATTTTTTTTTTCAATTGTAGATTACATGATCACAGTATGAACATTATGATCTAACAAGAAATTGCATACATCTGAGCTAATTTTACGTAATTAATTTTAATTTTTCAATTTTTAAATAAGTGCGCATGGCAGCTTTAAAGCTTTTTTTTCTAACGATATAACTGGGTACATCACTATATTTTTTTAATCTTTTATATAATTTGATAAGCCATGTTTTGTCTCATACTTACCAATATGACTTTCAATATTGAATGTGTTTTTAATGAATAATACCTATGAGTAATGAAGCAACAGAGTCAGTTTTTAATATTCAGTAAGGCAATAAAACTGTCAAGCACTGATTTGTCTGTTAAATTTCTACAAGACTTACAAAAAAATGAGTCAACATCTTCCAAACTTTACAGTAAACAGTTTCGTACAACCATCATGTCTACACAGACACAAATATCATCAAATCTCATTAGAGCTGAGTCTTCTGATAAGCAGACAGGGCAGTGACTCCCATCAGCTCAGTAAACAGTAATAATGAAGAGCGCGCAGGCTGTCACTGGTGATGAAGAGATATCTAAACACTCTATTAGTTTTTCATTTTCAGAATTAATGTTCTTTATGGCTGTGTACACTCACTGGTTAATGAACTGTCTCATTAAGTAAATGGCCAGAAGCTCTGCTACAAGAGGAGTGCATAATTTCAGTAGCACTGACAGGTAATTTAACTTTGTAAAATTCAGGTTAAGAAAAGAAAACAATACAAATTTATTTAATCTGTAATGCATTTTAATGCATTACAATAAAAAAGGAGAAATGGGAGGTGCGTGCCTTATAACAATAATAAAACATTTAAACAAGAAGGAATTAAATAAAAAGCAATATATTTTTGCATACTGGTAGACTAATCTACAGCACAGAGACAGGAGAGTGATGAGACTCACAAGACTTTTAGATAATGTATATTATTTTACAATATTCTATTCTTAACTAAAAAAAATGTCGTAAAATAAGTCTTGTGAAACAGATTTTTTTGGTTTTTTATTAGGGTTGAAACATCAAATTAGTTTTACACAAGGGTGACTTGTTGCACTTAACCTAAGATTATTGCATTTGCGCACTGAAAAGAGACAGTAGAGAGCAAAGTAATTCTATTTTGTTTAGTTAGGGGATGACCACTTAATAAAATAATAATAACTGTACATTTCAATTTTTGATAGTGTTAGACAAAATATTTTCCAGACTTGTAAGAAATAATACTAATTAGTGAAATTCTGCAAGCAGGCCTTTTATCTTCCAAGCTTAAAATGATGTGGTTAAATTAAGCAATCATCAGATATTTAAAAACTTAAAAGTTGACAATAATACACTTAAGTTAAACCGCCTCAACAACATCAAAAGAGAACAGAACGTACTTTGACTATAAATTTTATTAATTTCATTGTGTATATAACAAATTATTATTTTTCTAAATGTGTTATTTTTATATTTACATTTATTACTAAGTGTAACAGCATGGTGGTTCATTGGTTGCCGCTCTTTCCTAAAACGCACAGCATCCAAGGGTGTGAATCCCTCGCCATTTCACTGTCTGTGTGGAGTTTAAACATATTCCTCCTGTCTGTTTGGGTTTCCTCTCAAATTCCAAAGATGTGCGTTGGGTTAACTAGCACCTAAAAATGGTTCATACCTCGTGTACAAGTGCTGCTGGGTTAGGCTTCAGTCCCCAGCACCCATGATATTGAACTGGATTTGACAATGATGTTTAATAACAGTAGTAATTTATGGCGTATTGCGCAAACTTTTACTAGTCTTCTTTAAAAGGTTTGTAGTACACTTTATTAAATATTACTTAGAAATGCAATGTTATGCAACAACTCACTGAGTTGTAAACATGTTTTAGTGTTGAGGGAAAATTTCAATAACAGCAATAGGATAAACAAATAACATACTGTACAGCTGCAGACTTATTTTTAATTTGATACAAAATTCCATTCTAAATTGCTTCTAAAATCATAAATGATGTATTTTTAGATTGTTCTGTTTTGAATACAACTGTAACATCTTTGAAAGAATGCCTTATGCCAAATTCTACTTCCCATTAGAAAGTCAAAAGCTTTAATACCCTTACTATTTAGTACACTATATTGTGCTGTTATTAAACTCACTACATGAAATTTCCATTTTAGAATGCTGAGCAGACTGTTGTGCTTGCATTGACATTCATTCTTTCTAAACATAAATTTTAATTTTTTTTCTAGTCTTGTTTAATCATAGGCTTGTGTCTTTTTCATTTAAAGAGGGTTATGACAACACAAATAAGTGGAAGGGAAATAAATAAGAATTAATTGGCTTTTGGCAAAGTCACATTAAGCTAAGATTTGAGAAATTAGCATAATCAATCTTATAAGTAACGTATGTCATGCAAGTGTACTGAATTTCCAATAGGAAAAATGTTTTTTTATTTAAATTTCCAATGCAAAGCAGCTGTTCAGCATGTATACACTGAGGTTCAGATAAATAAGTTCTTCCCATCACATCTCCCTTTGGATATACCGTATTATAGCATCCGACAAACCTACTTTGACAGTTTTCTGCTGGATGCCTTCTTCTCTTGATCAGCAAGTGTTGCTCAACATTAACACACCCACTTGGACTCTTTTGTTATATAGGAATCTCATTTGGCCATTTTGGTCTGAGAGTGGATATACAGTATATTTTAAGCTTGACTAAATCCTTAAGTAAACCACCAAAGCATTACCATCATTTTATTATATTTGCAAGTAAACATCTCTCTATTATAAAAAAAATCTTGGAAGGAGACGAGACGTGATTGTCTCAGAGACACTTTCACGTCCCGCAAGACGAGTCTTTGTGCCAAGCGATATAACCACACCTGGGGCTGGAAGCCCCGCGAAACAAGAGCTTAGGCAAAGAGATTTGGAAAATTCCTGTGTGGTTATGTCAGACACATTTCTTTTAGAGAGAAAGAAACGATATTCACTCACGGGCAGTTGTACGTTGTGTTGTCACGATGTAATTCCAAACACGGAATCAAAATTCAATGCAATATTGATGAAAAGGTAAAAGGGAAAAGAGATCGAATATATGGACACATGTGATATGACAGAAGTGCGCCGCACGATATGCAGATCACGTGGCATGGCAGAGGCAGCAAGCCAAGCAGCTGATCAAGCAAAGAGGAGGTAAAAAAAACTGTGTGTTTCCCATTGTATCACCATTTAAGAGGGGGTGTCGGAGGAGCGATTGTGTCTCCTTGAGGTGCATTCAGTCCCCCTCTTCACAACGCAGAGGTGGCATAGATGCAAAGTGGTTGGTGCATAGCGCAGATGGGGTGGGGGGTCAGGGGGGTTTGGTGGGCAAGCAAAGCGAGCAGGGGGCCCAAGTAAAGACAAAGAAGCAGAAGTGCTCCTCAACTTCTCCAAATGTCCCTTTACTTCCTAACCCTGAATGGTATGGCGAGTGCTGGTGATGCACATTGCAGATTTAAGTTTAGCAGCTCTATTTTATTTTGTGTCAAATCAAAATCAATAAAGAATGTTTAAGAAAAAAAATAACCTTTAAATGCTACATTTAGCAGATTGGCAATTCTTGATAACATGGGAACCTAAGGACTTCAGATTGGACAGTTTAATATATGTAAGGAGTTAACAAATTATACCATAGAGCAGCTCAGTATGTATGCAACTGTGGACTGTGAGCAGGAGAAGGTGAGGCTTGTGTTTGAGCTGAGAGAATCACCTGACCTATCCATCCAAAGTAGCAAAATCAAAGTTTACACAGGACACAAGTGGAATGTGACACACGCAGTAGACCAGGCCATTGACCGACTGAAACACCAGGCTATGGCTGGAATGCTGTAACTAGGTATGGCTGGTCTTGGATGGGGAACATCACATAAATTGCGGTCTAAAGCCTCAAAGAAGTAGAGGAAGACCTGGTGATATCTGAGGTTGTGAAGATGGAGGGTGAGGCCTACATAATAAGAGCTGTAAGTCAGCAGCAACAACAAAGGAGGCTGTGATCAACAGGACGGTCATGTGGATGGACATGTGGAGGATGCCCAAGCAAGGCTAAGCTTCTTGATCAGTGACACTTATGACACCCTTCCAAGTCCTCAGCACCTGCACCTCTGGTATGGCTCGGAGAAGATCTGCCAACTCCGTAACTTGTGGAACCCGAGTTTGCAACATATGCTCTCTGGCTGTATGGCAGCATTATTGTGGTATAGGTGATGTCACGACCAGGTCCTGGAGGTCGGAAGCAAACAGGGCAAGCTTGGTAACTTCACAGAGGCTGGGTAAGTTTGTCAGGCAAGGGTGCCAGGCCCAGAACAGCAGCACAAGGATGTCGCCTCTCCTGTCACCTGGAGGAAAGTGGACCATGAGGACTGACTTTGACCATCAGTTGCAATTCCC
This sequence comes from Erpetoichthys calabaricus, assembly GCF_900747795.2. Taxonomy (NCBI): domain Eukaryota; kingdom Metazoa; phylum Chordata; class Cladistia; order Polypteriformes; family Polypteridae; genus Erpetoichthys; species Erpetoichthys calabaricus. The sequence continues at coordinate 258,581,938 of NC_041394.2, read as the reverse complement.
ACAAGAAATTATCCTAACATCTTTATAACCAGACATCATGGACGATCATCATGGCTGAACTGACTGTTCCGTGGGTAGAAGGGATGGAGGCTGTCTTTGATAGAAAGAGTGAAAAGTATGGAGAGCCTTCATCTTTCCAGTAGAGATAGGTTGAAGAGGCTTCGCTGGAACATCCTTCCAGAAGTTCCTGAAGTCCCTTGGGATGACAGGCTTAAAGCTGAGGAAGACCCTCAAAGATCTAGTGGAGGAGGCAGAAAATGAGAGCTTCTAGCTCTGCCTCAGAAGAAAGGATAAAGCATGGGGAAAACAAGGATCCTAAGAGCTGGCTGCAGGGGTGGCAAGGAGATGTCCTTATCACTGCTCCACAACCTCGAGATGTTCTGGGATTAAAGAAGTGAAACATCAGTGAAAGGTGGCTCCAGGCTGATGACCCGGCAGCCAGCAAGGTGGCACTGTCGAAGGTGTGTCAGGCAGAAATGCCCAGCAGGTGGTTCCACCTGTAATCTCTTTTGCATACTGCAACAAGCATTCATGGATGGAAAAGAAAGAAAAGAAATGGAAAAACAGAACCAAGCTGCAATATGTCACAAACCCCTGAGATCCTTTAAAAGTCCTTCTCTCTGTTCATCAAAGAATGGATGCAGAAAAGCCAGAACAAAGACAATACCAAACTAGAGCAAGGTTTTTTTTCTAGACAAAAGAACAGTTTGATTATTCCAAAAAAAAGAGAGTTCTTAATGGTAAGCTAGGATGAAGTATATGTAAGTCAGTGAATTTAGAAAGGAGTGAGTGTACTGTCTCCTGTAGTGACATGGGTGGAGCTAGTAAGAAAACTTCAGTAAGAAAGCAGACAAGTGTAGAGCTCTGAGCTCTGAGAAAGTATAGGTGGAGCTGAGCTGAACAGCACGGCAGATGAAAACACAAGAAAAGATATGAGGTACAGTGTGGAAGATATTGTTCCTATCTCCTAAGGCCAGCATTAGGAAACAGAAAGGCCTGTCCCAAGTCTGACAGTGGGAGTTAGTCAAGATCTGTCACAAAAAACTAAATATTAACTGCTGTTGGTGTCTGTTTCAGTCCCTTCTCCACCCCGTGTCAGGTTGTTACATAAAAATTCACAAAGAATTAATAGCATGCAAAAAAAAACTTTTAACAATTCTCCATTAAACATAAAAAATGTATTTGATATGAATCTGATTACGCTCTGTATGTGTTTTACGCACTTTAGATGACACCTGCATGATTAGTTCAGTTTTATTTCTATATTTTATTTAGTTACAAAAAAAGGGGGGGGGGGGAGGAGGAGGTTAAATTAGGGTTATGCCTAGAACCTGCTGAGTCCCACGGCTTCTTTTGTTCCACTTCAAATACTGCATTTATTGATATCTCAATTAAAATAAGTTTATAATATTTTGAAATTGATTTTAATGCAGGTATCTCAAATGCATTTCAGGATATATAAGATACTGTATCTTTGTCACTTTGAGATATCTGAAGTGTTTTTTATTTTAACATATCTGAGGCAACCTTGCAAAGATGTTTAAAACGACAGGATGAATCTGAATATCTTCTTGAGATAAAAAACAGACAGAAAGTTCTAGTCAAAGAATAGGAAACTATACAGAATGTGATTTTTGACATATCTCAAAATGAATTTCGGATATCTTAAAATGATCACTAGGCCATCTTGAGTCTAAAAACTGGAAGTTATTTGGAAATATCAGAAAGCGTTTTACAGATATCTTTAAATATATCTGAGATTTCTCAAAAAGTATTGCACATATCCTAAAATATAAATTCACTTATCTTGAAATTTCAGATATTTGTAAACCTTAACCTTATAAGTACTATAAATACATTTTTAATCAAGAAACTAACCTCATAATTTTCTTCAAAGCTCAGAACACCATTAAAGAAAACACATAGCATAAAACGAAGAAAAAATTAAAACAAATCCACATTATCACACACATTGACCAGGAGAAAATAAACCTCTGAAGCATATTGATCCCTAGCTTTAAAAATGTTTCTGCGTTTGCCATCTATGTTCATTTGGATCTGAAACAAGAAGTATGCACTATAAACCAGAAATATCAGAATCTCTTTTGGTACACAGAAGGTAATCTTTGACCACTTACAAAAATACTAGATAGATAGATAGATAGATAGATAGATAGATAGATAGATAGATAGATAGATAGATAGATAGATAGATAGATAGATAGATAGATAGATAGATAGATAGATAGATAGATAGATAGATAGATAGATAGATAGATAGATACTTTATTAATCCCAATGGGAAATTCACATAGGGCAGAATACCTCTGTCAGGTTCAGGGTCAAATTTCTTTCATCATTCCATGTTTTGCATTCAAGAAAACCAATCAAGTCCGCCAAAGAGAATTTGTAAAAATACCAACAGAACAATGCTGGCTTGCACTATAATAGTGTCATCACTATGACAACAAAGATAGAAATCAATCAGTTACTAAAAAATCATCACAGACACTGCAGGCACTACTTGTCTTATTTTTTCCACAAGTGAGCAGTTGCCAAGCAAGTTGCACCATTCTGCATGAGTCACAACTACAAAATGATAAAACTTGTTTAATAACAATGAAACAGTATTTCTGATTTTTTTGAATGCTCAGCTTAGCAAGGAAAAATATATAGTAGGATATATACATCTTGTGATGGTGCATTGTGTAAAAGTGTGTCAGCACAAAATCAGTCATCTAGTCATTTTTGCCTACATGCAGCACAGGAAGCAGCATATGTGGCACTTCAGATTTTCCAGCAAATACTCCTTTTGATTCAGTCTACAATACAGATGCAATAACTGAAACATAATAATGGGAGAAAGGTAGCTAGCTGAAAATTGCAGCACCAGTGCTATGTACTGCAATCAACGTGCTGCAGACTTCCTTCCTCCCTCAAGCCGACAATCCCCTTTATTTCAGTAGCCGCTGTAGCGTTTAAGGTGGCTAGCTGAATGTCTAACAACAAATCGGACTGTCGACCTCAGAGCACCTGCCAGCCCCCCTGAATCTATAAACAGCAGAATAAGCAACATAAACTGACTTTACCAACTAATAATCTAGCATTTTGCTTAATAAATTCCACTAGCAGATAATTAAGTAAATAAACAAACATGCTCTGTGCAGCAATTAAAAAAGGAAAGTTAGAATAAAGAGGCATAATTTAGTAAACAATACATAAGACACTGATATAAAAAAGCCTAAATATTACAGAAGCTTGTTGTTAATAGCAACATGCTATATAGCCTTAAAAGTATATTAAAGTTAGCACCTCTGAAGAAACCCAGATTAACTATAATAAAACAATACAGTTAAGCACTCCTGGCACTATGCTGAGCAAGGGACCAACATTAGGTCTGCATTTCACAAAAACTTTACGTTTTGGCGACAAAAGCTCTACTTTAGCCTCATGTTATCACAGTGCTTTCACTTTTAATTTTTATTATAGATACTTTATTAAATTCCATCCAGATGCTCTTATATTAAGCAGTGTGATTTCTTCTTGTTACTGTATCATACAGGCCAATACCATGCAATGGTCTTAGAACTACAGACTGATGATTTTTTACTGTGCTAACAAGTCACTGAACAGCAAAGTCTTTTTTATTTTTTAAAGTAACTGTTGCCCTCAAAAATTCCTTGCTCAGTTGCCGAGTGGGAAAAATAGAGTCTTATCCAAGCAGTCTGTGAATGAAATGACACAGAGTCTACTTCTCTGTTGTTGAGCTAAGATTTCTCACTACGTCTTTTGATTTCTTTTTTCTCACTCCTTCTAATTTATGCTTTTTGCTATTATGATTTTTAATTTTTGCTCCTTGTTGTTCATTTTTACATTTTTGTCACATTAGATTTTGAAACTGTGCATACTGTTTCTTTTTAAGTATATTTTAGTGATGCCACAGCACTGCCATTTTGTTGTTAATTTTTACTCTTGGTTGTCACCATTTTCTGTTTCTCCTGCATGACAATGGCCATTATGTTGTTAGAAATGGTGTCTGATGCTTAGCAATGTGACCAGCGACATTGTAAAGTGTGATGTCATCAAGTGATGTCTATTTAAGATGGTGGAAAGGTAAGAATGACATCCTAGCTTTGGGGTAAAATTCAAAATTTATTCTGGTTCAAGTAAAATTTTAGCTTGAGTTGCATGGTATAGCAGTGCTGGAAAAATACTGTTTTATAATGGCATGGTACCAGCATTTCTGACACTAGAAATAAACATCTGCTTTCCTCTCAATAATCCCTCCCAACTGTCCCCTTTTCATCTACACTCACTGGTGCAGATGTTGAAAAATGTCCATTCTATAGACTTCACAAAACAAAAATATAGGGTTCAAAGCAATTGAGATTTCACGGGGGAAGGACCCCACACGTTATTGCTTCCATATAATCAACCCCACCCTGTATTGCTTCGGGGATTGCAAATTTCATGTTATCAAGAGGGAAGCGGTGGATAATGTGATGCAATGGTGACTATAGATGCTGGAGTATCCGTTACTATCCGTCAAAATATTTGTATCGATCAACAATTAATTATGGGCAGGACTAACTCTTTTCTAGCTTAGTTTAACTTTTAGACATGTTTTTGACTTTCTTCTTTGGCTTTAGCACTTCAGTATATTAGTCTTACTGGTTTTTGACTAAAACTGCTTGTATTTCTTTTCATCTTCTAATTTTGTTTTTTACTCCAATTCCACCTTACCTATTTTAAGGTGTTTCATAAATTGACTTTCTATAATTTAATCATTAACTTAAAAAGAACAGTGTTTGGTCTTCATTGATGTCTTACACTTGTATTCACTTTCAAAGACAGTTTTTTTTAAAATTCTGAAATGAAATCAAGACATAAATTGAAGACTTTTTTGTTTTATACAAATCACGTGAACTTTTTCCCTTTATTTACATTATTACATGTAACCGACAAAACCAATAAACAGAATTTCAGTGTTTATTATGAGTTCACATCATGAAAAGAAAAACAGTTATGGTTAAATTTACATTCGGTTTTAAAACTGAACAGCACTGACCAACTGAATCATAAAGTGAAAAATGGTTTTAAACCATTTATGCAGCTCATGTCGGCACTAAATTAGTTGTTTTTTTATACTTTTGTAGTGAAGTGTATAAATGGATGTGAGGTTGCCACTTTACCAGGTTCCCCGTGATAAATATTTTCTTTTACAAATGAATGAAATGATTAACTTACAAACACTTAACCAAAAAGGTGAAACACTATCACAGTGCCGCTAGCAGAATGTGTATTCTGAAACACTGTTTTGTGATTCATAAAGATTGCTTATATTTACTGATTACGCTCTGTTGTTTTAGCAGAGTACTAGTGAAGAGTACACACTATTTCTTTTCACAAACTGTCCACTTAATGCATCTAAACCAAGCTGAATTGCATAATGATGCTTAATTAACCTAACCGGCACTGAATTAGTTGGTGAGTTAATGATTTTATAGAAAAACTCGCAGAACTTGGGCTCACCAGAACATGTATGATATCATACATAAATGGAATACTGAATACATGTAACATTTGATAAATGTATTTTATGACAGTAGCAACTCTGTGGAAAATTAAAAATGGATACATTTAAATGTCAAAGATGATTCTTTTTTAAATTCATATTGATATTTTTTTGGTTACCTATTTTGGTGACAGCTATAGCACTAACATTCTATTCCTTACCATTGGTCACCATAGCATGTGTACCCACAGTGTCCAACAGACATAAGTTAAGTCATTCAGTCTTTAGGTGAGTCAGAGTAACAATTCCAGCTGTCTCAGTTTGTTGATCTCTATTTAAAGTTGTGTTACTGTACATACATGAACATGTTGTACAGTAGCTAAGTAATCTTCTGTGGAAAAATTATGATTTGATTTTGCTTGTCAGTCAAACATTTGAATTATTATCATATGTTTATCATATTGCTAGAAAAACAGATGCAGGCCAGCAAATAAAAACCACAATTACTTGCAACCTCATATTTTAGTAGTGTGCAGCAAACAAACACAACAAACTAAAGACACTTTCGTACCTTTTGTGTATTTATTATTTGTTTTTGCACTAGTTAGAATATTTTATCATTTTGTGTGCCACTATATTTTTGGGTTTACTTATTGGTGCTGCTGTTGTGTGTGCATTTTCCATGATTGCAGCCGTGCTGTCTGTGATCGTGTGTCCGGCACTGCCTTCCCAATGTGTGATGCTGGTGTGCATGCATTTTCTATTTAGAGACAGTGGGTTGCATTGTCAGACATACACTTATTGAATCATTGGCTCTTTCATATAAAGTTCATTAGTGTTAGTTAGGGATAAGATTTCCAAGTCAGTTAGAATTGCTTTTTTTGGACCTACTTTTTTGTTTCACCACAATTTCTATTTTAAACTTTGGTCCTAATGTGTTACATTTTATTCTGCCCTGTTTGACATTCTCCTATGACTTCACAAACTATTTTTCTTGCTCTTTTATTTGGTTTGATTTTTATCTCCCAATTATCTCCTTTCCTGGTCTTGCTGATATCATACCAACTACACAGTACAGTATGGAACTGGTCAACATCATTAGCCAATCAGATACATCTTAATAGCATCACTTACTGTACATGTATGCATGTAAATTACCTGAACAGCTCCACCAAGGGTAGCTGATTTCTTTGCATGTACAAAACTTTTGTAAAATCTTGCATGTCAAGTGAGAAGATTAATACATTCCCGCCCAATGCTACAAAAACTATCACTATAATCATCCATTATCTGTTTTGAAGAACAGACTATGTTGTTTGGAAGCCGTTTCAGGTATCCTGCTCTAAGCTGAATTACATCACAAGGACAAAATTAGTGCTTTAAAAGCTGCCAATGAAGAAATGCAATTTGTGCTATAATGTACTGAGAGACCACTGCAAATGGAGAAACAGCCTGTAGGAGGCTGCTTGCACTTCAAGAGGTAAACAGTGCAAACATAAAGATTAACACAAGAGAGCTGTATCACATATGCACCATCCATCCCACCAAGAAACAGCTGGTCATCTTGGAACCAAAGTAACAACCTTCAAACTGATCTTACTGGCCATCTATCTATCTATCTATCTATCTTTAGACCCATACTGTATATCTGTCATCAATTAGAGACAACTGATGATAAAAATGCATGTGTAAAATTAGGACATCTAACTATAGTTAAAATAAGACAGAAACTGACATTCAGTAAAATATTAACACAATTCCATGACCAGAGACTGAGAAAAGCCTACTCAGATACACAGATACCATGTACTCTGAATAGGAAGTGACCAGGCCAGGTTTCTAATTTTATGGAGTTGTGAAGCAACAACACTGGTACTGTCAGGGAATAGCAGCATAGAAACAAGAGTGCATCAGATAGGCTGATTTGTGTTTTAGAATACATTTTTGTTTATCTGGAGAGTTTATGCTGGAGAGTGGTGACGTGTTGCATGTTGAAATATTAGTAATCCTTCTGCTACCACTACTAAGTATCATATAACAGCATACACTAGTGTGAAATCACTCTGCGTAAACCAAATGTAAAGCAAATTCAATCAAGTTACTTGTCTTACATCTGTTTGTGAGGCTCAGCTGGACTCCAATATTAAATACAAATTTAACATACATTCTGCCCTGCCAGCATATTAGGAAGTTTAATTCTACTTTACCACTTTTTTGGTTTCTATGGATTTCTTGCCTATTCGAAACACAGAAACACTTTTTGCCTCAAATGACAGGCACCACACCCTGTCAAGTCTTTTTGTGTTCTGTACAATTAATTACTTTACCTAGACTTCATTTATTGATCACAGCAGAAGCAATGCTATGCTTTGGGCATCTAAATTGAATTCAAACCTGGAAGGCAGTTGGATAAAATCGTTTGTCACATTAAAAAAGAAACTGAGGCTTAATACTATGCTAAAAACTCTCTGAAAACCCATTAAAGCAGTTGAGTACTTGAAAAGCTGAAGTGTTCCCAGTAATCATTACAACTTCATATGTATGACACAGACTAATATAACTGCACAAATGATTTACAATGATTTTTCTTCTGTATGTGTAAAAACACCTGCCTGAGGGTTGAATCTAAATAGTTTTGCAGTGCTATAAAGATCGACTGTGAGAATAAGCACTCTTAATCTCTGAATATTACACTGGAAGAAATATGTATTAGGCTGAAAGACAAGAAAAGGAAAATGACTTGTTCATACCTGACTGGATCTGTAATAAAAAATCCAATTTAGAAAAAGTAAAGATAAGGGGCAAGCTGCAAAAGTCCCATCAGCTTAGCAAACACTAAATAATGAAGAATACTCTGGCTGTCCTATGTGATAAAACACTCTATTAATGGAGCTGTTTTTAAATTAATGATAATTATGCCACGTTCACAGCAGAAAGTTATTGCATTTTTATCTGTTTTAAGAGGAATCTCATGGATGTACCTAAAATAAAAAATATAAAATTTAAAAGTGATTGTATACAGAAAAGGGAAACTTTCAAAGAATCTCAGCTAAAGTTTTAATGATACTGGCTCGATGGGTCAAAGATCAGCTCAAACCAGCTGCAACTGCGCTTTCTGATTATAACCAAGAGGTTGTTCTCAATTTCAGGAGGGGGAAAAAAAGAAATCATGTCAGGTCTTTGACATGAAATTCTTTTTAAAGTGTTTCAGTGAAGCAGAATCGGTCAAGCCCTGTTTGAAATTGGCCTTGTTTTTGTTCATTGCTTAGAAGGCCTCTAAAAATCAAATTAAAAAGGAAAATGATCAAAAGCTGCCAAGAAGACTTTAGAGAAGAGCCTATTAAGTCAGCTGCCCTGAGCAACGCAATGGTGGACATAGTTATCCATCTTCATTTCTTAAACCTGGTGGAAAAAATGCACGTGCTTGCTAAGGTAATCGTACATCTAAAAGGCAGCAGATGGCACTGTGGCACGTGGAAAAACGTAATAAAAACAGTCACCTGACATACCAGTTCATATTAATTAGAGCTCTTACTTTTTTTCTCTTCTCTTGCCTTTTGCAAGAAAAATATTTACATCAAATTTCATGGCACCCATATTTTCAACTCCCAGTCTACGACTGCACCACACAAAACTGGAAAAGTAATGTGATTATTGTACATAAACACATGCTTTCTCTGCATGCGCTAAAACACTGCTTCTGAATTTTACATATAAACTCAAAATGCCACCTTAATCACCTATTCTAACACTCGCTTTCATTTTAGTTAATGGGGACAAGCAGTACATGAAAGCAGATGAACTGATCAGAAAGATATCCATCACAATTCTTGCCGTCTTACACTCACACTGAGTTGCTGTCAGGTTTGAAAAAAATCCTTTCAGCCTTCCTGCTAGCCACTCCAAGCTCTCATGTAAGTTGGCAAGGGCCTTCAGGTCACTGACATCACGCAGGATTTCATTCTGAGGAATCAGCTTGTCTCCTAGGTTACCAGTCAGTACCTCTGATTCTTTAGCAAAAGCAGTCCTGCAATGACAAAAAAGTAAGTGCCTTTTAACGATAAATACTTTTAGGCAAAATTCCCATTTATTAACAAGTGCACCACAGTACTGTTTGATTTTACAACTTAGGGTAGAAGATAAAATAAGAAAGTCAAACGCTGCAGTGCTCCTTTTTGTAGGAGTATGAGCAGATTTGACCAGCATAAAATGAATATACTGTACCAATAACTTCTGCACTAAAACAAACTGCTATTTGAATGGCTTATGGTAGACATATTAATTTAATTCAAAAAACTTTTGCTACTAATATTTTGATCTTAACTAAAAATCTGATAATGCTTGCATTCTAGTAAACACAAACAATAATACAGTACCATGAAATCATTACTTTAATATTAATACAATAAAAAACAGTCTGCACTGTATATATTCTGTCATATTGAGCAATGGACATTGCGTTTAGTAGTGTTAAGACTGAAACAAGGGCAGTTTCTTTTTAAAATACACACTTAATCACTGTTTAATTTGAAGAAAATTAACACTCCATATCAAATTATTACAAGCACAAAATGAAATTAGAAAGAAATGGAATTAAAATATTGCAGGTAGTAGGCTAATTCTTTAAGTGAGTGCAGAGGACAGAAGGTGTAAATGAAGGGCATATGTGATAAATCAAGATATACTGCCTCTGAATGAAGGCATTCTGGCACAGCATCACATTTCAATAAAGGTTGAAAAGCCGCCAAATGTCCACATCAATAGCAGCTAGAATTTAAATGAGGCCTCCCACTTGCCCTTGACAGAGGTTTCACATTTATTTAGCAGTGCTCTCCTTGTTACCATCGGGAAAATTAGCTCCAATTATCCAGTAAGCAAACTATGAATATGAATCAGCTTTTAACGGAGAGCATCACTGGAGCTGGACAGGACGGCATGCCTGTCACAGAGGGTCCTCTGGAGAGTCCGAGCCCGAATGTGGTCTGGCATTCAAGGAGTACTGAGCAGAGGAAACATGCATTTTTTAATTTACTATCATTACTAGAAAGTCTTGCTGCCACAGGCTTATTTAATGCAGCTTTGTGCATTCATGATTTGGTATAACATTAAAAAAGGATAAAAACAAAAACGAACTACAAACCTTGAAGTAATTAGTTACTTATAACGTGACTTGAACTCACCATCACAAAATAACCCGGGTAGTGTCTCGGCTGCCAGGATTAGCCTTTCTAAGAACACACTTTATGACTAAATACACTTGAATGTGAACAACGAGCGAAGGTTAAAATACAATTTTATGCCATCCTGTGTGTGTGCCTGTCAGGCTGCAAATGTAAAGATTGAAGAGCCCTGCAAATTTCATTATAAAATCTGTTTTCATCAATGAATTGTTAATTTTATCTTAGCATTTTGAAGCTCTGCAAAAACAGAAAATAATGAAAGAATGAACATGGAAATATTTTCATTAAAAAGTATGGACTTATTGATATACATCTAAGCTCAAGTATATTATGAAGAGTACACATTGTATGAGGTACATGTCTCTCATAATCTAGTGATATTTCTATAATAGAAACAGCAGACAGTGAACATTCCACCTTGAACAAAATGCAGCATCAGATATATACAAAACAAAACATTGCTAACTATAAACATACAAGGCATCTTCAATTTCAACTCTGTTAAGACTCTTGGCTCTTTCTGACAGTGAAGGAAAAAAAAAGGCACAATTTACTAATTTCAACCATATTCAGAGTCAAGTATGTGAGGAAAACATCTCAAGGACTTCTGCCAGGTTTACTGATGACTAGCGTGTCTCTGTGGAAAAGTGCATGAGAGTGCACTGTGATGGAGTGGCAACTCATTCAGGTCTGGTTTCTGACATGTGCCTCATGTTTCTGGAATAGGCTTTAGATATTTGTGACCCAAAACCTGCACAGAAAATGTATGTATAGATGGGTCATGGAAAACTTTATATTGTCTTTTGGTTGCTGAGCATTCTTTTCATTCCTTAGAACCAGCAGGAACAAACTTTCTTCATTTAGCTACCATTAAGCAAAACAAATGCAGCTACCAGTTAATACCATTCTTACACCTAGAGGAAGTGAACTGTGTCATACATTATACCTCATTAGAACCTCTTATTGATTTAGTATATTACACTCCAGTTGTTAAATTTCGCTAAACATACTTAAAAACAATGAAATAAACAGAATGTTTATGGAAACAGATCTATTGATAATAGCTTCTATGATTACAAAAAACACTCAACATAATTTGTAAAATTTACATGGCTTAGTTTTAAACTGATTAATCTTCTTCTTATTTTAACCCCTCAAGGCTGGTGGTTAATAATTCTATCTTGCTATTACCCTAATGAGCACAGCTCCAGTCATCAGTATCTGACTTGGCTTCCCCAGGAAAGCATCCATTAATACACTTCATTAGGAAATGAGTTCATTTAAACCAACAGAAGAAGTTCTTTGTAAATGGGTACAGTTCATACTGTGCATATAAGCCCTTAGGGATGTGAAAGATGCAATTAGCACGGAAGACAGTCTTAGACAATGCATGAAGTGGTTCTAGACTGAACTGTTACTTAGATGAAGAAAATGTCTCTGCCAAGACACCTATTTTCATACTATAATGTTCCTAATAAACAAACAATACATCAAGTCAAATACTGATTCTATTCTAATAAATGTCAGCCAAACTTCATGGCAAGAATGAAGAAGATGCCTGTTAAAAACATTTTCAAAAGAAATAAGATGTGTATTTACTGTATTAAAAAATCTTGGGAGGGAGACTAGGGAGACGAGATGTAATCGTCTCAGAAGACAATTTGACGTCCTGCGAGAGACACTTTAATGTCACGCGAGACAAGGCAGTAAGACAACATTTAAAACAAGTTCACGGACATCTAACCTAGCAGTTGTTGGAATGCTTTTGACAGACACATTTCATGAGCTCCCAGCTCTTAAAACAACAACAAGCGACAAGCAGAAAACACAGCTCGCCAGCAGCAGCAAGCCAGCAGATGATCTGACCGTTTCTCCTTAACGTGCGTTCAGCCCCCCCCAGTCCCCCTCCTTTACAATGCAAGCGGCAGAGACACGAAGTGGCAACAGGACAGCTGCTGTACAGGCTTTTAAATGATCGACGTGCGGCGTGACAAACAAAACACGCAGTTCGCCAGCAGCAGCAGCTGAAAGACAGCAGCTGATCCGACGGCATCTCCTTAGCGTGCGTTCAGCCGACCCCCCTTCACAACACGAGCAGCATTATACGTTCTGCAAGAAAGAGATTTAACCACGCACGGAGCCGGAAATAAAGGACAAGTATTGTTTTTACAAAAGTTTTAAAGTAAAAGTGAAAAAAAAAAAAGCATATGTAACAATTCCCATGAAAATAATGATCTCTTTAAATTGTACAGTGCATCCGGAAAGTATTCACAGCGTATCACTTTTTCCACATTTTGTTATGTTACAGCCTTATTCCAAAATTGATTAAATTCATTTTTTTCCTCAGAATTCTACACACAACACCCCATAATGACAATGTGAAAAAAGTTTATTTGATATTTTTGCAAATTTATTAAAAATAAAAAAATTGAGAAAGCACATGTACATAAGTATTCACAGCCTTTGCCATGAAGCTCAAAATTGAGCTCAGGTGCATCCTGTTTCCCCTGATCATCCTTGAGATGTTTCTGCAGCTTAACTGGAGTCCACCTGTGGTAAATTCAGTTGACTGGACAGGATTTGGAAAGGCACACACCTGTCTATATAAGGTCCCACAGTTGACAGTTCATGTCAGAGCACAAACCAAGCATGAAGTCAAAGGAATTGTCTGTAGACCTCCAAAACAGGATTGTCTCAAAGCACAAATCTGGGGAAGGTTACAGAAAAATTTCTGCTGCTTTGAAGGTCCCAATGAGCACAGTGGCCTCCATCATCCATAAGTGGAAAAAGTTCGAAACCACCAGGACTCTTCCTAGAGCTGGCCGGACATCTAAACTGAGCGATCAGGGGAGAAGGGCCTTAGTCAGGGAGGTAACCAAGAACCCGATGGTCACTCTGTCAGAGCTCCAGAGGTCCTCTGTGGAGAGAGGAGAACCTTCCAGAAGGACAACCATCTCTGCAGCAATCCACCAATCAGGCCTGTATGGTAGAGTGGCCAGACGGAAGCCACTCCTTAGTTAAAGGCACATGGCAGCCCGCCTGGAGTTTGCCAAAAGGCACCCGAAGAACTCTCAGACCATGAGAAAGAAAATTCTCTGGTCTGATGAGACAAAGATTGAACTCTTTGGTGTGAATGCCAGGCGTCACGTTTGGAGGAAACCAGGCACCGCTCATCACAAGGCCAATACCATCCCGACAGTGAAGCATGGTGGTGGCAGCATCATGTTGTGGGGATGTTTTTCAGCAGCAGGGACTGGGAGACTAGTCAGGATAAAGGGAAAGATGACTGCAGCAATGTACAGTGACATCCTGGATGAAAACCTGCTCCAGAGCGCGCTTGACCTCAGAATGGAGCAACGGTTCATCTTTCAGCAGGACAATGGCCCTAAGCACACAGCCAAGATATCAAAGGAATGGCTTCAGGGCAACTCTGTGAATATCCTTGAGTGGCCCAGCCAGAGCCCAGACTTGAATCCGACTGAACATCTCTGGAGAGATCTTAAAATGGCTGTGCACTGATGCTTCCCATCCAACCTGATGGAGCTTGAGAGGTGCTGCAAAGAGGAATGGGCAAAACTGGCCAAGGACAGGTGTGCCAAGCTTGTGGCATCATATTCAAAAAGACTTGAGGCTGTAATTGCTGCCAAAGGTGCATCGACAAAGTACTGAGCAAAGGCTGTGAATACTTATGTACATGTGATTTCTCAAGTTTGTTTTTTTTTTAAATAAATTCGCAAAAACCTCAAGTAAACTTTTTTCATGTTGTCATTATGGGGTGTTGTGTGTAGAATTCTGAAGAAAAAAATGAATTTAATCCATTTTGGAATAAGGCTGTAACATAACAAAATGTGGAAAAAGTGATGTGCTGTGAATACTTTCCGGATGCACTGTATATCCGGTAAACCAAACCCAGGGGTGGGTGAGCGAAGATAGATAGATAGATAGATAGATAGATAGATAGATAGATAGATAGATAGATAGATAGATAGATAGATAGATTTCTCTATTATAATAAAAAAAAATCCTGGGACAAGACATGCATTTTTCAGACAGATGTTTTCATGTCCCACAAGACGAGACTTTGTGCCAAGAGATTTAACCATGCCCGGGGCCAGAAATAAAAGACAGAGAGTACATGACAAAGTAGAACATTGTAAAGAATTCAAAAACGTTGGCGCGATACACATGCAGAGCAGGTTAGAGATAATGAAAGTACTAAAATTCCAAAGTCTCAAAAAAATGATAGTAAAGATTGCATTAGCGCTAACAAATGGAAATTATTACTCGGTGAAATAACGGAACAGTGAAAAGAGACCAAATATACTGTTCAGATTTAAACTTTTAAGTCAGAGACTTGTAGATTGTCTAATTCGTGTTGGCATCACTGAAAAGTAGTGTTTCTTCCCAATGAAGAGGCGTATCCGTGAATGTTAAAAGATTTGTTGTTTGGTGAAAGTGAAATCTGCATACCTGAGCGGCAGAGATGCGAAGTGGCAAGCGTGTAGTGCCCTCCACTATTATTGCCCCCCCCTTGTAAAAATTACTAAGACCGGTTAGAAAAAATTCACTGCTGAAAAACCGTCAACGCTGAACTGAAAAAAATGACAAACATCTAACTTTTAATTAAAACAAATTCATTAACACTTGAATTACATGTGGGGACTGGCAAGATTGGGGAAAAAAAACACACAGTCACTGATTACAAGCCCAAGATGTTATGCGAATGAATATGAATAATATGAATAATGTTGCATCCGTGCCACAATGTTTTCCGAAATGTACTATACAGGTCATAAAATGAATAATTCCAAATATCATATATACCTATGTCTCTGTTTTTCATAGACCATAAGGTGCATACTAATTCAGCGTGAGCAGGAACACTCAATAAAAGTGAATTAAAAAAATCACGTGATGGTGAGATACAAAGAAGGCAGATTCGCCAGCGTTTGTGTGTCAGCTTTTATCCATCCAAATCAGAGAATGTCCAGTTCCATTGCCTCAAAACACCACTCACATCTACAGTTATTCCCAGTTTCAAATAAAAACTAACAGCATCAGATCCCTGGGGGGGCGGTAGTATGTATCGTGATCGTGACTGAGAGAATAAAAGTGGAAAAAAAAGGTAACTTTTACAAGTCCTATAAATGTACACCGTCTGTTACAGACGCAAACCAAATGTATGTGTGTACTGTATAATATTAATAATAAGAGCAGCTCACTACTGAAAACGGCAAATATAGGAGTCAGTGGGGATCGAACTGGGAACTCTTGATTACAAGTCAATCAAACTTACCGCTACGCCACTGAAGCTGTTGTATCGTCCTTGAACTTTTTTGTGAAAGCGTTTATTTGATCTTTGGACTTCAGGCTTCACACATTATATAGTTTATGCCAACATTTTGTCATTTACTACTAACATATGAAAAATGTTTCTGTTTTAACAATTTGTTTACACAGATTACTGTAGAAATGGAACACACATAAAATGCATTTGTTCCAAATAACGATCTATTATTTCCACTCTAAAACTCCAGGTCTTCATTCCCAAATAATCAAGGCATGAGCTGGGAGAACTTTGTGCACGGTCTGCGGTGGTGGAGGGATGGAATAGCAGGCTGCTTGTTTTTATCGGCACATTTACAAGACAAAAGATGCTGATGGGATTTAAGGTGGGCCGGATCTACGAGTTTTTTCGTAGGCTCTGGTAATTCTAGTGTTAACAGAAGGCAGCAGCACTACAACTGCCACTGTGCCACCACAACACATTCAGAATTCCACAAATCTATTGTCAGTGATTTGGTATTCTAATAAAGAACTTAATAATAGTGAAATAACATTTTCATTAAAAATGACACTAATGCAATTGGTGTAGATGACTTGCTGCTTGTAGAATTTGTGATCTTACAACTCAGTTCTGATATCATGTATTAATATTGTATGCTTTTAAGTTTACAGAACAAAATGTTAAAATTCCAAATATCTACTTGAATTGTCATGGATGTAAGTGTGTAAGTGTGCTGTATGATGTATTGGCATCCCATCTCAGGCTGAGACAGGCCCTGGCCCTGTTAGTCTATATGTGGATTAAGAGAGTTTAGAAAATGAATGGATGACCACAAAAATAATGCTATGCAGCTGATATAAAATAGGTGAGCTTGCAGCTGACAAATACAAGCTTGCCTTAAGTATTTTAATGAAAAGCTGTAAAAGATTTGAATTCCATGAGTATCTCTGCACTTCTCACTCACCAACAGGGTAAGACAGTGCTGCTTGCACACGTACATGGACCACATGATAACAGAAACAGAAAGGAGACTTTAGCAGCATTCATGGACAATAAATGGAACTGTAAAATGTTAAAAAAATAATGCAAATGTAAAAAATGTAGCAGACATCTTAATGGACAGTTTATTGTGCATTTTCTGTCTAATTTCAGGCACCACTTTTCTTCTGTTTAACATTTAAGACTGGTGAAAGAAACAAAAACCAAAGAACAGCACCTTCAATATGTGGCTACTAATAATGTGAGATTATCATTGACAGACATTGAGTGTTAACATTTCTTTCTTTCAAATGTTTTCATAATATGGATAACTAGGGGGCTCTGCCCCCTGCTTGCTTCGCTCACCAACCCCTGGGTTTGGTTAACCAGATATACAATTTAAAGAGATTGTTATTTTAATGGGAATTGTTACATATGTATTATTTTCACTTTTACTTTAAAACTTCAGTTAAAACAATAATTGGAATGAACTTTTCTTCAAGATCACATTGAATTTTGATTCCGTGTTTAGATTTACATTATGACAACACAACGTATAACTGCCCATGAGTGAATTTTGTTTCTTTCTCTCTAATAAATAAACCGACTCTTTCGAATGTTTGTCCCTGTGATTTGTTAATTGTCATAGCAAAAGCTATTCTCACAGGAAACTGTAAACGTTTTAATACGAATGGCATGTCAAGATCTCTTTTTGTGTCTAATGTTATTCGCTGAATACATACTACATTACCTTTCTTGTCACCTGTTAAAATTTTACATGTTAGAATTGTTCGACCAATTTTTAATACAACTAATCTTGTTCCATGGCATAGTCCATCACTCATACATAAATTGCGCAATAACATTATGATACATCCTTTTTTCAACAGTAATTCGGCCGGTAGAAGACCAGATGGTGTTAACACTTATAAATATTCTATGGGATATTGTAAACTGATGTTTTCATCTTCCTCACGATCGCCACCAACTGCTTCAGCATAGTCTATTGATACGCATTTAATCAATCTGCCCTGTAACCGATCAACAATTTTTGCGTTAATTCGTTTGACTTCATTGTTTCTCGCTGCCATATTTAGATGAATGGGTGATTCTAAACTGGATCTTCGTGTGTGTGTGTTCATGAGTAAGCCCTTTAATGCCAGAATGCACATGATGACCGTGGTCTTGTTTGAAAATAGTTGTAAGTAGGGCGTGACTTGAAAGAATCTCATGGTAAAAGTCTCCGTCTCGTGGGACTTCCTTCCAAAATGTCTCTTCAAAAAGTCACGTCTCGTCGCAGGATTAGTCTAGTCACAAAATTTTTCATTATAAGAGAGAGATATCAAGTATTGCTCAAAGATGTTTAATTATTATATGCTGAATTTAAAAAATGTACAGCCTGCGAAATAATAATACATTCAAATACAGTACACCTCATTGATAAAACAGCAATAAGTTATCTGTAACTTTAGCGTTGAAAGTGAAACAAGCTGGGCAGCAGTCAAACTCTAATTTCTGGATATACTATGTCTATGCTTTCTAGGTTATCTCCTCCAGTTCATTAAAAATGGACAAAATCTCAATTGCATATGAAATGACATTCCACGTTGCAATTCAATAGGTTATGCCAAGTAACATTTGTTAATTGTGCATTCTTTAATGTATAAAATCCAACAGGTACCGATGTAATATCCAATCCATATTTCAGAGTAAATGCACATATTCATTAAATAACAACTTGGTTCTCAACAATCAAGGGAAGAGGGCCAGAGTCTAGATTGACAGAAATATCACAGGCCACAGTCTTGCACACATACACATTTACTCATGCTAAGCCAGTTTAGTGTCACCATTTCACCTAGCACACATGACACTGAAGGATGCAAAGACAGGGTGACCATGCAAACCATAGGCAGACTAAGAATCCAACCTATTTTCTGTTTTAATCAGAGTATTTCAGACATTAAAATGAAGTAGTTTCTGTTTTAGATGATCCTACTTGCTGTGGACAGCATTTCTGCTGGAAAATAAAGTCTTTAAAATTTACTGTTTAATTAAGACACTCAAGAATGCCTTACAGTCTTGTCTGTAGAGAATTCATTTTAAAGAGAAGTAAATTCTAGACAAAGAGACAGAGCAACAGATATATGCAGTTATGGTTTGATTTCTTCATTTTAAAGATAAACAGTCTACCACCTTCATATTACAGTCACAGTATGCCATAGATCTTATAATAGTTCACTTGGCAGTGCCCAAAAATAATGGTGCATGGAACAACTACAGCTGTGGTCATAAAGAACCAGCCTGTCTTCAGTGTGCACTGGCCTCTCTGACATGAATTAGTTTTAGTGGAAAGGTCTTCATTTAAAGTTGCACGCATATTTATAGTGAGAATTTTCTATCTACTTTTGCTGCATAGAAAACTGCACCAGACTAATGCAAGTGTGAATTTACTTATACTCAGTACACATGACGGTAAAATTTACTCAATTTGATTGAGCTTTTTCAAAAAATTTTAGATAATGAACAAAATTAATCAATAAGTAGAATTAGCACTGCTTATGAATTCATAAAACCCTTGGATTTAATAATAAGGTAAAAAAGGCAATATTGGACCCAATATTTAACATATAACAAGTCCAAGGGAAATACCACTGGCTCATGCAATCTAAGAAACATATAGCATTCTGAATAAAGGAATCAATTACACGGAAGCCACCAGCCTAAGTAATGATTTGTTAATATATTTATGGTAAGTTACCATTGTAATCAATAATATTGTAAACTGGGGTTGCAAGGTGGCACAGGGGATAGCCCTGCCACCTCACAGATACAGTATTCTGGGTTAGAATCCTGTACTCTGTCATTGTTTGTCCATTACTTATTTTGCTGTATTTTGTGAGTTCTCCTCTAGGTCCTCCCACATCCCCAAGCACATGCTTTTTGGGTTAATTGGGTGTCCCAAATGTACGACTATGAGTATTGCTGTGTTAATGGATGGTGTCCTGTCCTGGGCTGTTTACTACCTTGAGCTCTGTGCTGTCTGGATAGGCTTTGATCTTCTCGAATCTGAACTGGATTAAACAGGTCTGAGAATGTTACGTTGAGAATGCTCTCATCTACATGCTCCACAGAGGCTACTACCACTTGGACACCACAGTCAGGATAATGTTCTTTGATGTTTCCTGTACTTTTAACACCATTCTGCTGCAAAAGCTCAGGGTTTTGCATCTCAATGTCCCTACAATTTCCTGCAACATGAACTACCTGACCAATAGACAGCAGTTTGTAAGGCTGAGGCACTGCGTGTTACAAATGGTGTTTTGTAATAATGGAGCACCTCAAGGAACTGTCCCATGTCCCTTCCTGTTCACTCTCTACACAACGGACTTCCAGTACAATACCAGTGCTTGCCATGTAAAGAAATTTTAAGACGACTCGTCCATCACAGGCTGCGTTTATAATGGAGACGAGTTAGAGTACAGGAAGGCTGAGGAGGGTGAAGGAAGAAACATCTGCAACTCAACAGCAGCAAGACAAAAGAGCTGGTAGTGGACTTCCAGCATGCCAAGAATACTCAGAGACTAGCTGCCATCCAGGGGGAGGACGTAGCATTGGTGCAGAGCTACAAGTATCTAGGGATTCACATTAACAACAAACTGGACTGGTCTGACAACCCAGTGGCGCTGTACAAGAAGGGCCAGAGCAGACCGTACTTCCTGACTGTACTTTCAGTTCTTTTGAGATGTGCAGCAAGTTGCTGGAAATGTTCTACCAGTCTGTAATAGCCAGTGTTCTGTGTTCTATGCCACAGTATCCTAGGAAAGTTACTTGGGCTCACAAGATGCTCAATACATGAAGAAATTTATCAGGAAAACCTGCTTCATCACAGGGTGAACCCTGGACACACTGGAAGCTGTTGTTGAAAAAACGATGATGTCAAAATTAGATACCATCATGAAAAATCTCCTCCATCCACTCCTGGGGGCCCTCTCTTGGATCACATTTACCCACAGGCTCCTTCCACCATGGTGTTTTTATTTACTCATATACCTATCGATTGCAGAGGCGTAGCTAGGGTTTTCAGCGCCCGAGGACATCTGAAGATTTCGTGCCCCCTCCTGTTTGCAAAATGCGATGGGGAACATCAATTTGGTGCCCCCTGGATGCTGCGCCCGGGGACAGATGTCCCCCCTTGCCCCCCCTTAGCTATGCCACTGATCGATTGATTGGCTGTATTATTTGTCCTGTGAGTCTGTATCCTTGAATTTTATGTTTCTGCTGCTGTATGCTTGACAATTTCCCTTTCAGATTAATAAAGTTAATCTAATGTTATATTGTATAGACACATAAATCAAAAACTCAGCTGTTATAGCAACAGCACCCAAATTTCACAGGTCTTTCACATAGGCATTGACTATTTAGCTATACTGCCCTTCACAATCATTTTAAATCAGCAATCTACTACACTATAACACTGTCACAGGATGCTCAGAAAATAAGAAAAAAGCTTGCGTGCAGTGTTTCAGTATGTTTTATGTTGTATTCACTTATTTAGTGCTTACTTTTGTTTAGAGTCTGCTGGAAAAAATATGGCTTGAAGATAGAAAAACGAATTACCTGCCTGCTGAATACTATTTTGTTTTTATTGCAGCGTGACTTTGAATCCTGAAAACCTATGAAACTGCCAATGTGTTATCAGTAAATTCTTAACAATTTAAAATAACTTTCTGTTCTCATTTTATCTCACTTTTCTTCATATGTTCCCAAATCATGTTGGTTATGTTAATCAGCAATTCCAGAGTAACCCCAATGAAAGTGTGAGTGTGGATGGGTGTGTGAGGGGTACCCTCTCCAGTGCTGTTTTCTGCCTTGGGCCCTGTGCTGCTCACATAGGCTCTGGGCCTGGAGACTCTAAATTGGATTAAGCATGTTTGAGAATTTTGTTATGTTCATTTTGTCCATACAATATTTCCGAAATAGAATTCCTACCTCAAACTTGAATGCAGTAGATACAAATTTTATAGAGCAAAACAGAAATTATTGAATACATACTGCTAACATAACTGGAATTTTGTGAGTGGTTGACTTTATAACATAAATATTAAGCTTAATTTATCACACAAGCATGTTGTCCAAAAAGTTTAGTTATCCAGATGGTTTTGTGTGGCAACTTTTTTGCATTAATTGCAAACTTTTTTCAATCCAACTCTTAATTGACTAGATCTTATGCTTGAATCTGTGAGCTAATTATATAATGTTGGAAAATATGATTAAAATCCTTTATTTACATTTCTAATTTGTTTTCAGCAGAAAAAGCTTATATTCACAGATTAAAACTATTTTGTACAGGTGACTCATTCATATTTGCTGAAAGCGCACTGTGTTGTAGTGATAAGTTCGAAGTGTGCCACTGTGATTTCAAACCCATTTTTATTGCTAAAAATACATCAATTAGCGCACATAGAAAACCTGACAGAAGATAGACATAAACAGTTGGTAGATGACTCAGGCAGGCTAGTTGCACTAGTTGGTCATAATAGCCAGGGGCCCCTGTCATCTATTTGAAGTTCTCTCTGTGAACAATTCCAGGGATAGTTATTTTCAGGGGCAATGATTTTGGTTGATCAAAGCTGGCCTGACCCATTATTTTCAGACACAAGCCATGAATGATTAGAGCAGGTGCACTGTGTGGTAGCTGGATCCCCAAAGAACACAGTCCATACAGAACATAACCAAACCTGGCAAATGTCCTCAAAAAAACTCAATGGATATGCAAATATGTGAGTATTTATAATGGCAAGGATCCATCAACAAGGTAGAAGCTGTCCAAAAACTGCCGCCACACGACAGGACTGGGCATGTATAGTTGGTATGCATTCCACACTGAAGAACTGGATGACAACTGTACATTCCATTGGCTTCTCTCCGGCCTGGATATGTATGTATAAATGATTATGCTAATAATGCATTTAATATATGACATGCCTTATGGAAACAGTAGTATTTCAGTAGTGACATTAAGTTTATTGGATTAACAGAAAACAAGTAAGCCCGTGATTCGCCAGCGAATCGGAAATCCAAGAATGGCAATCAGTTTCTGCGTGATGAAATATCATGGAGGGTATATGCGGTGGTGTGGGCGGTCGTGTCCAGATGGCTGTACAACCTGGCGTGCGCGCTTTACCTCAGGTTTAGTTCACAGGTCGTAGGCATGGTAAAGTTTCCATTTAATTCAATAACATGTATCCATACGGGCTCGTTTACAGGTCGTAGCCATACGGGCTCGTGTTTGTATTACTAATCGTTGAGCTCCCTCCATTTGGATACGTGCCTCCTTTGCCTGTGCTGTGTCAAAAGCACGTTGTGGGCGTGCTCGTTCATTGTCCGGGCGGCTGTACAACCTGGCGTGCACGCTGCAACTCGTTTTGGAGCCGTGACTTCTTCGCTTGCGGTGTTTGTGAAGCGCGTGGTAGGTGCCTCTGTTTATTGTTTGTATCCCAAACATGCCACACAGACTGCTGGCACATACATACTACTGACTTTGGGAGGCTGCTGCATTTGACTATGGGTTGTGGTGTTTGGGCGCCACCTACTGACTTCTGGGAAGCCGCTGCGTTTGACTCTGGGGCGCCGCGGCGCACTGCGTATGCGTGTCGGTGCCTCCGTGCATAAATTAAAACTGTGGATTAGTAATGTAGATATGCAATATGCATCATAACAAAATTAGACAGGTGCATAAATTTGGGCACCCCAATAGAGATATTACATCAATACTTAGTTGAGCCTCCTTTTGCAAATATAACAGCCTCTAGACGTCTCCTATAGCCTTTGATGAGTGTCTGGATTCTGGATGGAGGTATTTTTCACCATTCTTCCATACAAAATCTCTCCAGTTCAGTTAAATTTGATGGCTGCCGAGCATGGACAGCCTGCTTCAAATCATCCTATAGATTTTCGATGATATTCAAGTCAGGGGACTGTGACGGCCATTCCAGAACATTGTACTTCTCCCTCTGCATGAATGCCTTTGTAGATTTTGAACTGTGTTTTGGGTCATTGTCTTGTTGGAATATCCAACCCCTGCGTAACTTCAACTTTGTGACTGATGCTTGAACATTATCCTGAAAAATTTGTTGACATTGGGTTGAATTCATCTGACCCTCAACTTTAATAAGGGCCCCAGTCCCTGAACTAGCCACACAGCCCCACAGCATGATGGAACCTCCACCAAATTTGACAGTAGGTAGAAGGTGTTTTTCTTGGAATGCAGTGTTCTTCTTCCGCAATGCAAACCTCTTTTTATTATGACCAAATAACTCAATTTTTGTCTCATCAGGGCAAAGCACTTTGTTCCAAAATGAATCTGGCTTGTCTAAATGACCATTTACACACAACAAGCGACTCTGTTTGTGGCGTGAGTGCAGAAAGAGCTTCTTTCTCATCACCCTGCCATACAGATGTTCTTTGTGCAAATTGCGCTGAATTGTAGAACGATGTACAGATGCACCATCTGCAGCAAGATGTTCTTGTCTGTCATTGGAGGTGATCTGTGGGTTGTCTGTAACCATTCTCACAATCCTGTGCATATGCCGCTCCTGTATTTATCTTGGCCTACCAGATCTGGGTTTAACAGCAACTGTGCCTGTGGCCTTCCATTTCCTGATTACATTCCTTACAGTTGAAACTGACAGTTTAAACCTCTGAGATTGCTTTTTGTAGCCTTCCCCTAAACCATGATACTCAACAATCTTTGTTGTCAGATCTTTTGAGAGTTGATTTGAGGATCTCATGCTGTCACTCTTCAGAGGAGAGTCAAAGGGAAGCACAACTTGCAATTGACCACCTTAAATACCTTTTCTCATGATTGGACACACCTGTCTATGAAGTTCAAGGCTTAATAAACTAATCCAACCAATTTGGTGTTGCAAGTAATCAGTATGGAGCAGTTACTTGCATTCAAATCAGCAAAATTACAAGGGTATCTAAATTTTTGCACAGCCAGTTTTTCACATTTGATTTAATTTCATACAACTAAATACTGCTTCACTAAAAATCTTTGTTCGGAAAACACCCCATTACTCAGATGTTCCTAGGAAATGAAAGACATACCACTGTTATCTTTTTTGTTGAAAGTATAGTAAATTATTATGCAGGCTGAGAGGGGTTCCCAAATTTTTCATATGACTGTATATATATAATCGGCTCCAGCAGACCCCCGTGACCCTGTAGTTAGGATATAGCGGGTTGGATAATGGATGGATGG
Organism: Erpetoichthys calabaricus; assembly: GCF_900747795.2. Lineage (NCBI taxonomy): Eukaryota > Metazoa > Chordata > Cladistia > Polypteriformes > Polypteridae > Erpetoichthys > Erpetoichthys calabaricus. Next base: position 258,556,712 of record NC_041394.2, on the reverse strand, counting down.
ATGGATATATACTTTTTGTACTATTTCTCTGTCATCTTATTATTTCTGCAATGGATTATGCTACATTGTAATCTGGGGGTGGAAACTACATTTTAAAGCTAGTTTATGTGTGTGTATATATTATATATATATATATATATATATATATATATATATATATATATATATATATATATATACAGTATATATATATATATATATATATATATATATTATATCTATATCTATATATATACAAAATCACACAAGAAGTGCTGCAACGGGCTTTAACAGGCCCTGCCTCTTGACAGCCCCCCAGCCTTGACTCTCTAAGAAGACAAGGAAAAACTCCCAAAAAAACCCTTATAGGGAAAAAAAATGGAAGAAACATGGGGAAAGGCAGTTCAAAAAGGGACCACTTTCCAAGTAGGTTGGGCGTGCAGTAGGTGTCAATACAATGCAATACACAGAACAGAACAAATCCTCAATACAGCATAAAAATAAAAATGTTACAAGTATGGAGCAGAATTTAACAGTAGATGATATCACATAATATGATTTGGATTTATTTAGAGTCCTGGAGACCTCAGCCATCAAGCTGCCACCCCCATTTGGCCATTCCACAGCTGAAACAGCACTGGGTCAGCCAATCCGATGAAAGGACCCCTCTACCCCACGATTCTTGCGATCCTCCATCAGGGATGACTTTACCTTAGGTAGGCAAAACAACTTGGCAGGTGGGCCGTGGCACCAAGTGCCACATTTGAGTACCGAGAAGAGAAACAGAATAGGTGAGGGTTAGTATTAAATTATAACTATCATGTTACTTATGTTTTAGTGCTAATGACTAACAACATAGATGCGGTCTGTACAGTTAATCAGCAGCTCTAGTCAGGATATGCTAAACTGAAGTAGTGAGTCTTCAGCCAGGATTTAAAAGCTGAGACCAAAGGGGCACTTCTTAGGCCGGGTTTATACATCACGCGACGTGACGTATGCTGCAGCGGACACGCCTGCTACGCAAGCGTTGTAGTGTTTATACTTGCGCGCACACTTTATGTAAATCTGGAGGAATCCGCTAGGTGGCAGTGCGAGATATTATCACAGTGAGAATATGTTTGGCTTCTCTGTGTTGTGAATTGCCTAGAACACCCATTAAATTCTGATGACACCTTACCACAATATCTCTGAAAAGGATGTTTATTGATTAAATCCAGGGATGTGTCCATTCCAGCAAGCATTGGCCACAAGTGAGAAACAATCCCTGGACAAGGCCTTAGCTCATCGCAAGGGGAATACAAGCACACACATACACTAGCGTCATTTTAGCGGCACCAAATCCCCAAATCTGCATCTCTTTGGAAGGAAACTGGAGCACACTAAGGAAACCCAGCAGGAAAACATGTAAATTCCAGGCAGGGAATATCAGCGACGTGACTCCCTGCAAGACAGCAGCGCTAACGCTCCGCCACTGTGTCACCCCCATGTGTGTAATTATTAATAGTATTCATTATTTAAACGAAATTACCGATTTATCTGTAAAATGTAATATACATACTTTAATGCTTTTCATCCATCCAACCATCCATCCATTTTCCAACCCGCTGAATCCGAACACAGGGTCAAGGGGGTCTGCTGGAGCCAATCCCAGCCAACACAGGGCACAAGGCAGGAAACAATCCTGGGCAGGGTGCCAACCCACCGCAGGACACACACAAACACACCCACACACCAAGCACACACTAAGGCCAATTTAGAATCGTCAATCCACCTAACCTGCATGTCTTTGGACTGTGGGAGGAAACCGGAGCGCCCGGAGGAAACCCACGCAGACACGGGGAGAACATGCAAACTCCACGCAGGGAGGACCCGGGAATTGAACCCAGGTCCCCAGATCTCCCAACTGCGAGGCAGCAGCGCTACCCACTGCGCCACCGTGCCGCCCATGCTTTTCATCATGAAAGTTATATCAAGTATAAATCTAAGGATTCGAAATGTGCAGAGAGTTGGAATATCATACATTTAATGTGCTCAGTGTGGTAATCTATTGGTTGCGAACCGCTGCTGTCAGGACCAGAGGAAGCCCTAGAAAAAAAGATGGCACAGAAGACGGTATGTGAGACTTTTAAAATGTATCGTGTCATTACAATCGGGAATATGCAACGCTTCAATATAAAAGCACCACGAATACATCTGTATGTCGGCATTTTGCTTCACCACATCGAACCATTTATCAAACATCGAAGCACGCACACCGATCTCATAGGATCCGCAAAGCGGCTTTCTGTCACATGTAGATAGTAAACAGAGACTCTGACGTCACATTTCAACTTTTATCACACTGCGCCCCCCGACTTTTTGCTGGTACTGCAACTTGTGCACACGTTGCATTAATTTCTGAGTGTTACCTGCCAGGTAGGGTTACCACTTTTAATACAAAAAAATAAGGGACACATACTGCAGCGGGTGCCACATCCCAGTGCCAAAAGTTTGCAGACTCTACTTAAAAAACCCGCCCTCCTCACTGGACAGTTAAAAAGACCAATCAAACTAACGATGACGTCAAGTATTACCCAATCAAAAGTAGGAAAGGAGGCATCTTCATAAAATGCGTGTGGGATGATTTGCATGAGACGCTGCTTTAAAAAAAATGATAAAAAAAATACGGGACAAATTCTGTCCCGTATTGATTCAAAACGGGACGCGCAATTTCATTCTCAAATACGGGACGATTCCATATTTTAAAGGACGGGTAGCAACCCTACAGTGCCAGGTAACCACCCATACAATCGGATTGTGATTCAGACTAGGAATGCAATGAATGTAATTACCCCGATCTACATACAAGGCAAAAGTCTTCCAACATTCAAAGATGATGGCTTGGGATAAGTACACCATAGAACATAAAAGAGCTTATGAAGCCTTGAACCGAAAAAAGCAAGATCTCAGAGATCGTAAAAAAAAAAATAGGAGGTAATGTCGTTTCACTCGCTGTAGATTTTAGTCAAACATTACCAGTTATTTCACAAGGGAGACCAGCAGATGAACTCAACGCGTGTTTAAAATCCATGCTTCTCCCACGCTCGGTTATATGTCGCGTGTTCTCGGGTAGGTACACCAAAAAATGTATACATTTAAGCATGTAATGAGCAAACAAAAAATGAGGTATACCCGAAGGCACTGCAGTACTACTTAATGTAACTTTACTTCTTAAATGTTAATGTTTTACTGTTTAATAATTTATACGCTTCTTATATGTTGTTCAAATTCTTTTATCAAAATGCCAGTGACAGCGCAATGCACGATAATAACGTGGAGTGAATACACCATACGCATCTGCCCACGGCCGCCCTGGTGTGTGCAGATAGGAGTTGATTCTACAATAAAATAAAATAAAGATAAAAACCCAGGATTGTTTCCTGCCTTGTGCCCTGTGTTGGCTGGGATTGGCTCCAGCAGACCCCCGTGACCCTGTGTTCGGATTCAGTGGGTTGGAAAATGGATGGATGGATGGATAAAAAGAGTAATACAATCATCACCCATAAAGCGGATAGTAGACGTGACGTACTATATGTGTACCAGATTTCAAGTCAATAGGTGAAACGGTTTGCGAGCTACAGGTGATTTAAAATCCTGGACAGACAAACGAATAGCCACGGTAGCACATTACAGAAGAAGATTTTACTGTTTAATTATTTATATTTATATGAAATGTGCTTCTTATATATTACTTCATATTCTCATATGATAATGATGTTAATGTTGTTTATATTGATTTCTATGTTATTGAAACTGCATGTATGTGTGTGTATATGTATGTGTATATATATATATATATATATATATATATATATATATATATATATATATATATATACTAGCAAAATACCCGCGCTTCGCAGCGGAGAAGTAGTGTGTTAAAGAGGTTATGAAAAAAAAAGGAAATATTTTAAAAATAACGTAACATGATTGTCAATGTAATTGTGTTGTCATTGTTATAAGTGTTGCTGTCATATATATATATACATATACACATACACATATATTATAACACACTACTTCTCCGCTGCGAAGAAGTATCTGTATATATCTGTATGTGTATATATATATATATATGTGTGTGTATATATATAATATATATCTGTATATGAATGGAAGAGAATATATATATATATATATATATATATATATATATATATATATATATATATATATATATATATATATATATATATCAAAATACCCGCGCTTCGCAGCGGAGAAGTAGTGTGTTATAATATATGTGTATGTGTATATGTATATATATATGACAGCAACACTTATAACAATGACAACACAATTACATTGACAATCATGTTACGTTATTTTTAAAATGTTTCCTTTACTTTTTCATAACCTCTTTAACACACTACTTCTCCGCTGCGAAGCGCGGGTATTTTGCTAGTTAAACCATAGAATGCACAGCGTAATAGTAAACTAAATGTAAAAACATTGAATAACACTGAGAAAACCTTGAACAACAGAGAAAACTAACACTGCAATAGTTTGCGCTATAGCGCTACCAACCACTGGCTAAAAACACTTTTTGTTAATGAGTTTTAAGCATAGGGAAAAAAATGAACATTTGAAAAAATCCATAATTTAATAAAGCACCAAGAAAAGTAACATTGCAACAATGCACACTACGAACCGATCGCTGTAAACAGAAGTGAAAACAAAATCAAGCCCAGTGCATTCTTTAACTGCCTTCCTACCTTATGCGTCCAGCTCTCTCTCCCGCACTGCCTGTGTGTCTCTCTCTCACGCTGCCTCTGTGTGTGTGTGTGTGTCTCTCTGTCTCGTGTGTGTGTGTCACGCTCTCTCTCTCTTGCTCACTGCACAGGAAATGCACTGGGAGAGACTGAACATGTACAAACCGAAAGGGAAACTGGCTTGTTTGTATACCGAGTGTGTGGTCGTGAACCAAGGCAAAAGTTGGCGAACTTTTTGGTCGTAAAACCGATTTGTACGTGTACTGAGACGTTCGTGAACTGAGGTTCCACTGTAGTGGGCTTCATTTTAGAAATTAAAGTTAAGACTTCCTGCTCAGTTACAGGATTAAAATTACTAAAGTGCTGAATGCAATGTGAGGCAGGGTCTGCTAAGCTAGTATGAAGTTTGTACTGTGATGTTGAGATCTGGGATCTTATATTTTTAATTTTCTCATTGAAGAAGTTCATAAAGTCTGTACTGTTAATATCTGTTATATATGCATTAATAAAGAATGCAATCCCAGGGAGCAAGTGCCCACTGCTGAACAGATGTTAAACTGGTTAAATACACTTGGCAGTTTTTGTTTGCTCATTTAATTACGTTCTGAATAGCCAATTTTAATTTAAAATGCAGGTTTATAAAGTTAAAAGATCTTTTTATTAAACTTCTGGCAATAGTGCTTTTCTCTCTTCTTTTGCTGGCATTTCATTACAGAGTTTAACTCTGTAGTTATCCTCCCATCCATTCATTCATCTCCTGAACCAACTTAACCCAATGTTACGATCACAAGTGATGAATCTGACTTCTGTGTCTGTAGGAGTTGCCTGCATCAGAAGTAACAGCACTAGTGAAGTTTTTATGTTAGACTAGCTTATAGCCCATCACAGGAAGGCAACAAACATAGCAATATAAGGCAACTAATCCTTTTGCTTCTCACTGTTGCTCTTTTAACCTTTAATAACTGAGAGATAAATGTATCCAGCAGACGTCAATAACTGTTTACCTGCAGTGTTGGATGGTGCAGCAGATAAGCAGTTACAGCTGAGACCCCTCATACCTCCTGTTCATGTACAATCATCTGTGCACCAATACTACTTTTCAGACTGGCAGCTGCTGTCACCTGCAGTACTGGCATTTCATGCTGCCAGTTTTATCAGGGCAGCTGCTTATTAGGATCACCCTTTGCGGCAATTTCATACTTTTAAGACTTGGCTGGCAGTTCACAAGATGACATTTGTACAGACAACACGTGAGCCTGCAGTGCATGCCAGTTTTCTTCTGAGTATCTTTATGTGCTTTTAAAAACAAACACAACTGGGGTCTTCACACTCAGCCTACCTTGACTACATTCATTTTGTTGTTACCCTCATCTTATAGTACCGGTGTCATTAGCAGAAGTGTCACAAGAATACTGAGAGTAAAAATAAAACTCAACCACGAAACATACTGGTCATACTTGAGACCTATGCAGCTGAAATGCATAATGCAGAAATGAAACCAGTTTTTATGGCACACTGAAGCAGCATTCTCTAACATTCATACTATTCAAACTGTCACATACCATCTTGCAGTTACTAATTAATAAGTAAAGATACAAAGAAAGATGAGTTCACTATATAATAAAACATTAATGTGTGTGTGTGTGTGTGTCTAGTCCCTCAAAGCAATCCAATTGGTCTGTCTTACTTTGGTCTGATTGGCCAGTTTCGCTGTGGTTGCTCAGTCAACTGTGATCAAGACAGGAGGCATGGAAAGATGTAGGAGGATCGCTGAGAGGTGTCTTTAAAATGGGAAGTATTCACAAGGATACAAATGATATTTTCACAGTGGGTAATGGGGGTCCATTTCTACCACTTGTGATAGTCATAAAATGAACAGGAGGCAAGCAGTACCCCTTGAATTGACAGAGTCTGAGAAGCAGGCTTTATGGGAAAGCAACTGAGAAAAGAAATACAAGACAACACTGGTTGAGAAATACAAGGATACCGAAGAAAGGTGCAGGATGAATGCTAACAAAACACATAAGGCAAAAAATATAAAATATTTTAAAATTTATTCTTTTATTTGTCTAGCAATAGCTATGTATATATAACTCATGGCTATAGTTCATTCTGTCCCACGACATTTGATAAACCAATGAGAATTGAGAACTCTGCATGTGTATTGCTTTGTTATTTCCTAACAGCAAGAAAGCACCAGGAATGTATACATTCATGGCATATATAGTGGAGTCACATGGAACCTGAGAGAATATATCACCATCCCAGGATTCTGTAAGTGTCAAGGGGGTCGCCCATTCTGCTCATGGGTTATACCCTCTTCACTGGCACATAAAGGTAGAAGCTGAAGGAAGAGGACAGTTCACTTCACATCTAAGAATTGAAAAACCTGCTTATAATTTATTCTGGAGCACTAACTCTTGATGTATAGATTCCCCTTTATAATAAGCTTAAAACAAAATAAAAGCAAAAAATGGAATGGTGAGATAATGTATGTTAAATACCTGCTGTACAAAACAAAATAAAATGGACCCTCAAAAGGGTAACAGAGATTAGTGAGGAGAAGCCATGGTAAAGACCATAAAAACTTGCATGTAACAGAGCTGTTTTGTAATAATCTTCATTTTAGCATTACATTGTGAGTGGCTGGTACATGTTTATTTTATCTTAACTTTCTGCCTGATTTTTCCTGTTGAAAAATCACTTTAGGCACATAATCGACATACTGTAATGTGCACAACCATTTCTCTGAACTTCTCACTCATTCTGCCTTATAATATTTTAAAACAGCAGAATATTTCTGAACAATACTTCTTTCATAAGAGGTTATTTTCTTAGAAGAAACTATTAAAATACACTATCTCAACAATTATTCTCTCATAAACTCACATTTCTACAAAATGTAGCATTTTCTGAGGCTTGTGCATCTTGGAGGTCTTTGTCAGATAATGCTCTGTTGCACTCTTCATTGATCCAAGTAAATTTGTTGGCAATGCTAAACCTCATTTAGCGGTAATCGCTGTAGTTATTTCCAGGACTCAGACAATCTCCTGACTAATTTTGAAGTCAAGTATTTAGTCCTCTACCACTAAACTCAAGTATTTGTAGCCTCTTCTAATTCCACTTATTAAAATATTATCCAACACTATTCTCTTAATCATCTAAATCAGCAATTTAAATACTCTAAATTAGGTGCATGAGTATTCTGTATGCAGTACTGATGCTAAATCATGCAGCTACTTAAGCAATGCAGCTCATCAGAAAATTCTTCCAACATAAAATTGCTTTGTCTGAACAAATGGAAAATACTAAGAAACAGAATACAAAAGCAAGTCGGCAATAGCTTTCTAAAGAAAAATTTAAAAGTGTAATATGCAAACTATTGCTATATACATCTTAAATGTCTGACGTGGAAATTGCAAGCTACCTTTTTAACACCTTGTGCCCTAAGGGGTTTTTAGGATAATTGCACCTAAATTAAATACCAAAAAAAGGCTATTATTCTGCTTATGTAATAAAGGAGCTGCCAATAGCTGAAGAGTAGTGAGTATAACACTCCAAAATTTTAAAGGAAAATCTTTATATGAATAACAAAACATTGTTTCACACCAATATCAACTAACTAAAACACACAAAAAAATTCTGCTTCAGGAGTTTAGAACCCTGGAATCAATTTTCTTCTGTGTCCCAATCTGCCAGCTAGCATTCTACCAAGTTTAGATGTCATGTCCCATAGCATTGTAACATTATACTGTTATGCACAAGGTGTCCCATTTTGGAAACATTCCATCTCTTGCACTTAAAAATCACTCAAAAAAAGTACTGCAGATACAGTTATATTTTTATTTTTTGCATATTTTATGTTTTTCTTCTTAGGGACTCACTTCACTTAGCGTTTAAATCTATATGGATGTGTTTTGTAAAATGATGATTTAAGACAGTATTTGGACAGACCAGACCACAAGGATCCTATTGATTTGATTTTTTTTTCTTCATGAATTGTGCACGAACTTATCTGTTTCACTAGTCATTAGGGTACAGACATAATTAGTTAGGTATGTTTGAGTAGTCTGCACATATAGTATATAAGAAAACTTTGGTCTGGCCCCAGCACAATTTTTATACCAAAAGCACCACTGGTCTCTACACAATTCTTCTGGTAGCCATTAGTGAGTTATCTTTGGCAGTGGGTCCAGTTCTCTGCAATGTCTCTCTCTCTCTGTATTTCTCTATGCAGTCTTTGGTCTTGATATGGCTCAGATCAGTCACCTCGAGTACACCGTGCACACTAATCTCATCATTCACTCTCTCCACACCTGAAGACATATAGTTACATATGGAAGACATACAGTTTTTGAAGGGCACACATCACCTGGAGTTAAAAGCTTTTTTCATGATGTACGAAACATTTGCCACAATATCTAGTTCAAAGTAGAACTATTCCAACATGGTTACATTAGTGGGATTACCTTAACTCTTTTTCAGTGATCTTTATCCAGATAATATTGTCACAGCACAGCAGGGTCAAACTGCTTCACCAGTGTGAAAGAATAACTTAGAGATAACAATAATCAAGTGGATTGCAGTACACAATAAAATATATTTGCAATTGTTTTAAGAAATGTCATGAAGAAAAACCAATAAAATGGATAAGTACACAAAAGACAAGAATGTAAAAGAGGAAGGTTGATGTCATATATAAAATGTACTCAGAGATCAGATGTCCTGTAAGCAACAGGATTGGACAGCTGTCACATACACAGAAACTTCAAGGAAAACAGCTAAACCTAAATATTTAGAAGGAACAGGAGAATAACAAAGGTAGACTTTTATTTCCTAGGTTTTCTGACATGTAAACCAACAAACCAACAAGAGTAAAATGTATGCATTCATTGACACTGCATGCAAATTCAATCTATATATATAAAATCCTTTTTGCGTTTGAAACGAAAATTACATATGACCACGTGATATGGAAATTACATATGAAATGGAAATTACGTATGACCATGCGATATGGAAATTATGTATGACCACAGAACATATTATAATACAGGAACTAATCACTTTGTTTGTGGACGCCATTTTTATATCGTCATTACGAATTATTATTTGTGTGAGAATTATTTTACTGATATTAACAAAGTGGACGCAGAGAGGCACGAAATGTCGGGATGCTCCGCCATGTCGAGAGCTTCGCAGTTTCAGGTAGCGTCCTCCCTTCTCGCACTGTTTGTGACACTTCAAGTGCCCTGTCGGCTCCTGAGAGAGTGGAAATCTTTGCGAATGAGTATAATCAGCGCCATTGAAGCAGGACTCTGTTTGTAAATTGCCCTGCACGACTACTTACTGTCCCTTAAGGCGAGTTCAGGTCACTAAAACCCCGCAACATTCAAGGTTGCTTTTGTGATCAATTATTTTAAGAAGATGGAGAGTTTACATCTAAGAAGATGTACAGACCTCTTCATGTAAAGTGTTGGACTTGGGAATTGTTTGGACCTTCTGCCCATTAAGCAAGGAGGGGCAGCGTCCACATTTATCAGAATTATTTTTCTCTTAAATCACAGGCACATAGTGCAAGGTTGTCAGGCAGAAATTTGGACGATCACATAGAAAATGTAATTTCTATACCACAGCGGTTGTGTAGCGCCTTTCAAAACGGATCTACTACCGAGAGATGATCCAGATACATTTTAGCTGCTGTTAGTACTACTTACCTATTGTGTTGTACCGCCTTTAAAATGTAGTTTACCCAAAACCACTGCAGGAGTGCTCAATGTATCTTTACTTCTTAAAATGTTAATGTTTTACTGTTTAATACAGACTACATTTTATTTTTTTCCCTTGCACTCAGTGAGCGAAGCCACTGGGTAATCAGCTAGTAGTTTATAAAATGAACCTCTATTCTTTGTTTCCTTGATCATTCTGTAACAGACTGCGGTGATGAATGCCCCCTCTAAGGCATTTGCAGAGGAGTAGTAAATGACGCAATGAACAAGCTTTTCTACTGCCTGATTACTGACTCAAGAGGTTTTGTCAGACTTACCCTAGTGGAGGATAAGTTCCTTTCTTAAATCAATATGTTTGATTTCTACCACACCAGGAGCTTTGATTCAGAGCAAACACATTAAAAACATCACTGCACTGATGTCTGAACTATCCCAAGCTCATTACTTAAAACATTAATGTTTTATGATAAAATGATTTCCTCAATGATCAAATAAATAACAGCATCCTAATTAGCCTCTGGACATAATAGACATTTGCCTCTGTGTTTTGCCAACATATTTTTTGTGAATTCTCTTTGAGTAGCAAAGTGCTGTCAACTAAATGCAAGAACACATTAAATTTTATTTTTACTACACGTTTTATGTGTTACACTTAATTTAAAAAAAAATCTAAGTCTGGTTTTATTTGTTTAATTTTTAGAAAACATTTTCTAAATCGCTTTTGGATAGGACAGTATCTTGAATTCTCTAATGCCTTAACACAGTACAACCTTTCTGCTGAGAGATAAGCTAAGATCATTGATGATGGATGTTCTCTTAGTGGATTACTAACTTCTTGACAGGCAGGTCCTAGTTTGTGAAACTGTAGAATAATACATTTAACATGTGGATTCCATTCTTGCCATGAAACAGTGGGCTAACTCCTTGTGGTTGCAGATACTTGAGAGGAAATGGGAGTCTGTCAGTCCTGTATATTTGTGCTTTGTTGACTTGAAAAAGCTCATGCCTATATACCCTATGCTATCTTGTGGAAAGTGCCAGGACAATATAGGGTTTTGGGAATGCTGTGTGCCATTCTGAATCTGTGGAGTGAGAGATATGGTTGCCCACTTGGTATTAAGCTGAGGGCATTCCATGTGGGTGCCTGGCTCCACCAAGTAAGCATTTTGTCTTTTCTCCTGTTCATGATTTTCACAGATAGGGTATCAAGTTACAGCCAAAGTTTAGAGGTCATCCAGGTTCAAAACCTAAGGGTTACATCTTTAGCATTAGCTCTTGAGCTTATTACAGTATAATCTCTAGCATACAGCGGACCAGTATGTAGATTGGACAGCAAATTGACAGCAATGTCACCAACCTCACTTACAGTCATAAGCTCTGTATAGTGGCTGTACAGACATTGCATAAACAAGAGACTGAAATGAGAAACCTGAGAAGGATTGCTGGTTTCACTTTCCATGGTAGGGTGTAGAGCTTGGAAATATGGGAGGACCTCAGAGTTGAACTGCAGCTATTTTGGACTGGGAGGGACAAGCTGAGGTGGGTTGGCATGTAACTAGGATACCTGATGGATTCTTCCCTGGGGAGGTGTACGAGGCACGGCATACAGAGACAAGACTAAAGGGCAAACCCTAGACACGGTGGAGGGATTATATCTCTGAATTGGGATGGAGGAGTTTACTGGAAATGGGGCATCCTATAGTGCCCAGTTCAGCTCCTCACTAGAAAAAGCAAAATAAAGATGATGATGATGACATGGAGAAATCACAGGCTTTAAGAAAGACTTTTTTATAGAATCTGATTTTATTGCAGAAAATATATTCTATTAAAAATCTGCTTTGTTTTTTCACACAGTGCAATAATCAGTGTACAATCTCTGAACCTACAGCCTTATTGGTATGCTGTATTATCATGGGGTTTGTTATGGATTGTCCTAGTCTTGCACACTCAAGTTTAAAACACACACACACACACACACACACACACACGCACACGCACACACACACACACACACACACAGTACTTAAACTTTGGTACTGATTATGATTGATGCGTGCACAGTGTATTACTCCTCAGTACTTCGCCTGGGGACTCACTAGCTTTGGTTTGAGCAGCCTAGATGGTGTCCTTGCGTGTACACTAAATAATGAAGACTGAAACACTTTGGCTATTGACATGATGTGTTACTCCATTCCATGCTGCTAACTATTGAAATTGTACCTCCTCAGCAACTAACTATGTGGGAAGGAAGTAGCAATCTACCCACACAAGGTACCCTGTAGGCACTTCAATCATTTAAGAAAGCAATTTAAAAAGAGCAATGTTTATTATGCAGTAAAACTGAATAACAGAAGCAAATGATAAAAAATGAAATAAATAATAGCAAAGTCTGAATGTTTAGCAATAAATGCACCATAGTTCCAAAATCAATACCTTCCATAAGGATATGGAAGCTGAAGAAGCACCAAAAGAAACATCTATGGAAGACAGTGGGAGAAGGAGAGTGAGAGAGCGCTTGTTTTTTTAGATGGCTTGTCTTGCCTCAGAATTTAGGCTGAAGCATGGATGGTATCTTCGATGTCCAGGTGGGTGGGTCTCTCTCCTCCTTCATGCCAAAATAGCTCAAATATGCAGATACTTAATTACAAATCATCCCTTTTCATGCCACATTTTACAGATATCATAATGCCAAAGGGTGAAAAACATTATATTGCAAAAAGGAATATTTTCTACAGAAAAAAGCACCCTTTGCATTCAGTCATTTATTAATCAGAATTGTACTGTCAAAGACAATCATCCATTTATTCATTAATTTCTAACTCGCTAAATCAACTTCTAGACAGGACACACTTTTCAAACTGGGCCAATTTATTGTTGCCACTTAAACATGTCTTTGGTATCTATGAGAACCTGGAGCAGACCTTACGGGAAACAAAGGGCTTAATTAAGTAAAAAATATTAGAAGACAGTGAATATGAAACATAAAAACAAACAGCAGAATTCTCACCTAGTAAAGTCCTCCTCGTCCTCTCTCTTTTGTCTCAGTTGTCGTGGCTGAGTCATGTTAGCCCAGTTAGGAAGTGACTTGAGTAATCTGCTAATGTCTTCATCTTTTGCCCAAGATGCACTGATTGTCAGTTTTTCCTCGGATTGAACAATACCCCTGCTTATTAAAAAAAAACAAAATGATAACAGGTTTTATTTATTCATATTTTAACATATAACTCATATTCTTTTAAATATTATTAGTTTAAAAAATAAATATTTGCAGGCAGGACAGAAAGCTAATAAAGCCACAGTCTCACCTAAAACAAAAAGCCAAGAAGATTACCTTTAAATAATTTCAAGAAGCATTTTTTAAACTATTCCAAATATTCCCTATGCTTTACTATATGTACAGTATATCATCTAGATAGAAATGGTGTCTTTTTAGGGAAAAGATGAATGGACTGCAATAGAGAAAGACAGAATACATGCAGTATGCCAAGACACAATGGGCTTACTTGACCACCCAGCATACCAGTACTTCATTCACTGTAATTTATATTAAATGTAAGGCAGCTTATAATGACTGCTATGCTTATTTAAAGCTAGCATTCTATGCTTTGTGACCCATTTTTTCCACTGGCTACATCACTGACAGTCCCTATTGAGTGAACTGTTGACCTATGACTAGATGACCAATTCGGTGCACAGGTTTTTGAAACTGAACATTTCAGGCTGCAAAAGGATGGAGAACAATAAAATGTTTTCTAGTGTTACTAGTATTTTATTACAGAAAGTTGCTGACTGTACCATAATGTGGCAGAATTACTGTCAGATAAGTGTCTAAGAAGTCAAAAGTAAACATCCTTGCCAAATAAGTTGTCCATTTGGACCAAGAATGCATATCTGCTTTCAGCATGTCCGTCAAAGCTGAAAATAAAGGACTCATTACCAGGGATCTCAAACTGGAATGTGTAAAGTTTCCAGCTAATACATGTAAACTCAACAGCAAGCAAAATGGGATTCAGTGACAAGGTGGGATGATAGGGAGTCTTGCATTTGTGTTTGTGCCGTGTTTTGCAACACAGTCGTAGGTGAACAAGGAATACAAGAGGGGGCTAAGCACACAGCCCTGCGGCGCTCCTGTGTTTAAAATGAGTGATGAGGATGTGTGTTTGCCGACTCTCACCACCTGGGGCCTGTTTGAGAGGAAAGAAAATCCATCTGCAGATGGTCGTCCCCAACCCAAGGTCGTCAAGCTTCAAGACGAGTTTTGAGGGGATGATGGTGTTGAATGCAGAGCTGTAATCTATGAACAGCATTCTTACATATGTATTTCCTCTTTCCTGGTGGGTGAGGGCAGTGTTTATTGTTAGCGCAATGGCATCCTCTGTCGATCTGTTAGCTCTGTAAGCAAATTGGAGAGGATCCAGTGTGTCGGGGAGGGAGGAGCAGATGTAACCTTTGACCAGTTGCTCGAAGCACTTCATAATGACCGATGTCAGTGCAACCGGGCGATAGTCATTCAGACAGGAGACCACCGGTTTCTTTGGGACAGGAATGATAGATAGATAGATAGATAGATAGATAGATAGATAGATAGATAGATAGATAGATAGATAGATAGATAGATAGATAGATAGATAGATAGATAGATAGATAGATAGATAGACAGATAGATAGACAGATAGATATGGTGGATGCCTTGAAGAAAGTGGGGACCACTGACTGCCTCAGGGAGAGATTGAAAATGTTGGTGAACACACCTGCTAGCTGGTCAGCACACGCCCTGAGGGCACGGCCTGGGATGCCATCTGGTCCCGGAGCTTTGCGAGGATTGACCTTTTTGAAGGACCTTCTCACATCAGACGTTTCAAGGATCAGAGTGACAGACTCACCGCCCCCTTGAGGATATAGCACCTGTTCTCTGTTGGCTGCATCAAAACGAGCATAAAAAGTGTTGAGCTCGTCTGCAAGACATGCAGTGGGCTGAACACTGACTGTGTTTTTCTTTTTGCAGACGACACAACCGTCATAGGCCTTATCACTGACAACGATGAGATGGCCTACAGAGAGGAGGTGCTGGCATTGAGTAATTGGTGCCTAGATAACAACTTGTATCTTAACGTCAGCAAAACCAAGGAGATGATCGTGGACTATCGAAAACAACAAGGTAGAGAACACCAGGCCATCTACATCAGCGGCATAGAAGTTGAAAGGGTTAACAGCTTCAAGTTCCTTGGAGTAAACATCACCGAGGATCTCTCATGGACCCTTCACATAGACACTGTGGTCAAGAAAGCTCGCCGGCGGCTCTACTTCCTGAGGAGGCTGAGGAAGTTTGGCATGAATGCCAACATCACCTCAAACTTTTACAGGAGTGTGGTCGAGAGTCTGCTGACGGGCTGCATTACCGTCTGGTATGGGAGCTGCTCTGCCAGCAGCCGGAAATCACTACAGAGAGTGGTGAAGGCAGCAGAGCACATCACAGGCAAGAGTCTTCCTGCCATTGAAGACATTTACCTCCATCGGTGCTTGCGTAAGACAAGCAGCATCATAAAGGACCAGAGCCATCCAGCACGCCAGCTGTTCTCCTTGTTACCGTCTGGCAGACGATACAGGAGTCTGGCTGCTCGGACTATAAGACTTAAGAACAGCTTTTACCACCAGGCCATTCGACTCTTCAACAGCAACACCTGAACACTTACATACATTTACATTACACCTACATTGCACTACATCTACATGGCACTACTCACACACAAACTGTACCTGCATACACTCAGAATACTGACTGGAACATGCATCTGCACTTTATGGAATATGCATCTGTACTTATAAAACATTATCTGTGCAATAACTGTCATTTGTACTTGCTGCTCATTCAACTCATATTGCTCTATAACTTCTTTTAAAACGTACACTTTTTATTTTATATGGCTTGTCTATTTTTAACTTGAAATCTTTTTTTTAGCTTTATTAGATCTAGGCTGAGTGACTTGTTTTTCTCGTCATACACATTTCATTGTATGTTGACCCTGTGTTAACCTATATATGACAAATAAACCTAAATCTAAACCTATTTAAGAGTTTTGAAAATTGGGAAGCCTGTTTTGTCAGTTTAAAACTCTTTTTGTGCTTTGAAATTTTTTTAGTCTACAAAAGTTTATTTGGAAAGTTTAATTTTGGAAATTTATTTTCATGTACAAGTTTGGATTTTTTTTCCTTGCTTAAGAAATTTTTGACAGGTTTTTTGTTGAAATTTTAACTGTGCCATAAGCCATTATTGGCTTACCTGTTTGCTATTGTGCACTCTGGTGATACAAGCTGATGATCTGCGGTGCGGTGGTACGAGCTGCTTTATCCAAGATCAGTGTTTGGTGCTCTAGTTTTGACTCTTGCTCTTTGAATTTACTCAGTTTATGTATCAATGTTTTGGCTCTGTTTTTTTAATAGAATTTTCCTTGTGAATGAACCTTTGCAATTTAATTTTGACTTATGATTAAGTCCTTGGGTGCGCTATAAAGTTTCCTTTCCAGGAAATAAAATATTCTTTTTATTTTATTTTAGTAAACTCCCAGTTAGCTTACTTGGGGTGGTCAGTTTGGGAAAGAAGGCACATGGCTGGTTTGGAAAAGAAGATGGGTAGTGGCCGTATACGTTTTTGGATACTTTTGTTTTTCCGTAACTGACATAACAGAGAGACGTTTTTTATTTGTGTGCAAAAACCAGGAAGAAAATGATTAAAACTTAACAGAATCTTGCTTTCCCCATACCATTTTTATGCACTCTCTAGTATGTAGCCTTGCATTAACTGGCACTTAAAAATGTCATTGTAGACCATCTCTGCATGTAAAGATCACACAGTCAATCACTCACTACCAGAATACAAGTAGAAAACAGGGAAAAAAACAACTAGCCACAATAAAAACCTGGACCTGAAGTAGTGACAGCATAGAAGATACAACAGTGTTTCACTACCCAAACTGTCACTAAGTAAAGATATCTATGAGTCTGGGATGATTATAGAGAAATTTACCAACCTATTAGCAGAGAAGGAGCTATGAATTAGAAAAAGTATTAAATCGCTTCTTAAAGTAAAACAATCTTTTCTTTCTCTGTTCCTTACACTGAATGATAAACATGCCAATTGAAGATAAAACAAAATATTCTATGGAAGGAAAAAAACCATGAAGTCATTTAATGTGGTGGTATCAGTACAGAGTACTGATCAAACATCTTTCAAGCAGACATGGACCAAGAATTATTGCTGCAAATGGTCAGTCATTATTCTGGTTCCTTAGGTTTTCAAGCCAATCAGTCTAAACAACTGCAGGCCCGTAACACACACCTCTATTTCAACAAAATGTTTTAAACATTTAGTGAGACAAAGATCTAAGACAAAATAAGGAGCACAATACTCATAAGATGAATATCTAGAAACAATTAAAGCCATCCCATAAATCACGTGTAATATTTAGAGAAGTGGCATAAAGATCAGTCTCAACATGTACTTTTAAAAGTCAATATGGCTAAAGAAATTGTATTTGAGTTTTCAGAGATATAAATGTGTATGTAAGCCTCTCATAGTTCTGGGGCAGAAGGTGGCAATAGTGAATGAATATAAATATATAGGAAATTATTGATTATTAATATTAAATCTAAACTAAATACAAGTGCTTAATTTCTTCATAAACTCAAATTATTCAAAATGGACAGGAACACCATGTTGTCCTTTTACTGCAACATTAACTCATCACTTTCCGTTCCAAACTCTGGTTAAGTGGCCTCAAACAGGCAGCCAACATATCTGGTGCTGATGGCAGATGACTTGTAAGTGTGTGCCAGCTGGTGTTACTGAGAAAACTGGGAATCATTTCAGGTGATGACAACTAAATCCAAAAAATGTAGTGCTTAAAACATTTAGTGCTTTAGGAAATCAGGAAAGCTACTTGCCTTACAAACTTACACAAACCACCCCAGGATTTTGTTTCTGCCTACTGCCATATTCTTTTCACAAAATGCATAACTTGTAGTTTGCTACCATTTAAAAATAAAACAGCAGAAATGTAAAAATCAGATTCTAGAGGACCACAGTTGCTATAGGTTTTTGTTCTTGATACTTTCTAAATTATTA
This sequence comes from Erpetoichthys calabaricus, assembly GCF_900747795.2. Lineage (NCBI taxonomy): Eukaryota > Metazoa > Chordata > Cladistia > Polypteriformes > Polypteridae > Erpetoichthys > Erpetoichthys calabaricus. The sequence goes on along the minus strand of NC_041394.2, from coordinate 258,538,131 downwards.
ATCAAAACCATTAAACAATTACTGCTGGTAATAGAACTTACTGCCTTAAGATTAATGAAGTTGCTTTTTAAGATTCAAACAACAATAACATTCAAAAGTGCTAACATATGGCCAGATAACTTGAACCCCTTTGCACCTAAGGTTTCATTATCCAATAAAAGTTTCAGTAAATCCTTTGGAAAAAAAAGTCTGAGAAATACTGATCTGTTCTGTTCTGTTCCACAAAACAGCTTTGAAAATGTGCATTGTGACAGATTGAAAGCACTAGCGAGACTTAGAATGTAATAGCATGTTTCATTAACAGCAAAAATCCACTACTAATTAAAAAATAGGCTGGAGTGAAAATGGTGTCTCTCTAGGAGCCAAGTTTGAGAACCTTTGAATTAACTGGTCAACTGTTGGCTCACTCTGCATCTTTTTATTGTTTGGAAGCTGATTACAGAAAAAGGAAACAATTAAAAGGGTTCTGAATCTTAAAAAGCAAGATAACTAAGATGAGGGCAACAGAGATGTGGTATGTATGTTCGCAGCAGTAATAAGTTACTAATAAAGAAAATGGCTGGAACAAAAACCTGCAGCCCTCCAGGATCTGAGTGTGACACCTCTGGTAATGAGGAATTCCGTTTAAACAGGGTTAACAAGTCTAAAACAGGGAGAAGTGGACAAAAACTGATTCAAAATGCTGTTTTAAATATGGATGTTTAGTCGGAAATTCTTTCATATGTCTCCAAGTTTTTTTTTTCTGAATGGCTACACTTTCGTGGCGATGGTTGAGCTTGTGCCTCTTGCTTGTCATGAATGAACATGTGTAGAATGCTAGCATTAGAGAAAATATTGCCTCTATAAGTGATTATATGCTAGATATTTTCAACCCATAAAAGCATCAGAATATTTTTTTATTTTATTATTATTTTTCTCTTTTACTTGTACAAGGGGTGATATCATCATTGGAGCTATCTTACTATCATGTTCTGCTTTCGCTTGTATTGGTGCATCCAGTTTCTGCGTCTGGCAGCTAAAATAATTAAGGTTGCGCCATTGCTGCAGCTTGCACTTCATCAGGCAACAGCTTTGAACAGCAACTTGAAATAGCAATGTGTCAGTCTGTTGGCAGTGCCAAGTTACTGCATGGACTTTTAACTTTAGGGGACTAAAAGTTTGTGTGTTGTGAGGGCAACATGGCTATAACATAAAAAAAACACGTCTTTAAATTTTTTACATGTATTTCTAAGTGATTAAAATAAATTAAAAAAATGATAGGGCTTTCATTTAAAAGTACTAATAAAAACATTTAAAACGCATTCTGACTCAAAGACTAACAACCCCAAAGGAAATTCTAAAGGTGATCTAGAGTGGCTCAACTCTTCTGTAAAAGCATATGTACAGTAATAGCAGGGTTTAATGGCACTGTGAAGAAAAGGGCAGATATTTAGAAAAATAGAGGTGACACGGAGAGGAGACATTAAAAAATACAACCAAAAAGGTCTGTTCTGTCGTTTATTGATCCTAAATGCTAAAACAAAAATTAAAGTTGAAGCCAGAAACAGGTCAAAAACATGTCTCAAAAAGTACAAAAGATAAGCTAAGGGCAGAGGCTAACCAGATACCGGAGTTGAGAATCAAAAAGAGTTCAAGAAACTAAAACGAAACGTAGCACTTGCCCTACTTGTAATTGAAAAAGAATTACTGCTAAGAATTTTGCCATTTATCAAACTAAGGGATAGCGTTATGTGAAGCCATCTCCATATTTACAGCATAAGTCCCACTGATGTGCTGAACATGGTCATGTGATGCATCTCAATGTCGCATAAACACAGAAACTGGTTTTCTGCTTATGATAGGCCACATAAGGATAGTCATTGCTACAACAAAGCTGCTGAATTTAAAAGAAAGAAATTGAATGGTGAATGAATAATTAATTAATTTAAATATTCTTTAAGCAGATTTGGGCTGGAATGACAGTGCTCTGATTTAAGTATTTAGGTATGGATTATCTGAAGAATTAAAAGATTAATTGTTCAGCTCCAGTTTTCTTTAAGGTTGTGTAGCATTTTGTGGGATTTGTGAACTATTATATGTATATATTTAATTTAAAAAAAAACAAAAAAAACTTCAGTCCCACTTTGGTTCTAAGTACAAACCTGATAAAGAAAGCACACAAAATATTTACTTGATTCAAAAAGCTAAAGACTTTTATTAAATGTAAGATTTGTTTCACATCTATCCAGTAATACGGACTGCAGATTATTTTCTACAATCTGAGTTAGAGGTTGATGCCTCTGCTCTTGGTGTTGAGGTAATTTTATTTTAATGATTTTCTGACACAAACAATTCCCCATGTGCATTTTTTTTAAGAAATTCTCCAGCTGAACAGAAATATGATGTCAGTGATTGTGAATTATTACCTAATAACTTGGTGTTTAAAGAGTGCAGGCCTTGACTTGGGGGTACACAGTTACCCTTTTTAATCTTCATAGATTTTAAACATCTAATATACTCAAAGACTGCCAAATGACTCAATGTGAGACAACCAGAGCAGGCATTCTTCTTCAGTCACTTATAATCACTTTTATTTTATAATCTCTTATTGACCTGGCAACAAGAATGTACAAGATGATGCACTTTCACACTTTTGTTATGAATGAAAATAAAAGTGAACCAAAATACATAAATTCCCTCAAAATGATTCTTGCTGTGAGAGAACTTCATGATCCTATGAATATAAATGATATCTAAAACACTAGAAAAACACTTCACCACTCAAAAAAGTTCAGAAGATTTAATATTGCTCCTGACTCACTGAATCAAAAAGCTCCAGTGAGGGTACATGAATTAATTAATTTCTGGAGAAATTCTCACATTAACCACTACGTCCTATTTGTAAAGCCTGAATCTGCTGGACTGGTGGAATGCCTAATTGGACTGGATTGCATTTCCTGTAGCAGCAGAGACGAGCAAATGTCTTTCATAACGGATTAAGCAATACAACAGTCAACGTCAAAGCAAGGGTTTGTCACACTAGTATCTGAAATCAATGTGAAAACGATAAACGCTATAACGATTTATGATATTAATATAAAAAATAACAAAATCACAGAAGAAACCTAAATAAAATTTACAAAAATGGCACTAAATAATTTGTAAGGAGGTGTGGGCTCCAAACACACCCAACAGGTTTTAAAGAATTTCTTCCATGAAATTGCTGAAACATGTGATAAGCATCAATATTCTTTACAGGGACACAGAATAAATATAATTAGAACTACAGCCATTATAAAGTACTAAATAGTGAATTTGATAACCAATGGGAAGAGTGTCCAGTATTTATTTAACTTTATACTCTGGATCACCATCAGCTACAGCAGGACGAGGAGCACCAGCTCAAAGTACATTAGGACTAGAACATATGTTTCAAATGAGAAACATGGAATTATGGGTGAATTTTAAACTAGCAGTAGTTAGAAGTATCACAAGTAAGCTCAGGCTTATACGATGCTACTCTAGTTTTTCAGATAATAGTATATGGACATATATGTGAAAGTGCCCATTTATGGAATGGTACCCACGCAATAGTTTGAAGGAAGCTTCTGTTTCCTATTTAAAAAATATCAATCAGAGGTGCCAAAGTGTATTTTAGATTTTCATGCAAAATACCAAATAATCTCACAGACTCGAAATAGAAGATGAGATGTAGCTGATGGAAAGGAGAGGAGGTTTGAAATGTTTAATATATCTCTGCCAGCATTTTGTGAATCCTACAAAAATTTTAAATGATAACAGAGGAAGCAACAGACAAAACTGAACAGCTTATACTTTGTATGCGGGACACTTAGGACTTTGTGAGAAATGTGATAACCCATAAAAAAAAGACAGATGACTTGGGAACTTTAGACATTTCTAATTACATGGAAAAAAAATTCTGAACATTACAATATCTTACAGATGTGATGGCTGTGGGTGTTGCTATATGGATAAATTAAAATGTCATTGATCGAAACAGGAATGAACATCACAAGAAATTTTCAGTCCATAAGGCATTACAAAATATTTATAATGCCCTAAGGTAGTGTCTTCCACTCATTCTCTTCCACTAATGCAAATCAGATTGCACGTAGTCCTCAAGTCTGATTTTGTAAAAATGGTCAGATACTGTATTTGATTTAACAGTGGTGAAATTAGAGTAAAAGGGAAATTGTTATTAATAGTTATTTTACTACAGTGTAAATAATCTATGCAAAGGGACAACAAAATGTTATTTTTTTTTTTTTTACACAAAAAAGAATCCTGACCCAAGTGGATTGCTGGACAGTTAAGTAAACACATTCTCTAAATTTAACTTAATATCAGTTTTCCATTACCCTTTTCTACAGCCCTGATGATACCTAAAATGCACCTTTTAGCAGGGTTGCAGCTGGTAATACATCTATTACATAGTCATAATATGTGCATAGAAGTAGTTCCAATGATTTCTGTTTACTAAATACAGGCTTCTGATTCCTTTTGTTCCTAACGTATTCTAGAAATGTGTAATTGTCAGCCTTGGTAACCCTGGGAATAACTTTTGGAATGGAGGAGTTTATGATTAAATTGATATTACAGCCCCACATGTCACACAAGCACACATGGGAGGCAGTCTAAGCACTTAACTGGAATAAGACGCAGAGTCAGGGGTTAATGAACTGCAATATTGCTTTTTCTCCCTCTTCCATGGACTACCATAAGGGAAGCCCAGATAGAGCTCCACCCACTTTTGCTGCCAGACGACACCTCCGCCTAAGAACCCGCCCTCTTCCTGCACAGGTGCTATAAGACGATCCCTCCACCCTTCATTTCAATCTTTGCTTTGACTCAGTCCATTTTGTATACTCCTTATTACGTTCGTGATTTGCTACTTTGCTGACAATATATGGGATGGATCCCCCAAACCTTTCTGCTTTGTTTGTTCTCTTTTACATAGGCAATTAACTCTAACAGAGATGTTGCATGATGAATGTATCATTCAGTTCTCTATCAGTAGTCTGGAGCTTAATTTTGTATTTCAGAGCAATTTTATTTAAATTCTTCCATCCATCCATCTTAACTGGCTCATCTAGGAGGGGCTGCAAGGCAACTGGAGCCGATCAACCTAACCTGCATGTCTTTGGACTGTTGGAATTAAATTCAGTTTTTGGAAATGTATTAGAAAGCTATTATGACTTTTGGGTGGACTGCAGCTGCTCACCCTAATAACCCCAGCGTAGGGGAAGCTTACTAGATTTCTCTATTAAATGACCTGTGCAGCTACAATGAAAACACCAGACTCTCACCTTCCTCTATTCTTCACCATCTTTATTTTCCAACCTATTCACTGATTTCTAAAATGCTATAGGTTTTTTGGATTCTTTGACCCTGAGTACACCTAATATTAGCATGCAATTATTAGTGATTCAATCGCCATCAGAAAACATGTGGCCTCATAAAAGCCAGATGTAAATGCAGCCGTGACTGGATTAGGATTGAATCGCTTAAACCGCATTTGTAGGTTGTCAGAAAGGGATAGTGACCAAATATAGCACAAATGCAAATGCGCTTTTTATCCATATATAAAAACCACATAAACAGAAGATTATTTAAAATTTGCCAGAAGATATCTTTGGATCTCTGTCCATACATGATGCTGGCATTGAAGAGTCTTTTTATTTTGAAATGTAAAAATTACAGCCAAACCCAATCCAGGTACAAAATTTCCTGGATTAGGCGAGGAATACTCTTATTATTAAGCTGAAATTGATTTTCCTCCTTTTTTCTTTCTGCTAAGCAGGTATGAAGTTTTAAAGCTAAGCTAGCAACATCCTGTAGGAATTCTCCAATATCAAAGCTGGACATATCATGCTTTAAAATCATCTGATAAGTCATTCCTAATGGCTGAAATTAATAATGCTTCATTTCAGTTGAAGTTTGACACAAACGTTTTAAAATTAAGAATAAAATCTCCCTATGGCTTAATGCCTTGCTTTACATTTAACAACTTATTGGTGGCCACTAATCTTCCCTCATGGGTACTAAATACTGCATGAAACTCAGACATTGTTGAGACTGTTACTGCAAGAATGATTCCTGTCATATAGTGCAGACACCTATTCAATCGGCTTCCTAAATTATGAAACATATTTTACTTTTCCTTGGCTAAGCTGCTAGATTGATGGTCAAAAATAAATCTATTACTATTATTAACTATTAGAACTCACTGCACATTGCTTGAGTTGAGCTATCTGTGATAATTTTAGCTAAGGAATAAGCTGCGCTGCCTTGGTTGCACTGTAACGTTGCTGCAAGATTTTGAGGGCCATCACCACTTGTCTCATTGGAGGTTAGGAGCACACACTGATACAGCGCATTGCTGCACTCACCACATGACAATTCAACTCCGGAAACCAGATTAGGGCCCGAGTGCAGCCATGCAACGGGTGACACCTCAGCATCACACTAGTTCAGATGGAATGGAAGCAATGTGAGGTTTTTTTTATGATGGCTGGTGTGCCAATTCTGCTACCAACCCCCAGGTTTTTCATGGTGATGGTTAAATCAGTTATCTGAGGATGCAGACTTTTTAAAACTCTTTTTACAGTTGTTTTATTTCAAAGACACATGCTTAAAGCCTGGGTTGCTCATGATTACCAGTCTGTTAGTCATGGACTCCAAACGGACTGGATGTTATTTTCTGGAGTGGCAGAGAAGAGAAAATGTTTTTTCTTAAAGGGATTATGCAAGATAGTAATCAAAGTCAAAGCAAGGGTTTTTTACCCAAATATCCTAGATTGTTACCAAAAATAGTGCCATAAAGAAAACACTGTAAGAACAAAAAAAATATATATTAAAAACAAAAATAAGTTATTAAATGTTTAAAAATAAGTGATTTAAATAATAAATAATAAAATTCTAAGGATTTTTTTTACAATTCAAAGCAATAAGTTTATAAGGAGTCAACTCAGTAAATGCAACATTGCAAATGAAGAGTGGCTAGAAAGCTTTGGCATTACCTGTGCCATTCATGATATCAGTCACTCCTAATATTATACTCCGGTTCTGGACCCGACCGCTTGCTGTACTGTATCGCAGGGGGCAAGGGTGGGTGGGTAGTTGGCCAGCTTAACTCTCACTTTGCATGCTCTTAATGATGCTATACCACCTAGAAGGTTATTTTCACTAGGGATGTTGTTGACTGGAGTTTTTCTTTTGGCCCCCTCTTCTTGAAACTACGATTTGTGACACATTTGTTAGATTTTATTGGTAATAGTTGAAATAAAATATATGGATCTCCTGTTAATTGTTTAAGTAAGTGGTTACTATTCTGAGAAAGCTTTTTATTTATAAACCTGTGTAAGTGCCCTGTGCCAGTTTTCAGTAAAATTATATAATTTCTATATGAACTATATAAAACATATAAGAATAAACTGAACTGAATTAAATATCTCCATGGCTCTGGTTTCCACTTTGAACAAAATGATGTTGTTCAGATAAGATATTTTGTTCTATCCATGGTACTTAATGAGAAAAGAAAAAAAAAACAAAAAACAAAAACTACACCCATGATAATGTTTCAAATAAAAGATTATTTCTTAAACAAGCATATTAGGGATGCAGATGTCAGTTAATATGCTATGTTTAGGGTACATCAGTGACTGCATCATCATTGTGCAATCATGGCGGTTTATTGGGACTTGTCTATGTACCATTCACTTTATAACATCTGCATGGATATTTAATAAAATTCTCTGTGGAGCAACAGCCAATTTAGACCAACTGGTCAGGTGATGAAACAATGGAAGATAAGTCTCTTGGTGAAAGTTTAGATCCCTGCAACACCTGCTTATGAGCCTTCCAATTACACCCCTCAAGCACCATGTAACTGTGTATATAGCTATTTTGTTTTACTCAGTCATATGGAAGAAATGCTGACTTTTCAGGAATGTAAATGCTGGCAGTTTTTTTTTCTTTCTCTATTTCGTGCGTCCTCGTTTTTGAAGTAACTGTAGCCAACTTAATGCTGACAGTTTGAAAAAGAAAACAACTGAGAGACACACCGATCTTAAATCAAAGAGTGTCAATCAAACCAACATAATTCTGCAGGTGTTATAGAAAACGATAAGGCAAATATACATTTGCTAAATACATGTGATAGCTACTTTTAGCTTATTCATTTCATTGTCCCACGAAAATCACACTAGCCAAGTTCACTTATGTAAGGAATAGTGATGGATAGAACATTTGAGGTCCTGGGGCAGATTTCCTATGGGTTTAAGAGCAGGGGTCTGATGGGGCAAATCAAAGAAATCTATTTTCTTCATTTTATGGCTCCACAGCTTTACCCTTGCAGTGAGATTTCAATTACTTTTCTATTGAAACACAATATTACCCAGCTTCAGTTCCTAGCAGAAGGGCTCAAGTTTGTATCCATTGTTTCTTTATATTTTGCCCTATTCATCTTTCTGTCAATCCTGACAGGACTGTCAGTTCCTCCTGCTAAAAAACATTATTACTGTATATCTGACAGGTGTCTTTAGTCAGGGTGACTTACAAAATCAGGATATGTTACAATAATTTACATATGTATTTTTATAAAGTCAAGTCAAATTAAATGAATTGCTAATGGTAATTGACTCAAGAAATAGATACTGAAACAGAAATACAGATATTGTGGTTTAAAGTGCCAGTGACCTAGTTACTATACTTGGCCTATGTTGTCGCGGCACAACTCACTATGTCACTGGGACATCATGGAAGATAGATAGATAGATAGATAGATAGATAGATAGATAGATAGATAGATAGATAGATAGATAGATAGATAGATAGATAGATAGATAGATAGATAGATAGATAGATAGATAGATAGATAGATAGATAGATAGATAGATAGATAGATAGATAGATAGATAGATAGATGGACTTCAAGGCTCCTTCTTGTCCACTTTGATCCTTCTTGTGGAGTCCTTGGATGACCAATATAATTAAATGAATATTAGCCCTTAATTGTAGTGACTGATTTTTGCAATGGATCCATAGTCAAAGTTAATTCCCATAAACACCCAGTTTGTGTGAAAAGGTCTAGGCGGTGTAGTGTCTCCTAGTTTTATAGTCTTTTGTTAATCTACGCATTTTAATCACCTTATTCCTGAGCAATTTATTTTATGTGTGAAGCCACGGAGTTACCCTAATACACAAGTTTGATTGTGTATGAAACATAGTATTTCAGTTTTTGACTTCAAGATCTGTTGAGAAATAGATCACTTTTTATTTAACTTTTTTTACAAAAGAAATAGGCGGAACAAGATGGGTAAGTCACATCTGCAATTCAGAAAGATCGGAATTCTTTTGAAGGAAACATATTTGATACCGTGCTGAAATCTTAATAAACTGCCTCATTCCTTTATTAAAGTGCATTGCATGACATTAGCAATTCAATAAAACAAAGGCTATCAGTGCTATAAATTCTTAATCAACATCCACACCAAACTGCCTCTGTAGAGGAAGATTAAGTTTTAATTTTTTTACAAAACAAAACTGCTTTTTATGTTCTTTAGGTTATAGAAGACACATCCAAAATGTATATTGTCACGCTTGGGTCACAGATTTGCACAGGAACACAGGAGGTTGTAGAAAACAGGGACTTTATTCAAACACTGCAAACATTTGTCAGCGTAGTACCGCACGAGAGGCTTATCACGCGACAGAGCCGCGTAAGGTAAGGAGAAATGTGAAGGTAGTCTGTCAACATTTTTCAGGGGTTTTCCCAGGAACGTCTGTATTCACTGAGGGTGCAATCAGCCCCCCAGCTACTGTAATATTTTAGATGTTATTATTGATACTATTGTTTAATAATAGGACATTTCTCTCACATATGAGAAAAGATTTTGAAATGACTACATGTAGACACAATAAGTTATCAAGCTAGCCATGAAGCAAAAGAAACAAAGTTTAAATGAATACTGAGCAAGGGGGATCCATCTCCCAAAATTCTAGGATTGGATGAGCCTATACTGAGAAACCAAAGGTGTCCTCACAGGATAGTAAAATAGAGGTCCACATTGGCAAGGTACACACCTGGCGTGAAAATTGTGATAGAGCCATACCAGAGTTTTCCCATGTGTATTCAGACTACAGTTAATAATGTCTGTCTCTCTTTTGCTATTGCCTATCAAGAAGGGCAAGTTTAGGCACCTATTTACATTACAAAAAATCAATCAAACAATGATTTGTTGGTGCGAGGTCTGTCTAGACTGGCATCAGATCATTGTAATACCTTCTGACGTCATGATCATCATCTGATAAAATATAGCAATACAGATTTAAATGTTAAGTAAGCTGAGAGCCTCTCAAACACCTGTAGCTCGGGAAAATCTACTAGCTATGAACTGCCTAAAGTGGAATGGCAACAATAACATGGAAGGAACACACACTGTGTGGGTATTTCCCGTACATCGCTTAAATCACCCGAGATCAGATGCCTCATCTTGGATGAGTTAATGCCGGTGAAACTCATCCGGGATAAGTCGGTTTTTCAAATGCAGCCATGTAGTAGATTAGTCAAGCTGGATCCAAACATCCGAGATGACTGCGCGCGCCCACGCTGATTGAAAAGCCCATATATATTGAGTCTAGAAAACATGATCAGCAAGTCTTTGATAGGCTGCAACAAAATGTCGGAAAAACGGGTGCATTTTTTCACACAAGTGGAGCAGGGCTTTTTACTCGAAGGATATGAAGAATTTCAAGATTTAACATGCACAAGGAGTAACACTGCAAAAGCAGCCGAAACCAGAAAAGACAGCTGGCAAAAAGTGGCCAACAAATTAAACGCGTAAGTACTGTGCATTGTACTTACTGAATGCAGCGTTTCATTTCCTATGTGTCAGATTAATTATTATTTAATGTGTCATAATTCCAGATCAAACGTGAGCACAAGGAGAACATGGGAACAGGTTAAAGTGAAGTACAAGAATATACTTCAAACTGGTAAATATTGGTATATAACTATTTAAAGAATTGTTGACATAAAGAATCATATATAATATAAAAAACATTAATTTTAAAGCTAATAAGAAGGCAGACAAGCAAAAAACAGGTGGAGGTCCACGCGGTCCAGACCTAACCCTGCAGAAGAGTTGGCTCTCCAGCAAAATGCCCATCGCCCTGTTTCTGAGGGCATTCCAGGGGGAAGCTCCTCAGAACCAGTGGCAGGATGCAGTGGTCACTTCATTTCAGGTAAAGGATGGTCATTGCACATATTTGTCCTCAATGTGTGCCATACGTATGTTCCATATAGCCCTCTTTTTTTGTTGGGTCAGTTGCAGGGAATGTCATATCCCTAGAACCTGTGTCTGACCAACGAGATATTGACGAAGGTCAAATATTTGATGAAGACACTGTGTCTGATTATTCGGATCTGCGTACAATCCAGTGCCCCAATCACATTTGGAAATCCTGGGTAATGAGAATGTTAGGCTGATTGTGAGATTTTTTTATGGAACTGTGGGTATTTTTTTCCTGTGTATTACCTACCTGCAATGGCAAGAAATGCCTCTTTTATTGTCTGCACATGCAGGTGTTCAGGAAACACTATGAAAACCCAAAGGAAATATTTCAGAGCCAAACATACTTTACAAATTGCCTGGCAAACTGCACTTTTACTTTTCCTATGTAAAATCTTTTAGATAGATTTTCTGCATCGCCTACAGTATATAAAAAGAGTGCCGCTTGCAAAAAAAAAACTCTAAGCAATGCATACTGTCTGTATGGTTGTGAGAGCCTGACTTCGCCTAGTTTGACTTCGAATATAAGGTGCTAATAAATATTTGAGGTACAATATTCCCCCTTGGCTAAAGCAGTATCTTTCGAAAAGAAATTTCCTCCAGGAGCAATAAAGGATATTGCCAATCGCGCAAAACCATACCTATATGAAATTCTCTTCTTATAATTTGTGTACCGATATCAATTGGTCGCTCATTCATGAACGGCGAAGCCATGACTGAATGAATTCCATGCACGGACACTGATTAAGTGTGTGAGCTAATCCTTGTTTACATAGAACAAACCTGCTCCGAGCAGGTTTGAGGATTTGGATGTGCTGCTATGACAACACATCCAGCAAGAGTTTCGAAAAACCAACAGATCCAGGATCAGGCTAAATCGTCAACAATTACATCCGGCTAAACGAGTAATCCACATAGGAAAAATACCCCCTGTATGATTCAAATTGCACATCCAGTGGCACCACTAACTGCTGTATCGTTGTTAAAATCTAACTAATCTACATACACAACTGTTCTTTCTGCAGTATGATTCTGTGCTTCTTTGAAACACAAGCACTTTACTGCCACTTTCATTTCCACAAGGGCACACATAGGCTTTGTTGGTGGCTTTTTTCAAATTTACCATGGTCATCCCCAGTGGTGGATAAAAATCAAGATTACGGTGCCTAACTTTAAGGGAGCAAAAGGTACTGGAGCTGTTTGCTAGCATGAGCTGCATGGTCTCAACTGGGAAAAGCTTGAATCAAATGTGCAATTTAAAAAAAAAAAGAACAACAGCAAATCGTTCTCATTTCAATACAAGCGATGACATTAAAGCTCATTGGTAAACTGGAAAATTTAATTTGCACATGTATACACACACACTCAAGGGAATCAGAAACACTGCAGGACCAACTGGCCCAGCCGCTCAGTCAGAAACAGTATAACAGGAACTGGTATACAGTCAATTTCATATACTACAACTAGCAAAGTATTTTTCAAATAAGTAATTCCATTAAGCATATGATGGAAAATTGAAAAAAAAATTGCTGAAGAAGATAAAGTACAGAGTTATTATAAACATAATACTAATAAGTTAAATTACTGAGGGAAGCTTATTACTTATTTTGCACTAGATCTTGTGGAGCTGTGCCCTACTGCTCCTTAATGCAGAAACACCCTTGCACCTCACCAATCTCTGTAATCTATGGTGAAACTGAACTAAATATTATATACTCAATGCACTTACATCACACTTATTCTTCAGGTACCTTGCATATTTTCAACCACATTTTGTGCCACTGTCCCACACTCACACTGTCACATCAGTTCAGGTTGAGGAGTGTGCACTGATACAGTGTATTGCCGAACTCACCGCACAATGAAACAGAAACAGCTCAGAATCCTGGTTGGCAACCCCTCACACAGACACGTGGTCCAGTCCCACCCTCCAGAAATGACCATCTATCTGCTGCAGCCTGGTGTTATGTGGGCGTCCTCTTGGCCTGGTCCAGCTGCTCAGGTCCTCAACAACGAGAATCCTGTGAACCGGATCACCCTTGGGGAATCATGCCATGTGGCCGTAGTACCGTAACTGATGCTACCTCACGATGCAGGTAATTAATGTGCCTCAATTGGAACTCAATGAGCAGCCGCTCATTCGACACAAAATTAAACCCATGGTACCCAGGGATTCTTCGAAGAGACACAGTACCAAATGAGTCCAGTCTTCATCTCAGGTCATTGGATAGTGTCCATGTCTCGCAACCATACAGCAAAATAGGAAGCACCAGACTCTAAAGACTTGGACCTTCGTCCATTTGCAAAGATATGGGGAACACCACACACTCCTTTCTAGCGACCTCAAGACACCCCATTCAAGATCAGTGAATCTTTCTTCACCAACAGATTTCCCACAGCGGCTGGACCAACCAACCCTGCCTAACAATCAGTCCATGCAAACATTGAACAATGTAGGTGCAAGAACACACCCTTGACAAACCCCAGAATCAACAGGGAAAAATGCAAAGGATCTGCTTCCACTCTGCAAAGCACTCACATTACCAGTGTACAGTTTGGCCAAAGATATCCAGCAACCCTGGGGGGATCCCACTATAGTGACAAGAATTCTTTGCCTACATGTCAGCCAGTAATGAAACCACTGGTAGTCCTCTCCCACTTGTGACAGTGTTCAGAATGCTAGCAGATGAGGTGATATTGTGTAATGAAAAGTCTGTTGTGATTTTGTCTTTCTTTGCTTGAAAAAATCCTAATCCACCTACCATAACGTGATGGGAAGAGAATGTCCAATTCTATTTAATTTTTTTAAATCATTTTTTTCATCCATCAAATTGTGCACAGTTCTTCAAATAATATTGAATGACAACTTCATAATGATTTATCTTGGGGTGTCAAACTCAGGTCTTGAAGTGCCACAGTGGCTGCAGGTTTAAGTTCAGGGCACTTTCCTAGTGAGTAAGCAATTATTGCTGCTAGGAGAAGCAGAGTGAGCCAAAAGATGACCAGCTAATGCAAGGGTCTGAAACTGTGTTCCTGAAGGGCTCCCATTTTCATTACAATCACTTTCTTAATTGAAAGCCATTTCTTGTTGTTAATAAGGTACATGATTTAATTCAATTCTATTGTTAGTGCTGTTAGGCATTAGCACCATAAACATGCTTTGTGGATCAGAACTGATCAATATTTCTCAGATCTTCACTTTTTCCTCTTCAAATATTGCTTGTTTGTACTTATCATTTACTGCAAGTAACTAATATTCCCAGTGCTACTTTGACAATTCTAAGAAGCAGTCATCTTTTGACCATAAATATGGCTTTGAGTTACTCCTTTACATGCAGAGCTGTTTATTAGCTGTCTTTATTACAGAGAAAGAAGGTAGAGATGGAAATTCAAATATAAATTATAAAATCCCCAAGATACCACACAATAGGGAGACTGAGAAAGAGGTAGTGAGAACACCCAAATTATCATTAAAGTATTAGTCTTTTAATATACAGTATGTACCAATAACTAAATTTTGGCCATTTCAATAAAAATAGTTTTTAAACTGCCACTGGCAATGCAAGGCCAAATAATATTCACCTGCACCAATACCACATTCTTGATGTGTTTTGCTACAGTTCTGACTATATGAGGATAAAAACAAACACAGAACAGCATACAGAGACAACAGATTCATTTGGTATAATAATCCATGCTCATACAAACAGAAATGTGACTCATTTCAGAATTTCATTTCAGAGAGCAGCACTGTCTGAAATATTATTGTTTGTCCTCCACACATTCCGGTAAGTAAAAAATCTGAAAGAAATCACACTAACAATCATAACTTGGAAAACTCAATCTCTCACTCTCCTTTTTATAAAGACTAAAACATGAGAGACCAAGTTGCTTTTTTGATAGGTAACAATTTGGCATTATATTTAATGTCCATTGTTTTAAGAAGGGGTGGCATGATGGCGCAGTGGTAGCGCTGCTGCCTCGCAGTTAGGGGACCTGGGTTCACTTCCCGGGTCTTCCCTGCGTGGAGTTTGCATGTTCTCCCCGTGTCTGCGTGGGTTTCCTCCGGGTGCTCCGGTTTCCTCCCACAGTCCAAAGACATGCAGGTTAGGTGTATTGGCGATTCTAAATTGGCCCTAGTGTGTGGGTGTGTGTGTGTGTGTGCCCTGCCTGGGGTTTGTTCCTGCCTCCTATGTTGGCTGGGATTGGCTCCAGCAGACCCCCGTGACCCTGTAGTTAGGATATAGCGGGTTGGATAATGGTTGGATGGATGGATGTTGTGAGAAGTACTGCTTTATTTTAAACTTGTTTCATATAAGTTATAGCAATTTTTAAGCTGAGCTATATTTATGTCACATTCTGATAATATAAAGACATGGACAAGGTATTATTTAAGTTTGTAGTGGTCTGTCAGAGCTAAACAACAAGATGTATCAAGGCAGCATATTTTCATACAAACGTCTAACTCAAGGTGGTTTACAAATACATAAAATTAATAAAAGAGAAAAACAAATAAAAGAAACTGAAGAATCCCTAACAGGAGTGAAAGTAAATTAAATTCACATACTTGATACTGTTAAGTCTCCAGTTCTTACAATAATGTCCTATTAGATAGAATATGTTGCAGAGAAAAGGCCAGGCAAATATAACATCTAGCTACTGTTTTAAAGACAAACAGCATTCTCCTGTCAGTGATACTCTCAACTTGAAATTCAGAATCTTGGGCCAAAATTCATAGAGCAATTTGATGACATTAATGACTACTAACTTACAAGTGGCCAGATTTTTGACAGATATCTTAGCACAGGTATTTTCCCATTAAAATATTAATAATAATTTATGTTCATTTTGAAAACAATTACCTGTAAGCAGTATTGCAGATTTCTTTGTATTCCTTTAGTTTGTCACACACCATTTCTAAAAACTGGTTGGAATAGGCACTAAGGGAATGCATTAGATTCATCAAATCTTGGATGGATTTCTCCACAACAACTGTGCTCTGAAAGACAGAAAAATAAGAACAGCATTATACAAGACATGTTTACACCATCTATTTGAAACAAGTCAGCTTCTGGAACTTCAACATTTAATGAAGTTTTGAGAGTATGTTACAGTGACCCACTGATGCAAAAATGTTAACAAAAAAATAACACTGGTCTATAAAGGATATTTTTTGTTTGCTAATTGGGAACTTCAGAGCAGCTCTTTATTATGTTTTTTACACTGATTCCATATATGAAATCTGAATTAAGCCAGCACGTCAGATTTTTAAGATACACATCATTGACGTTTTGACACTTTTGAATATCAATATACAACACGATATCTAGAGTTTGAACTCTGTCCCACCAAAATTGTTTTGATGTGTTTATTGTGAAAAGAAGACGATACCAGAGACATGTTAAAAGTATATTTATGTAAATTGACCTCAATATAAAAGTGAGGTCAGTGTGCCGAAAAATGTTGGAGGCACTTGCTTTTGCGCATGTACTGCACATCTGTCTCTCTTTGCAAGAACCAACAGAAGTCACCCATCATGCTTGGAGTGAATTTTCCCCGATATCAGTTTTCCATCACCTTTATATCTTGATGAAATCTTTCCCTATACTCATCGCTGACATAGTCCAGATTTGGTGGAAAAAAGTCGAGATGAGAATGTAAAGAAATACGTCTTCAGTGACATACTGGCTCCCATAAGCTGATACGCTTTCAGCATGTTCTCAAAAAGCTCAGCGTTATTCTCTGCTCTGTGACTGTCAAGAAAATTCTGGACAACCCACACAAATGCTTCCCATACTGCTGATTCAGTTGGCTTCAGTTTCCTTTTGAACTCATCGTCAAGCATCAGGTCATGGATTTCAGGGGCAACAAAAACACCTTCCTTAATTTTATTTTCACTTTTCTCAAGACCAAACTTATTTCTTAAATGCATTGCCGTTTCCGTCCATCGCCTTGACAGAATTTTCAAATTAATGGTGAATCGAACGAACAAAATGCCCTGAAATGCAATGTTATGTTTAACAGTACAACCTCTACCTACTGCACCGTCATGTTTGAGTTGTGTCATTATGCTTTAGAGCAGGCATGTCAAACTCACTACCATTGGTGGGCCGCTTCGACTGCCATACGTGCGTCAGCGGGCAGCACTGTACCAAATACTATTATACAAAGTTACTGTAACTTTCTTTCCAATACTGAAAACTTTAAAAAATGCAACACTTAAAGTTTAAAGAAAAGCAATTTATTTCCATACAATCTCCATGCAACAGCGTACAATTAGAGTCTTAGCCTCTTAGCTAGGTCCTTATTATATTACAGTAATCCCTCCTCCATCGCGGGGGTTGCGTTCCAGAGCTACCCGCGAAATAAGAAAATCCGCGAAGTAGAAACCATATGTTTATATGGTTATTTTTATATTGTCATGCTTGGGTCACAGATTTGCGCAGAAACACAGGAGGTTGTAGAGAGACAGGAACGTTATTCAAACACTGCAAACAAACATTTGTCTCTTTTTCAAAAGTTTAAACTGTGCTCCATGACAAGACAGAGATGACAGTTCTGTCTCACAATTAAAAGAATGCAAACATATCTTCCTCTTCAAAGGAGCAAACAAATCAATAGGGCTGTTTGGCTTTTTAAGTATGCGAAGCACCGCGGCACAAAGCTGTTGAAGGTGGCAGCTCACACCCCCTCCGTCAGGAGCAGACAGAGAGAGAGAGAGACAGATAAAAAAATCAATACGTGCCCTTTGTGCTTTTAAGTATGCGAAGCACCGGGCAGCATGTCGCTTCACGAAGCAGCTGCACAGAAGGTAGCCAACGTGAAGATAATCTTTCAGCATTTTTAGACGAGCGTCCGTATCGTCTAGGTGTGCGAACAGCCCCCCTGCTCAATCCCCCTACGTCAGGATCAGAAAAAGTCAGCGCGAGAGAGAGAGAGAGAGAGAGAGAGAGAGAGAGAGAGAGAGAGAGAGAGAGAGAGAGAGAAAAGTAAGCTGGGTAGCTTCTCAGCTATCTGCCAATAGCGTCCCTTGTATGAAATCAACTGGGCAAACCAACTGAGGAAGCATGTACCAGAAATTAAAAGACCCATTGTCCGCAGAAACCCGCGAAGCAGCGAAAAATCCGCGATATATATTTAAATATGCTTACATATAAAATCCGCGATGGAGTGAAGCCGCGAAAGGCGAAGCGCGATATAGCGAAGGATCACTGTATATTCATTATATTATATTCATTGCTTATATAGGAGTCTTACAGTGTGAGATCTATTTCTTTTGTCCCGACACTTGGCATCTCTTGTTAGTAACCAGTTCGTCAATATCAGGCTTGAAATCTTGTGCAGCTGCAACTTTTCTGAGGGATGAAAGGTGCTTGACATTAAGTCTTGAGCGACGTGGGGTTTTGGTAGCTTTCATTAACGAAAACAATTGCTCACAAAGGTAAGTGCTTCCGAACATAGACAGTACTCTCGATGCCAACTTACGGATCTGCACATACGAGGGTGGCAGGTAACCATACAAGCCTGGCACACCAACTTTGTTGCATTTTGCCTTCAGAATAGAATCTGACTGCAGTTCAATCAATTCCTGGATATTCCCAGGCGCATTCTCAACATTGTAAGAGTATGGTGAAGTAAAAAGCGCAAAGTCCTGTTCGTGTGAACTGAAATTACGAAAACGCTCACTGAATTCATTGCTCAGTAATTCAAGTTGGAAAACAAATCCTCCAAAAATCAAATTTTACTTTACTAAGTTTAATGCAAGGTTCATATTGTAAAATAAGCTGATATGCAAAAAGCCCCCTGACCTACACTAATTTTACAAACTCAAAATCACAAAAATTTGTTAATTAACAACTCACCAGCTTCTCGCGTCCACTTCAGATCTTCAGCTGTAGTCTGCACTAACCGTTCGTTACAATACTAGCACAAAATTACATAAAACCAGAGCAAAAAAAACGTGAAAATATGTGAGCTATTACTACTCGCGATGGTCAGTTCTGCCCAATGGCCAGTCTCAGCAGCCCAGCCAGTAGTGTAGCCTGCCATGGGTGGCTATAGGCTCGTGGTGGCCCTGGGCAGAGAAAGAATTGGTGGCCCCTTCGCCCGCCAATGTCAAAATGGTATCTTATTCACGGCGGATGTCCACGTCCGTTGCGGACACTGCATAGCCGCCTCGTGCTCATGACACCCTTCTAAATGCGCGTGTCCATAACTTGAAAACCAAGTGGCGGCCCATGATATTCTCATTATGGCAGAACATGATCATACTACATATAGCTTACTTCTCTGACTCGAGCGACATTAGTAAATACAGCGTACTAATTAACAAGAAACACAATGTTTTTCAGCCACATTGCTGTCAGCTGTGTCGTTATTTTCTCTTTCTGTTTTATATTCAATATATATTGGCGTGGCGGCCCTGTGCAGGTGCACAGTTTGCACATGCCTATGGCCGCCCCTGCTGCAGCCTAGAACTTCAGTTGCGACGTCGTGGCTCATTAACTTTGGACAAGGCTCGTGGCTATACTAGCAGATGACGTTTCCAGTACCGTAATGCCATGGGAAAACGCGCTTTTGTCAGAAGTAAGAAAAGTCAATAAGTAACGCCGAAGATGCAGAATGATTCAATCACAAACAATAGTAATCAATTTGTACAAGTTTAGTGCTAACTAGGATCTATCATGTGGGGCCGCGTGTTTGACATGCCTGCTTTAGAGTCATATAAGACTTGGTAATCAGTAACACATATTTTTTCTGCTAATTAAAAATTAATAATTTTTAGATAAAATTAATAATGACAAGGTAAACAACTCATACTGTTTACTCATTACTGTTAGTAATGTGTGGTGAAATCATTTATCTCATTGGCATCCCTAGTGGAATTACCGGTATTTATCAAAATGGTTATCTGCCTTTACTGTCCAGTCACCCTAGTTGTCCAAGATCTGGAACATCAGAACTAAAAAGATGGGAAATGCTGGACGAAAACGGTTTTCAGATTTAGGCTCAACAAGTGAAACCTGTTAAAGTAAAGGTGAAAGACTCCCAGTAGCAAAATGCTTGTTGACCAGTGTAATCTACAGAGTAAATGCATACAGTCAACTTCTCTGCATGTCTACTGCACTTTAGCTGAAAGACCTTTTCCATGTCAAAAAGTATACAATGATATACTGTGTCAGTGCATATGGCAACTACTGTATCAGCATTACCGTTATTACAGTTACAGTTCTTAATCAACATTTATGTGAAGTGGTAAACATGTAAAAGATTTAGTGATCCAAACATTGAATGAAAAGGTTCATGCTGTGCTGTGTTTAAAGTATATGTGTGGGAGTTTAAATTCACTGAATGTTTGCATTTTAACTGCTCTGAATAATTAATGACTTTCCCTAACTAGTCTAGAGTAACTAGTCCACTTAGCAGATAAGAAACTGGAAGTAAATAAATAATGAAACAAACAAACAAATAAATAAATAATAATAAAAAAATTATCACATTTTTGTTTTTAGGGCAATAGTTGTTCTTCACTTGGCTCAAAATCACGGCAGAATTCCTCTAAGCTTTTCTAGAGTGAAAATTGCAGTGGGCTTATAACAAAAAGAACAGGTGTTTAATTAATGTCACTGTTGAACAACAAACAAACGCAGAAGTAATAAAATTAATTGCTGCTCATGTATGCTTATGTCTATGGAAATGCATCCTTGTTACTGCCAGGAAATATTCTTTTAAAATATATTTAACTGTAGGGCTTTAAAAACGGCTACAAATCCATTTATCTTATCCAATAATATTCATGAAAATGTTTTTTTTTGTTTACACAAATGAGTCAATCGTAATGAATTTATTAGACAAAGATCAATGGTGGACCCCGAATGTACTTAAATGTAAATAATCAAAATAATAAAATTATACAGTAGATCAAACAAAAGTGCTAAGGTATAAATTTCACCTTACATGTGGTGCTTGACTCTAAAACACTTGACATAAACAACAGTGCTGCTCTTCTTAATTTAAGCACAAGCACTTTCCATGACTAACAGTCATTTCACACAGCATGCTGGGGCCTCTCCTGTTTCATAGGTCGATATTTGGTAGGGCAGCACAGGAAAAGCTACTTTTTCGCTGGAAAATAGCCCTTTGTTTTGGTGGGTATCATTTCTGATAACTTGATTATTTTAAGATAAAAAGAAAACTTAAAATAGAGCAACGCATCCAAATAAAAGCTTTAATTGCTTTAAAATAAGAGTTTATATTTGCTGATTATTGAATATACATACATGGAGATGCATGATACTGTTTAATAGCCAATCAGTACAAAAACAATTAGTCAGTGGTGTAACACAAAAGAGGAGCTCATTGTCATCCATGGGGAGGAAGTGCATTTGGAGCAGAGCTAAAAGTACCTGGGGGTCCATATGAACAGCAAACTGGTCTGGTCTCACAACAGAGTGACACTGTATAAGAAGTGCCCCAGGAGACTGTACTTGTTAAGGACATTTAGGTCTTTGGATGTGTGCAGCAAGCTCCTGGAATTATTTTACCAGTATTTGTTAGCCAGTGTATTGTTCTAAGCTGTGGTGTCCTGGAAAAGCCACCCAAGTTCAGGTGATGCAAAATGCCTGAGCAGACATTTCTGTAAAGCCAACTCTGTCATAGGACTGATTCTGGACACTCTGGAAGAAGATGATGGCAAAATTAGATGCCACCATGAACAACTCTGTCCATCCCCTCCAGTGGGTGCTTTCTTGGGAGTAATTTTACCCACAGGGTCATTCTGCCACAGTGAAATAAGCATTGTCCCTGGGGATCTTTTCTTCCTGCTGTCATTAGGCATTAACACTTTCTCCCAACATCCCTTCCTTTACTCCAGCCAGAACCCATTGGAAGATGGTATAGACTTTATTATACTACAGTAATTTTTAATGTAACATTTATTGAATTATACGTTTTAATCTATCATTTAATATTGCATTTTAGAAGGTATCTTTGTACTTTGAGTTTTTGCTGCAGTATTCATTTGAATTTCCCTTCTGGGGTTAATAAAGTACAGTATATCTAATCTAATCCATTAATTCTGACCCATTTCAAGTCAAGGAAGGGTGTTTATATGTTCTCTTTGTGTTTCTGGTATGCCAATTTAGATATTAGGCATTACTACCTGCACGAGCAGGTAAAACAGTCATCAGAAGGATAAAACTCCCTTCTAGTAGGAAATGTGCTTACATTGGAAACTAGCAAGGAGTACGCCTTAGTCTCTATTTTCTTTCACCTAGCAGTTTTTAAATATTTTAGTTTGTCATTTACCAAAAAATTTGCCATTTTAACAGAAACACTGAATGGGCTGAAGAAACGTGTACAGACACTCGGAGAGCACATACGCTCCACACAGACAATGACCCGGCTTGAGATGCTAACACACGACTCTGGACTTGTGAGGCAGTAGCACCGATCTCCGTGTCATGACACTAGCCTGATGAAACATGGTATGTGTGGAGTCAAACATTATACTTTCACAAAAACGTCTGCTTACAATGACAAATGAGGTAAAGTGTTTAAAAAAAAAGTCTCAAATGCTGCAATAGTGTTGATTGCTATTGTAAAGCTGAGTGCAGAGGTCAAACACAAACCACATGCAAGTCATTCATTTAAACATTAATTAATAAGGTTTGAAGAAAACTTACATAGGAAAGATATACTATCAAACCTTTCTGCAGGTATGCTTCTTTTGGTCATGGCCAGTTAACATCTGGACAGTTTTCAATTTGTTCTGACTCTGTTGGTATAATTAAAGAGATAACTAAGGTCTGCTAAGCTTTGTGCTGTGATAGTACTCTAAGAGTCATACCGTATTAGTGAATGATTTATATATTTTTATTTTTAACAAACACACACTCTTAAGTAAGTTTATTTTCTGGTGGTTAATTTTACTGCCATCATGTTTCTGTAATATGAAAAGGCAGATATAAATATACAACCAGAAAAGAAAAACATGGAGTATCTGCAAAAGATTGTGAGTTGGTAAATATGGTAAGCTTCTGACAATAATTGACAAGTCAGGCACTAGATGTGGGATATCTCTTTTCATATTGTATATATGGCACCTATCCAAGCCTAAAAAGATACAGAAGAAGCTAAATGTATCAAAAAGCAATGCACCTATTAAAGACTTAACTGGAAAAAAACAAAATCATCCTCTTTTTCTGTTTTCACTGAATTGATGTATAACTTGAACATTATTTTGACTCAAGGTTATCTTTTAACACTGTCTAAAACCTGATTTTTCCACGTTAAAAATATAGAAAATTCAGAAGTTTCCAGTGGAACATACAACTGCAATGTGTTATTAACTGGCTGTTTAAATGATTCGAATAGGTATCAGAACTACAAGTCTGCCAGTTATGACCAGCTGTGAATTCCCCCAAAGGTTTATTATCTCCAAGAATGCTGCTGACTGGAACTTTTTCATCTGGCTGTATCTCAACTGTAATGTCAATTGACTTTAAATCATCATTATTCATTTATGTTAATCAAACTGAAACTTCTCAGTTTTATAGTGAGGATAGGTTGTGTGTTCATGTGAATGTATGCAACATGGGTAAGAAACAGGTGGTCAATGCATTGTAGTTGTGAATAGAGGAGGTACTCTGAGCCTTCACTTCTTGTTAGAGTGCCATACAAAAGTAAATCAAAATGAACTCTAGCCTACCTGCACCTCACTCCATTACACACTCTTTCTTATACAGGCCATACATTGGCACTTCTTCCACTAAAAGTAACAACTTCTCTCCAACAAGTTCTCTAACAACATCCCTATCTCTACTGATCTTCGGAGATACTTGCCATCTAGTGTCATGAGGGAACATTACCAGTTTCCTCTTCAGTTACACTTTCTCTCTTTTTGGGCTTTTTGAAACCTGGCTTGTCCTATTCAATTGCAAATGGGGCAACTGATCACAACATGTGTTTAGACACTTACACAGAGGGTACCTGAGACTTAAATTTTAAGGAGTAATGTCTCTTTAAATGCCTAATAAACCTCAGACAGTCAAACTCATCTAAAAATCTGCCATATCTTCAGAGGTCTGAATGACAGCACTGTTGCCATCTGTAAATTGACAATCTCTGGTCAAGATCTCTTTACATTTTTAGCTGTTTATTGTGTTTGTTTGTAAATGGGTGCCCACTAAACCCCCCAAAAAATTTATATACTAACAGGCAATGGTGCAGGTAATAAAACTCATGAACAATCACATTAGTCTTAATCCAGAAATGCCCAGATAATATCTTTGAGATTTCTTTTTTTTAACATTTTGTTATACAAAGATCACTGTTATAAATCTTCAATTTACAGATAATATTAAGCAATGACATCCTGGGATTCTTAATCTGGCATACTATTGTTATCATTGAAATGATGTGAGCGAAATTTTATTAACTGAAAGCATCTGACATTTTCTCAAAGCATTACACTGCTGTTTAAAGTTACGTGCAACTAGTTTGCACATAGTTTCAGTGACTGTTCTTTAAAACACCTTATAAAATGTTATAAAATGATCACAAAACATCATTTACAAATTGACAGTAGCTTTGAAAATATTACCGGTACATAAGATTAAGAAAAGTGCTGATTTCCTGGATGAATTTAAATTTGGAGAAATAAATCTCCTCTGAGGTAGCCTGGGTACAGAATAGAGCCATTACTGACAATCTGAGAATAAAGACAATGTGCGTTTCAGCCACATTGTAATGTCTGAAAGCTTTTTATGTCCACTGAAATGAAAAGATGAGAGACATGCAGTAAATGTCTAATGACTTCTCTACATCATGGAATAGCTATTCAGAGACAGAAAAACTGGATTGCCTCAATTGATACTACCTGTGCACAGATTCAAAGGTTAACTTGTTACAATGATAAGCAGGAAACTGTTCAGTCCTCCGGGAAGACAAATCAAAATGGAACTGGGAAACAATCAGGAAAGTAAAATGTGCTTTGGGAACGGCAAAAACAAATTAATTAAAAAGCATCAAAACTGAGCTTTGTTTTCAGTGCAGATTTTACTTTATGGGACAAATAAAAGGTTTAACTGGGAATCATTTTTGATCCTGTTATCTTAGTCAATACTCAGACTGCTCTCTCAAAACCAAAGACACAACAATTAAAGTCCAAAACGTATGCCAATGAACCTTCTCCGTGTATGTTCATATATGTTCAACATTTTTAAAATGATCAGAGAACATGGCATAAATCAAATAATTTTCCACAAAGAGTAAATATAGTTGTGAATCAATACCTGGCAGATTTTCTCACCAGTCAATAATATTAAAAATAACACAAAGGACAGACTTTGCCAAGTGATAAAACTAGACTCACTCCTCTTAAAATTCCCTGACATATAAAGGTAACAATTATGAGAATGAGAGAGGCAGCAGCAACAGAAGCCTTACTTATACTTAACAGTACTTAATGTTAACGTTTTATGTTGCAAACAATAAACTTCACCATTTGTGTAATTAAGTAGTTAGGCAAGAGTCACACTACGTTATGTGGATTAAGGATCTCTAACCTCAACTAGAAGAATTTAGTATAACAAGTTTATTAATAATCAAGTTCAACTCACATCTGTGTTATATAAAAATCTCATTAACACGGTCACTTTCTCTTACATTTAATTGTAAGAATGAAGTCTTATATGGTGCTTGATACTGTACCCCAAAGCCCTACACGTTATATCCAGTGCGTCATTTAATTTTAGCTGTTGAGGATGAAGTAGTCCATCTAATGTCCATTTTTTTTTTTTGCTCTACAAACTACCAACTCTGAATAGAATTGCAATGCCACATGCAAGCTCGGCCCTGCCCGTTGTCTGTGTAGACTGAAACTTTACAGAATAGAAAAAAATAAATATATAAAACAAAAAAACTACCCATGGCATACAATGTTTTATATTATTTAATCAGAGAAATTGACTTGAATGACAGCTTGTATTTAATATATTTCCAAAGAACATATGACAGTAAATAAAGACTCTATTTCACTCTTTTATCATTTTTTTTTAGAAATATTCCTTATGCTTAGATGCCAAAGCAGCACTTTACAAACCCACTCAATGTGTCACATTTAATCCCATGTGTGCTGCTGTACCTCCAACATGAGAAAAAAATATCTGCTGCCATCAGATTTATTGTTATCTTTGTAATGAGAATGATGCTAAAAATGCTGTTCAGTGCTGTGATATTTGGGGCTCTAAACTGGAGATAATAATAATGTCAGCTTCTGGGAAATGTAAACATTAGTAACCAAAGTGTTAGCAGTAGCACGGTTATGAATGACTTTGAATTGCTGAGGTATGACCATCACTCTATTTTCCAACCCTACTTTTTCCTTTGTAAGACCAGAAGGAGGCGTCTGTTCCAGTATCGCGTGGGACACAAGGCAAAAAAACAGCCATAAAATATTACCATCAGAAATAAATTACAGTCTGCTAAAATGACCAATAAGCAGTGACATTGAATGAAACAAAAATAGGAGCAGCTAGCTTGGTACTCTGCATGTAAACACACCAGTCTATAGCACACAGCGTTATGACCTGACCGCTACTTATTTTCTGTTTTATTTTAAATCATCAAAATGCAGGGTAGGAGCAGAGAAACAATTTGTGTTATATGTGACTAATATAAGACAGAACTATCCCCCTTATTTAAATTAAAGACTTTTTCTTTCAATACAATAAGAAAAAAAAATGAATAAAATAAATACAAAAATAAAACACAACATAAAATTAATTCTTCATACTGAACCAAAAGCCACCTTTAAAACAATACTTTAAGTCAAATAATCGTATTTTCTGCCTCCGGCAACATAAATGGCACTTTTGACATTTCTTGATTATTTATTGTACTTGCTGCACATTTACTAGGGTGATGATAACATGTGTTTCATGAAGATAAGAAATCACTGCCCTTGCACATATCTTAAAGTCATTAGCATGTATATTTTATGTGATTCTTTAGGTAAAATGTCTTTTAACTGTATCTGCATTCAAAAATGATCATTAGAAAGAAAACTGCTTCCTTGAATGCAGCAGGGGGTTTCAATGAGTGCTTGATGGTAATGACGAATCGACAACACAAGGCACATAGAGCTTGCACAGTGAAAAAATCTACTTTTTTTAAGTAGTTAAAAGTGAAGAAAGTATGAGTTTGGTGAAGGGACAGAATACAGTAAACCAGCCAGACGGTACTTAGTTAAAGATTAAGATTACACTGCCACCAACCCAGCAAGACTGTAGAGCTCTGTGCCAGATGCTGCTGTTCACATAATGTCATACAGAGGTAATTATAAATCTAAAAGCTTACAACATAACAAACAAAACAAAAAAAAATCCTGCAATTCAAAGGATCCTTGTATAAACTGCATGCTCTCTGCATTGAGGGAAGAGAAACATATCACAGAAGTGACATGTTCATCTGGGCCTGGGATGAGCCACTCCAGCACCATGTATGTCTTCATCACGAGGGAGGAAATATCTTGTACTTTGCCAAACGTGGCAAGAAACATTTCACACTGCTCACAGGTCACAGAGTCTGTAATGAATTGACAACAGCAGTCAATGTGTTCAAACAGTTCAATATACAGAATGAACAAAAATGTTTGTGTCCACTGGTCTTAGCAAATAGAATGACAAATTAATTCATCTACCTTAACACAGTAATGCGATCATTTAACTAAGTTTGTGTGGCTCACTAAAAAATAGCACAGATGTATTTTCTGAAACAACGATTGCTATAAATCAATTACTTTTTTTTTTATTTTAATTTTACAGAGAAGCAGCAAGGTCAAGCTTGAATTGTGCTCCCAAGCTTTTACACAGATTTAAAAAGAAAATCAAGGAACTGACAAGTGAAATGTCTAAGATTCCAATATGAATACACAAGTAAGTTTTATTTACAGCTGCATGTCTGCTCCCTATTGTGGGCAGGAGCCGTTAAATCCTTGGTGAAAAGAGCTTTGAAACATCACTCATTTTGGCTTGCAGCAGTGACAGGGTTTATTCAGCAGAGGGCTCCAATGAACCGTGATGGGGCACTGTTCATTAGGAAAGAGTTGCAAATATATAAATCAACGTGTCAGAGGAGCAATTCTGAGTCTGTGCTGGAGTCTCCTGTGGGGGAATGTGCAATCCACATAAACCCGTCCTCCTTGGTGTGTTATGTATAACAATCAATTATGGTGCCAAGTCTAGCTCTGAGCTACTCTCACTCCTGGTGAGATGCAGAAGTATAGGAGAGTTTCAATATACTAAACTGCCTACCACATCATAAAGGATACGACTACTGAAACAGCTTTAATACGAGACAAGTACAAAAAAATATATAAAATAAGTCTAGAAACAAAATTCTCTTTATTCACAAATAACCATTATATATGAACTTTTCATCTTTTTGTGCCATCCAGTGAAAAAAAAAATAGTACAAGTAATTATAGCAGAAATGAATTTAGATTATTTTACTTGCCTTGTTTATTTTTCCACATTAGGAAGACAAAAATACTTTCATAAACTAATTATTAAAATGAGTTCCTGCTAATGTAATTTACTTTGCAAACAATGCCACTATGTATTAGGCATTTTAGGGTCTTAGAAATAATCCCATGTTTAGTAATTGCAAACTGTGCTCATGTCACAACAGACCATTCTTTAGCATTGATGCTGCTGCAGTGAATCTCAGTGGATCGATCCTGCTTACACTAACTGGGCAAGGCAGGCAGAAACAGATCTGGCCCTTTCTGACAAATAGAGCAAAAAAATTACAAAAATAAATAAATATATATTTTTCAAAAGCCGCAATTAGTCAAACTACCCAAAAAGCCAGGGGCTAAGGTAACTATTATTTTGATTATTTTAGACACTTTCACAGTAAAGTAAGCAACTTAAAGGTCTACCTGGGTAAAATAGATTTTGTTGTTATCACTAACACAATAACTGCATTTAACTGAAATACTGTGTTATAAAGCACATTTCCACTTGCTAATAATTTACCATTTGAACAAAGCAAAGTACAACTCCCACAACAATTATTTATAGACTAATGGAGTTCAATTAGTAGAGTATATAACTGTGGAAAACTGAGAAAAGCAATTTAAATAGCTACTCCATGGAAACAAGAAAAAACTTAAGTAATTTAGTCAGCATTGTTATTCAGTTGGGAAAAACTGACAAGCTACAAGGAGTCAGAGGATCAAATTAATATACAAGGCATCATTAAACAACAGAAAGTAAAGACAAATTCAAAATTAGTCATGTACAGTTTAAACTAATGTTGCAGGAAACAAAACAGTACTGAATACTGCATGGCTAATCCTAACACCAAATGTTTTATACACGAACAAAACTTAAAAAGGAATTAAAAACTGCAAGTTGTAATGGCCCACACTGAAAATTTTAAAAGACTCCACTATTTTCAAAAGGTCTCTGTCCCTCTACAGATACATAGGTACAGCATGTATGTATTGCAAATATTGTGCTTTAGAAGCGTATTGAGAGAAAAATTGACCTCTGCGATATTTTACATCAGACCATTGAAACTCATGTTTTATTAAAGGACAAAATATATTCAAACAAAAAAAAATACAAAACAATAAACCATTCTAAAGACAATCAAAAACAGAATACATCACTCAACCCCAACCTGACTCAGAAAGCTATACCACAAGAAATCCCCATCTGAAGAATTTGTTCATGAAGCAGCAAATAAACTGAAGTTTTCTCTGTATAGTTTACAATGACATTAAGAACTTTTTGCAAAATTCTGGGAATAAATGAGCAGACCCTCAATTTGAGATAAACTAGAATATCACAGTCAAACTGAGTGATAAAAGGTGGACTGGGATTCTTCCATTTGAGCAAAATAAGTCGATGCAAGCAGCATGATGTAAGATATTACAACAGATTTTTCATAGAACAATATTATTTCATCTGAAATTACTCCGTACACTGTCATTAAAACATTAGGAGTGAATTTAGATCCATAGACATCGAACAGATAGATAAAACTGTTTTACAAAAAATGGTTTGCATGTAGACCTTTTACAGAACATGTGACCTAGCAATGTGGGTGCTTGATGACATCTCTCTCAGGATGAATCTCAACATTTTAAATAATTTTACCTGAGATACAATATATGTAAATGATAAACAATTTTTATTAGAATATTGGAGTGTTCTGTCAGATTTCAAGTATTATTGTGTTATATGAGCAAAAATGGGGGTATTTTCCAATTAAATTAACATTAAAAGTGATTATGCATTCGCATTTAAAAAATTCACTTTCCAAAGGGGTTTTCAGGAACAGATTAGCTTCACAAAGCATGGGAAACCTATATTCTGGAGATGTTGTGTGGATCTTTACCCAGACTAGCCAGTATCACCGAAGGAATACAGAACATATACTGTAAATGAAAGATGAAGGAAACTTTCTAATTTGCACACGGATGAAACAATTTATCACTGGAATATTAAATTCAGAACATGGTAGCTCAAAGATGATACAAATACACTATTAATATCGAGATCTCTCTCTAAGTGTCATTATACCTAGTGACTTTCATAGACTGTATATTGCATAGACTAAAGAATACTGAAATAAGTGATTATTATGTATAGGGTCTGCAAATATGAGCTGTGCATAACAATGTGTCCTATGTTGCTTCTGTATATTTAATGAATAATAAACCACTGGACTGCTGATAAAGTGATGATAATGTGTGTTGACTGATGCACATATCAAAGCATACAAAGAGGATGTTGAGGAAGAGTTCCTTTCATTGACTGCCAAGTGGGTTCTCTGGAATTACACCCAGCAGACTTATCCCTGCACATGCTCAGAGTTATGTTTGTGGGGTTAATTGCCAGTTCCTAATTAGCCACTACGTGATTGTGCAAATGTGAATAAGTGGGTCTTGCAATGGGTTGGTGATCTGTAAAGGACTATTTTGTCCTTGCACCCAATGCTGCTGAGATAGATTTATGGTCTCCCATGATCCTGAACTGGACTAAACACGTTATAATGTATAAGTTCATGAATTACATAAAAATCACAAAATATTGTGTTTCAAAAAAATGCACATTTTACACTGTAACAAAAATACTCCTATTTTAAATTGGTCTTGTTTGCATATCCTGCAAGAGACTATCTTAGCATTATAGCGAGCATCTTAAAATAGCAACTTTGACACCTTTTTGAAAAAGGATGAACTGCTGAATAACCATTTTAACTGTAACTCTGCTTAATGATTTGAGAGTTTATATTTTCATTTTAATGGTATAATGCCATAAAATCCTTTTTAAAGGCCTACACAAAATTGTCTCAAAATGCAAATATAACAGATACCATCATGATCAGTCGCATTACAAATTGATAAAGCAACTACACAGACAAGAAAGTTCTGCAGTGAATAGTAAGTATAGCACGGACTCACTGGGGCCCAGAGCAGGGCCTATAGGACTGCTTAACAGAAAATGATTGTTAATGTAATTATCAGGATCCACAAACCACTGCAATTATTAACTTAAAATCCTTAGGATTGTTAACATGCCTATTACTATTTAGTATAGTGTTGTACTATTTAACATCTTGTTTGCAAGGTATCATGTAGATGTCATTTCTGCTGTGCTGTAGTACAGCAATAGAGGCAATTTATGATGCACATAAACCAGTAAGTAAGTATGTTTAATTTCTGATGTAGACCTGTGCACTGGGGAATGCCAATAAAGCTGGCCTACTTACTTACCTGTTTAATTATTAGAAGTCACTTCATTTGCAAACCTTTAGAGACCTCTAAACTGACAATATTTACAGATCCTTTGAAGAACTACACCTCAAATTTAATCATCCAATGACACACTAGTACAACTTTGTTAAAATAAATAAAACTAGCATTCCTAATGTTTTACCAATACTTATGGTTTAAATTTGACTATCTAGTAACAATTAAGATATAGGCATCTTTCATAGACTCCACCAATTTAATTGAAAGACAGCCCCCTACAATTCAATACTGGGAGCAGGGTCTTTCATTTACAATCTCACAAATTAAACTGAAATATGTGGAAAGACTGGCATACCTCAATTGGAAATTGTGCATTGCACACACCATTTTAGCCAAAATCACCCAAAATATATACAATAAACTATGTCATGAAAGTGTCTGTCTCACTAGCTCATATTGGGGAAAAAACTCTTTCAGGGTTACAGTTAATCCTTTAGTAATGATATTCGGTGCAGAAGGAATTCATTAGTGTTAAAATAAACAAGCCAGGCGTCTGTCTAACGTTTAACCTATCGCATATTGGGCTCAGTGTTCACATAGCACTCCAAATTATATGGGGATGGATTTTGAGACTAGTACTGGATTGGTATTAAAATTTTTATTTTGGTGTCAATAATAGCTTTCAGAACACAGTACCAGAACCAAAACAATTCCAGAGCAAGTAATGGGTAAATGCTTTACTCCTGACATCATGAAGGGTGCAATCATCGTAGCAGGGGGAGACCTCCCTCGTGAAGTTCTGATTTGTGTGAAAGCAAAAGGAGTATGCGGTTATGCTTGGGATCGGGGTCCTCAGTGAAGATCCAATTACACTGAAGCAATGTTTTCCCCACAAAATCACATTTACAAAGCAATGAGGGGTGACTGAGGGTCCTCCGTGTGGTCCAGACTTTATAAAGTCTACAGGACAGACATTTTCCATGTATACAATAGCAAGTGTCACAATAAGGGGGTTGGGAATGGGACTGGCTTTGAGGGATTCAGAGGAAAGGTAAAGTAGACTTTCAGGTTCCACAAATCCCAAAATGCAGGTACTGCATGGTTTTAAAATTTCCTTTTTCTACTATACCGTGCAGCCCTAGTTGAGACTGATCTAAAATGAAGAATAAACTTTGGGAATGTGGTATTGATATTTGGTTGAAATGTGCTACAGTTATCGAAATTTGATTTATATGACTAAAAAAATAAAATATAGAGGGAAAGGGAAATACAAAAGGACATGGTGATGCATAGTTGTTGTTTTAAATGGTGCTTACTAGTTTAGAATTTGATTAGCAATCTATTATTCTGGTTGTTTGCTTTGTATTGTTGCTTAGTGTTTTGGATTTTTGCTTGATACAGTGTGTTCTTGCATTTCTAATTCCCAGGGGCACAGTTTCTAATGTTAATAGATTAGCAACTAATACCAGCTAGCAGTAAAGCTGGATAACAAGTCTGCGGGGCCCCAGTAAACACCCTCTACTCCTGAAATAATAGAAGGAAGTCGCTATAGGAGGTGACTTAGTTATTAGGGTAATACATCTAAATGTGTGCATTAGATGCACATGCAAAGTATTTCCTTCATGGAGCACAGGGTAAAGACCTGTCTTGTAATGTATACCTGATTATGGGTGGGATGAATCCATTCATTACTATGCACATGCTGTACAACAAATGATCTACATAAATAGACAGAACAATACTGTTTTTGCAAGTCAAATTTAGAGAGATAGAGAAGAGTCTTGGGAGAAGAACCAACATGGCACTCTACGCACAAAGGGTTAGCCAATTAAAAAAAAAATCAAACATTTTCAGACAGTTAAAGATATAATAATATTGAAATTATCAGAAATACTAGCCAGCAGAAAAAAAAATGGAAACAGTAATATTCTAAAAATTGCTTCTATCTATACTGGAAGAATTTACTGTTGACAATAGACCAGAAAGTTCTAATAGACTTGTCATTTTCCACAGGTAGATAGTGTTAAAATGCTGATATAGTTTGTATTGAGTATGCTGTGTTGACTACAAGTCAATAAAGGTTATGCTTGAGCAGTATAATACAAAAATGAATAATTTCTTTAAACAGAGGTCTTGGATGAATAGATCAAATTTCCTAAGAAGTTGAAAGTAATCTCTTGGGACCTTCAATATTGACACAACCTTATTTTAGAAACATAAGGTGAATACTAACTGATGAATGATGTTCAGTTGAAAAGCCTGTTCTTGTCAAAAGTAGTCATGCTCTAGGCTGTGTGAGGACAACAAAAAAGATGGCAAGCATGCCGCTATAAAGATTAAAAATACATCTCTACAGTGTGGATATTATCTGTCCTCCAGTGATTACTAGAGAGTGTGAGTGCTCCTTTCAAATGAGATTACTATTGTAACCTATGTCAACATAGGAGAATATTAATAGAATGGCATAAGACTGAAATCATAAAAGCAACTAAGATATGAAAACACAGTTATGGAATTTGATCATGTGAATTTCAACAGTACCAAAAATATAAAGAAATCCATTAAAATAATTCAGGGATTTAGGCTCATGCAACAATATCGTGCCAAGAAATAAAGAGAAACCATTAATAAAGTTCATAAGACTGTAAAATGGACACAAATCAATATCCTAATCTAACTGAACAGAGCAATGGAGAGATGAAGTACTGTGTGAACTTCTCATGGTAGTAGTAGCACCAGAACCTGCCCAGAGATAAAACTGCATCCTTGGAAAAAAAGTCAGTTGGTTCAAACATGTGAACCATTACTTTTTTATGAATAAAAATAACTGTATACTGCATAATATATATATATATATATATCCTGTGATTAAAATATAAATTACAGTAGAATATCAATTATCCAAACCTCAATCATCAAAACCATCACTGCCCCCACAAAAAAAAATTGCACTGTCTGCTTTTATTGTACTGGATGTTATACTGAAGCATTACTTCTGTCACAATATGCATTTGTTTCCAGTTATTTATTCATATACATGCACTCTGAGAGTCTTATA
This sequence comes from Erpetoichthys calabaricus, assembly GCF_900747795.2. Taxonomy (NCBI): domain Eukaryota; kingdom Metazoa; phylum Chordata; class Cladistia; order Polypteriformes; family Polypteridae; genus Erpetoichthys; species Erpetoichthys calabaricus. Next base: position 258,503,012 of record NC_041394.2, on the reverse strand, counting down.
TTTCAGGTTTGACTGGGATTAGACTTGATAGATGGCAGAAATGGAGACACAGACACAAAACAATGGTATTTACAAAAACAACAGTGAGTTTTATTTACAAGTGCACAAAAGCAATGTCCCAATCAAAAGTAGTGAATAATATTTACAGTGCATTTTGCCAGTCCCAAAATGAAAAACAATCAAAGACAAAAAAACTGTATATACACATAACTGTAGTCTTCCTAAATAAAGATAACACAATCAGGAAGAAACTACACAAAGCAAAGTCCTTTCAATAAATCCCAAAAATATTTACATGAAGAAAAACAGTGTATATACAAGAAAAACAAAAAGTACACCATAAACCCAAACCATACAAATACCACCACCAAAACTAAACTATAACTAGGGGATATCTATATCTACATTTATCTACTACTTTGTAAAAAATTTCATGCTGGGGCAAAGGACATGGGGCATTCACAGAGACTTTACTGACATAAAACGACAACCTTGCATGGTTGAAAGAAAAATTTAAAATTACAGTACATATAGTATTTGAAAAAAAATTACTTACTTTTTATTTGTGTGCAATGTATCCAAGTTTGTTTAATTCTTTTTATGTAAAAAAAAGTGTGATTTATAGTTGAACCAATGCAAAATAATTAGGTAAGTTCAAATATAACATTTTATATATTTTATTTCTACAAAACACTTTGTTTATTGCTTACAATCCATTTACTACATCAATTATTTTTACTTTATATTGTAAAATACAGTAGTAAAAACTTGTACAACAATAATTGTAGGCCGTATTACACTTTGCTTTGAATAAACTGGGTATTATAATGTACGTTCAATAATCTTTGGAACTAACCTTTGTCCCAATTAGTTTGGATGATCAATGTTCTACTGTAATTAGAAACTTACGCAGGAAAATCACCCGTGTTAAATCATCTCTTATAGTTGTAAAGTATATGCAAAACTTATGCGTGAATGGCGATTTTTTTGCCAAATGTGCAGCCATTTTGGCGATACCCTAGTTGAGGACTAATTCACTTGTGGATTCAGAGAGTGCTAACGCACACATAAGAATTAAGACAGCATCTAGGTAGCATTTTGTAAATACACACATTACAAGGAATGCCATCAAATGTCTCTCAGTGAATCATTATCTTTGGAACCCCTGATGGAGCTGGCATAAAATGAAGGTCAAGATGTAATTGAGATATAGTCCCTGCTTCAGCAAATTCAAACAAAGAAGTTCACATTTCTGAATGTAGTATTTCCAAAACTCTTGGAGCTGTCTGACTTTCCCATTGAAGTCCTCAAAGTACATTGTCAGCAAACAGCTGCATTGACTTAATCGAGCACTATAAAAAAGAATTTAACTGATTTAAACCACAGTGGATTCAACAAAATGTTAACAATAAGAATCTGAACAAGCAGGGATGTTTTATCCTCAAGCAAATGAAAACTCCTGAATTGGTAGGATGATACAGTGGTAACCACCGAATTTGGTAAATCCACAAGAGTGTGCTGTGCACATTCCCTGGTTCAAACTTACAATTACCAAATAAATGCACTCAACAGCAGGTTTCAAAAAGACTCACATCGCCTCATGAAAGCTGTCAAAGTGCTGCAAACAAATGCAGAAAATGGGCTTTCCTTGCAGAAAGTATTATTCCCCTAAAGAAAACTTCTATAGTCTTAGCCTCTGAGCGATGTAGTTGTCTCTGTTCTCACAAACATTAAGGAGAAGGACAATGTCACTCCTTAATAGAGGTCTTTGATATTTATAGTGATTACATTTTCATAAACTTCCAACTGTTTGTTAAGTTTCCTTTAATATTTAATTTTGGTTTTGATTCGATATACCCCTGGATCAATTTTCAGGTTAAGGGCCCAACAGAGTATTTGTTTGTTCTTTCCAGATTTCTTTTGGAGTATTTGAATTGTTTTATTTGCAGTTTATAATTAATAGTATTAGTTTTAAATACTACTAATATTTTTTCTGTTTAAAGGTGAAAGACTTTTTGTAAATTGTTTCTCAATGATGCTGGCATATTGTTTATATCAGTGGTACCAATGTGACATGTGATGTCATCAAGCACTATCAAACATTACAGTCCCAACAACGAAGAGTGTAAAATTTGAATTGCACCTCCCTCTCTCTCTTACTAATTAGAATTTTGGCTACACAAGTTAGAAGTGTCTTGGTTTTAATTTCTGATAGTTATGGCAATATTTGGGTTTTCATCCTTAGATTCTCTCTTTTTTTTGGGTTTAACACACTAATAACATTATGTCGTAGTTTTAGGGGCTCAGACCATAATATTATCCCTCTGAACCGATCTGTCAACCATGACAATGAGAAACAAAATTTCAAAGAAAGGATTTGATTAAAATAAACTTGCATGGTCATTACAAAATGGTGATACATTATAACCTAAACAGTCCATCAAAAGTAAAGATATTTAAATTATGTCATTTGTTACCACCGTTTTTTTTGGCCAGCAACACGATTTTTAATGTTGATGTATTCTTAGATACAATATTGTTTAAATTGATCTGATGCATTTGTTATAAAATGTAAAACGTAAGAACCTTTGGCATACGTGAAGAGACCATTCTGTCCCTCAAGCTCATTTGCTAATAGCTAAGCTGTCCCAATAACTCATCCAGATACTTCTTAATATTTGTCAAGGTTTCTGCTTGTTCCAGATTCCCACAACTCTTTGTGCAAAGAAGTGTTTTCTGGCTTCAGCCCTAAATGCTTTTCCCCTTAATTTCCACTGGTCTCATTCACGGCACAGTTTCTAACATTAAAAGCTATACTTAAGCAAGGTCCTTAACCTGCAATTGCTTAGTCCGGGGTATGATGTTAACCAGCTCTGCAAGCAGGTCCTCCGACTTGCAGGGACAACACGGGATGTTGGTGGCAGGATTTGCAGTCCAGCCACTTTAAAAGTCCTCACACTGTTCCATTTCAATCCGTCTAGTGTGGTGCTAAGGTGTCACCCGTCGCATGGCTCGCTTAGGTCCTAATTTGGAATCCTGAGGTGTTTCATCGTGTGGTGGGTGTGGTAATGTGCTGTATCAGTGCATGCTCCCAACCTCCTCCTCCTCCTTCTCCTCCTATCTAGTGAAATTGAAATGAAAGTAGTATATTACAAGTTAAAAACTGTTCTGTAATGTTAAAATCGACAGTTATGAAAATTATACCAATCCTATGCCGCCACAAAACCTCTTAACACTAAAGCAACAAAAAGATGTTTATAGTACCATAACACACAAGAAGAAAAAAATGGCACATTTCAAGATTTTCCAGGACCAGTAACGGTGTGCTTCTGTCATCGTATACTATGTAGAGCTTTCAAATCAACACTACAAATAATTAATTGAAAGAAAGTGCATTGTAATTTTTGATATACATTATGTCATGACAGTATGTGCATTTAAATTGAATAATAATAAAGAGTAACATATTAAATAGATTACATTGTACACAATAATAATTGATTGCATACAACTTTTATTATTTTTATAATAGTCCATATTGTTTTTTTCCCCCAATGCTCAGATATTAGAAATAGAAAATGTTTTGCAATTAAGGATCTGCCAGTAACACAAAACACTCCTAAAAACTTGCAAGTCTGGTTAGGTAGTCGTCCTGATGATTTTCACAAAGATGTTTGTGGTCACATTCAGTGTGTAAAAAGGAGTTTGTTTTAAGCAGCCCTGCAGAATCACCTATGGAGTGTGCATTCCTTGAAAATTCAATGAATGAAGGATCTCAGATTGTCCATAACAAATATTGTTAAAGGACAGCACAAAGCCCTTGGGATTTCCTGAAAGCTATTGATGTGCAACAAAAAACTTTATACAGTAATCCCTCCTCCATCGCGGGGGTTGCGTTCCAGAGCCACCTGCGAAATAAGAAAATCCGCGAAGTAGAAACCATATGTTTATATGGTTATTTTTATATTGTCATGCTTGGGTCACAGATTTGCGCAGAAACACAGGAGGTTCTAGAGAGACAGGAACGTTATTCAAACACTGCAAACAAACATTTGTCTCTTTTTCAAAAGTTTAAACTGTGCTCCATGACAAGACAGAGATGACAGTTCAGTCTCACAATTAAAAGAATGCAAACATATCTTCCTCTTCAAAGGAGCAAACAATTCAATAGGGCTGTTTGGCTTGTAGGTATGCGAAGCACCGCGGCACAAAGCTGTTGAAGGCGGCAGCTCACACCCCCTCCGTCAGGAGCAGAGAGAGAGAGAGAGAGATAGAGAGAGACAGATAAAAAAATCAATACGTGCCCTTTGAGCTTTTAAGTATGCGAAGCACCGTGCAGCATACTTAAAAGCTGCACACAGAAGGTAGCAACGTGAAGATAATCTTTCAGCATTTTTAGACGAGCGTCCGTATCGTCTAGGTGTGCGAACAGCCCCCCTGCTCACACCCCCTACGTCAGGATCACAGATAGTCAGCGCAAGAGAGAGAGAAAGAAAAGTAAGTTGGGTAGCTTCTCAGACATCTGCCAATAGCGTCCCTTGTATGAAATCAACTGGGCAAACCAACTGAGGAAGCATGTACCAGAAATTAAAAGACCCATTGTCTGCAGAAACCCGCGAAGCAGCGAAAAATCCGTGATATATATTTAAATATGCTTACATATAAAATCCGCGATGGAGTGAAGCCGCGAAAGGCGAAGCGCGATATAGCGAGGGATTACTGTATGTGGTTGCTAGAAGCCATACAATGGAAGTTGTTGTCACAGCGCATGCCTGACCATTGTGCAAACCAATTTGACTTTTTTTTGTTTAAAGCTATGTAAAATTTTTTATCCAATGTTGTATCAGTGACACTAGATGTTGTTATTAAGCCTTCCCATATGTCAATCGTGCAAAACAGTGCACTCCTGTTAGAAAACTTCCAAGTTCAGTATCTGATAACTTTGTAAAATTCAAATCATTCATAGTATCAATCAGTCGTTTCAAATAATATTGACATGTATGGCCAGTTATATTGTGCAATCAGGCATTCTGACAAGACCAAACCCCTTCAGCAGGAGTGACTCTGGGGCATCACACTGGTGGGCAGAAGCTGCAGCTTTCTTTTTTGATTGCTAAATGAACAATATACATTTACATAAAAATGTACTGTTTATTCAAGTAGTTCTTAAACATGATCTTGTGTATCATTTAAACTGCTGTCAAATGTGCTTCATATTGCTACCAAATACTTTTTCTAAGTGTTTGAAGTATGACTGGTATGTTTACAATCAATCTGGACGATTAAAAGGAAATTTTTAAATTAGAAAAATGCAACTAACAGTTAATTGTGCCACACACAAATTCAAAACCGTAAGGCACTTTGTTCTGCTATGCATTGCCATGTAGCCTCTCCCATTTCATTTTTCTGTTATCGTGGATCAAGTACTACTTTTTGATCACCTGCTGAAGAGACCACAAGTACCTCTGTAGTATGTCCTCTGTTGCACGTTCTAATGAAAAATAAGTTCTAAACTTTTCCAAGCTGACCCATAATATGCTATGCACTCCATCAGCTTCACACTTAAAGTCACAGGTAGTCAATCTAAAGGTACCGCACTCTCCTCTGTGCTTTTTTGAACAATGATAGATGTTATCAAGCTGCTTAAATATCACAAGTGAATGCATAATCACGGACTGTCTAAACATTTCTTTAGTTAATGAGAAACATTTCGCATTCATGAAACCAGATTAGCCTCAATTTTAAATGAGGCGTATTATAATATACTACTAATAAAGAGTTTCATTAATACTTGATCATTGGTTTATCTTGACTATTTATTTAAAATATGTTGTTGTATGTGCAAAAAATGACTGCACTTTCGTCAAGCTGATTTTAATAGAAATTAACAAGTTATTGATATGTATTTGATAGAAATTGGAAACGGATGTTAAAATGTATGGACTCAATTCAGATATTGCACGTTTCTAGTTCTTTACCTAATAAAAGATTTCAATGTCAAGAGCATGTCAGTGTTGAGAATGTCATTATCAGGACTGCTTACAAACTGCCTTAGGGATTCTGGAAACAAGTTTCTTAATAAGTATGGATGTACTTGTACAAAAAAATGAGAGCAGTAGGACTTGCCACTGAAGTAAATCAAGCCAAAGTGTGAAGGGCATGGACAGGAGGAGTGAAGTAGGTGAGAGTGGTGATGGAAACTTTTTTCCTTGACCCTTACAATGGAAATCAAAAGGGTTCTGTTTTTTAGTGAATAACTGAAAGGTAAGACGCCAAGGAAATGTGACTCATTAATGTTGCCTCTTTAGGTTGGTTTCTCAGAGTAGTTGCTAAAATATTTAAGAATTACCGCATCCAAAATGTCATAAAAACAAATAATTCAATGTTTTACACCTGATAAACTGACAGGGGGTCAAAGAGGCTCTTCATGAAATATTAAACGCCCAACCACTCTATTAAATATAACATGTAATACATTTTTTAACTATTTAAATATTTGCACTAAACACTTTCACTTTTTTATTCTAAGGGTATCATACTAAAAGCTTAATACATTCTTAAAAAGAAACAATTAAGTTTATATTTCTTAGACTAACTTAAAATATAAAAATGGATTGATTAGTCCCTGAAAACTGCCATGCATTAATACTCCATGACTCAGACATTATGGTTTCTTAAAAGAGCGCAGAGACATCTCTCCTCAAATATTTGCCCATGTGTTTTACACTATAATGTAAATCAAAAGTCGATGGCAGTTTTGGCTAATGTAATAATAATGAAGAAAATACATTTTATATTATTTCATCAGTGCAAATAAATGAATTTGAAATGTTTAAAATGCATTAGTTACATTATACTGTACATAATTACTTTAAACTTCCATATAAGAACAACATGTCACTAAGCAATGTAGTTCCCCAACCATGTCATAGACCCATTGCTTGACTGTACCTACAGCAGTGTAACTTAGAGATTCCACCAAAGGAAAAAAGAATCCAAATGTTTGCAAAGTGCAAATATTTATTAAAAGAGTCACGGTATCTTTTGACAGTAACACACGGTGAGATCAACTGAAAGGCCTCTCAAGCCTCACTAGAGATAAAGACAAAGTTGGTTATGTCAGTAGCATGAACGAATCACAATAATAAATGTTATAACATAGCCACCCTAGTGACTAAATATATTTCTTGATGGCAGAGCTAACAGTGAGTGACAGCATGCAGATGAGGAGACTGCTGAACTTGAGAAAAGTAGAATCAGGGCTAATATTTATTCACATAATTGCAGTGCATGTCTAAGCCTGCATGCTAAACACCTCTTAAAGGTGTAATTCTGCCAAGATGGTTAAAATACTGTGAAAAGAGCAGTTTTAATAATCATTATTTGGAACTGTCACAATATCTTTAAAGTGGCTACTAAATTGATATTTCAGAAGGCGGCTTTCTCATAAACACAGACTAAAAAAGACTTGTATGTATGAAAAGTAATACTTAGCAAACCCCTTCATAACTGTGAGTATAATGGCAGCCTCAACATTTCACAGGGACATATAGCAGTTTGAAGATTGATGCCCTGATAGGAAACTCTTCAGAGGATAGCACGCCATTATTGCGGTTCAGGAGAGCCAATGAAAAGGGTCAAATGTTTTCCCATTAATTTTCATTGAGCCCATTAGAGCTGGGTGAGGACACTTAACCTCTGCTGCATGCCGACCATTCCACCGTGTCACTTTAAGTATGATGCAGGGTGTTTCGACTGCTGACAGCCAGTGCTCAATCTTAACGAATATTACATGCTGAGCATAGTTTTTCTTGCTCATTTTAACCAACTTCTTCATCAATCACGAATAAAGTAGAACTAAGCATTGGCAGGAAGGCCCAAAACAGATGCAGGGTTCTAATTAATCAAAGTCACTGCTATGAACCTAACTGCACAGCTTCATGCTTTTCAATGTTTTATCCTAGAGCTGCGTCATTCATCAGTTGTCAGTGAGTAACGCTAGATAATACTCTCTTCAATTTAACAGAAACAAATTACATAAATTAATAGAAATGTCAATTGATTTAATGTGCAAAATAAATTATACTCTGGATTTTTTTGTAATTCTACCTGTAATATTTGCACTTTTTTCAGTTTAAGAGTTTAGCTAAATACAACATAGTTTTGACCCACATATTTCAGGTACCATTTATTTTAAATGAGAATGGTAAAAATGTCTGAACTCCAGTCAGACAACAGCAATACTTCAGTTTAGTTATTTCATTAAATAGTTGACAAAACCTCTCAGAACAATTTAATATAAAAAGCATACAACATATGCAGTGAGTTTTTTTCTTACAGCTAAATTCTTATAAAAGGCATAGGGAAAATTTAATGTAAACTTTGTGAAAGTAAAGAGTTTATTACACACCAAATACATGCATTATCTATAATAGTGAAAGATGACATCCCAAATACAGTAGACCCCCGCGAAGTCACGGTTCAGAGTTCGCGGCCTCAGTCGTTCGCGGATTTTTCCTTAGAACCTAACTAATAATTGTTAGCGGAAACCGCAAATATCCGCCACAATTTTTATGGCTTTTTTTCGTGGCAATACTGTACTGTAGAGAGAACAGGAAGCAACCATAGAGGAAAACGCAGCTTGGAATGGTGAAAGTATCCAAAAGAATTTGAAACTGCAACTCCCGGAAGTCCCTGCAGTGGCTCTGATTGGTCTTCTGCTGAGGGTGCTAGGGCTGTTGGGGTCAAAGAATGTCAGCGTGGCTTTAAAAAAGGGGGCTGATGACCAAAATCAAAAAAAAGTTTTTGTAATTTGTGTTTCAAGTTCCTGTCTCTCTGTCTGCCTTCTGTTGGGTTACCTGTACTTATTCATTTTGTCCTGGATTGTTTTGTGATTGGTGTTTGGATTATCTGCCGTCTGCCTGTGTACATGAGGACTGTAAGTGGATTCATGGCCATCCTGTGAAGAAAGGAGCGCTTCTGAACCCGTCCACCCGTCTTCACCATTTCAGGAACTACCAGTAGGACTATCTTTACATTCCCATTCAACGTGCGGATCTCTGGACTATTGAGAAAGAATATTTAGAATTACGGTGCTTCAGCCTTTCCAAATAATAAAAGTATGGTACTAATAGAACTATAAGAAGCGTGTCACTTATGCATTAAGTAAGGATATGTTAAGCTAACCAAACAAATGTAACCTATTACAGAAGCTGTAAGAGTGTATTCTTGTAAGACAAATGTACTAAACTAACTTTAGGGGTAGCTTTTGATATTGTATAATCAATTATTATGTGTGATGATCATTATGTGTGAAATGTAAGCTATAATAAGAATGTGCTGTGCATTAACCGACAGTATAACATTAATCCTTGTATAAGCTGAGAAAAGATTCTTAAATTGTAACTGCCGCATAGCCGTTGAAGTGTTATAACCCTGATGATGCAGAAGAATAGGGAAGTACATGTTTTGCAAAGTGCTGTCGCTGTAAAACTAGCCATAGCTGAATTGCACAGCCTAAGTTGGATGGGGAACCTGAGGCTTTGGGTGTGCTGACTACCGTGTACTTCTGCACGTACTGATTTAATGTGTCATCATAAGTTACTTGCAAACTCTGCGTGACCTCAAATTGAACTGACATACTTCCTCTTTTGTTTAGTAAACAAACTGGTATAAAACTGAGCTTACTTCCTGCTTTCCAAGGCTGCCTGTAACAAACTGAGCTGTGAGGTGCTGCAGCCTCTGCCACCAAGAATAAAGAAATTACTTTTTACTTTTAATTGGTGTCCGCCTTCTGTTGTTCTTCAATTTCAGCGTCCACACCATCTATCTTCATCATTACATTCCATCTGTTGCCGTTTTTTATGGACTTTACTGTGTGTGTTTTGTTTGTGCTTTGTTGTATTTAATGTGTAATCACCGTAAGTGGAACAGGGGTGGTATCGTTGTTTTTGTTTTACATTCTTTATTTGCTATCTGATTACCAGTTTGCTTTGTTTTTGTCTCTGTTTGTGAGTGTGTGCGGGTTGGGCCAAGGCTGGGTGCGTCCCTGGAATCTCCACCATAAAAATACAGCGTTATCTATTTCTCCTTGCTGCTGATTGACTGCTGCCCTGTGACGCATCTCCAGCTGAGTGTTCTTGTGTTTTCCATTTTGTTCTTCTTAAAGCCCCAAGATGCTGCCGAAACGCCCTGCACCTTAAGGCTTCTGGCAATGAAAACGCAACTGCATGAATTACAGTACATATAGCGGTAACATCTGAATTTTACATTCTAGCACTGCAGGAGACATAGCAGTACAGTACTGTACAGTTTACTGGTTTACTTTTACATTCTTTTTTAGGTAATGTATTAAGCTGAGCATGAAATGAAATTGAAGTGTTTTGGGGGCATATTTAGGGTTTAAACTATAAAAATAGGCTTTTTTTGTTTTAACTACATCCAAAATTCACAGTTTTTCACAATTCACGGGTGCTCTAGGAACGTAACCCCCGCAAATTTCGGGGGTGTACTGTACTGACCATGATACTGTAACAGTTATTCACAGTCCAATGTCTGTGTTCTTTTTTCCATTATAATCTTCTCCTTTTATTTGCCAGTTTCAGATATGGCCTTTTCATTGAACCTCTCTGCCTCTAAGGCTTGCATTTCAGAGTCGTTTTTTCTCTGTTGCAGATGACACTGGTATTTGGCGTGTATTTAAGGAAGCAGCCAACTGAGGACCTGTAAGGTGTCTGTTTCTTAAGCTACAGGCTGATGTACTTATCTTATTGCATAGTTTTACATTCGATTACCATTTCTTTTTCTATCCTGGTTAGATCCTGGCACTCTTTTCTCAAGACAGTAGCTGACACCTTTCTTAAATCTTCAGTTCCTTGAAGATCTGTTGCATTAGAATAACCTTAATTTTCTGTTACAGAAGAGCAATGTATTTCTTGAGAAAGCTGTTTCTCTTTGGCCATTTTTGAACCCAGTATTGGGCTTGAGGAATGTCAATACCTTGCAACCCCCCCCAAAAAAAGCTGTGCTAACACAATTTCAGAATCAGAATCACTTTATTGCTAGCATGTGAAACATACCAGAATTGACTGTGCTAACGAAATTTCAAAGGTCTCTCTAATAATCAATTAGCATTTAAACATGATTAATTAAGGATGAGCTAAGAAAGTTTACAAATAGGACACTGGAGTAATGGTTTCTGAAAATGATTTTCTGTCATTTCAAGCAGTAATAGCCATTTCTAACATTAGTAATGTCACTGCTATATTTTTAAATCAATATAATGATACCTTGTCTGGGCAATTCCAAATTTTTCAATACTAATTATCACCCCATCTTTTTGGTTTTTGTATGCCACTAAACTTCTTTGCCTATCTCTGCCAATGTGTGTTTACAGAAACTGACTGATTTTCATCTTGGATGTCTGCTTTTTGTCCCAGCAATGTTCTGCTTCTCTTTATTTTGCCACTGAAAAAAATGTTTTCCGATTTATTTATCCTTAAAACACATTACATTTCTTCAAAAAATTAGCGTTATTTCAGCTTCTGCATGTGAGCATAGTATCTTGTGTGCCTTGTTTCTCTAATGACTAATGATCATCACATTTATCAAATACTTTCTCTGTTACTGTGTGCAACTCCCCGTTCAGTGAAGAGTTTACCTTTTGCTAAGTTCAAAATCTTTCATCCCCTTTTTATATTGTACTTAATCTGTTCCTTTCCTGTGGTTTGTTTCATTTCATTCCTTTCAAATGGCTTAGACTTTTCTGGCATTATCTCTCTCAGCTCTGTCCACATTACTTCTGCATTGCTTTAGCTCTTCATTTCACTGCTCTGCTTTCTCGTTTCTTCTTCCGTTTCCTTTCAAGAATTCTAAAATTACTCTTTTTTTTAACTTTACTGTTCTTGATTTTCTTTAGCTCCAGTATAGCTTCAGTTATTACTGAGAAGTATGATCCAGTCTGATAGTTGCATTGACTTGGCAGCTTCACATTTTATCACACTTTCTGAACTTTAATAGCACCAATCCAAATGTATCAATTCTGTTCTTTTGAAAATGTGCTCAGTGCTGCCAAATGACTTTCCTGCAGATCGTAACAAACCTTTTCAGTCTTACTCTTTTTTCTTTCTACATGGTTATAATTGGGCTATCTTTTCATTTGTCAAACTCTACTAAGTCCTAATCCTAGGGTTTCAAACTGAATATTTTTTTAAACTGTCTCCATTTATTTTGAATCTTGTTCAACTGAGGACTTTTTAAAACTGTTTTTTATTTCTTGTGCAGCAGTCATTATTTTTCTTTTCAGACTGTTTACTTCAGTTGTTTTAATAGTCTACTGTCAAGTAGACATTAATATTATATAAAAACTGTAAAACTGGGCTGCATGCTGGTACAGTGGTTAGCGCTGCTACCTTACATATGCAGTATCCTGGCATTGTATTCCACTATCAAATATTCCACTTTTCCTTCTACATCGCAAAGTTGTGTTTTATTTTAAACGGCAGTTGTAAAGTGACCCTGTGGATATGTGCTTGTGTGGGCCCTGCAGTGGATAAGTACCCTGTCCCGGGTGGATTTGTGCCATGTGCCTGATGCTACTGGGATTGAGTCGATTATGTCATGTAATATAAAACTATACAGCAAAAATCAATGTTTGTAATAACATTTAAAAATTAGAAGAATATAATAAATATTCAGCATTCAAAAAGTGTTGCTAAATGAGACCGTTAAAGGTGATGAAAAGTCCATTTTGCACCTAGAAAAGAGCGCACATATTAATTGCGCAAATTACAATCAAATGCAGATGTAAGTAAGAACTGCAAAGTGTTCTGATATGTAATGTACAAGGTGAAATGGTTTCTAGCAGATGCCGACAAAGTTCAAGATTTACCAGTTTATTAGTCACTAGCCACTGTACCTGTTGCAGGCAGGCAATAGAATAATTACAAATGTTTTCATTGTGCTGCCCTGTGTGTATTTTCAGTGCCTTTCCTCCATATCCACGTGTGTCAGGACCTCTCTTCACTGGTGCTCCTACTGACCTTATTGTTTTATTATATAGTAGATAAATCCATGCCATTATTTAACCTGATTAATCAGATTAGGGTTACCGGGACACAGCCTGCACCTCACAGTTACTTTGTAAATATTTGAGTCTCCGTTAAAATATTTCTTGACATTTAAAAATGGTAACAGAATTTAAAGAATGCCTAATTATCATAGAGCTATACAATCAAGAGACACTTTTCTTGACAACAGACCAAGATCTGATTACTCCTCTGTCAAAAAGTAAATAAATGTGCAAATAGATTAAAAAAAGGTTTATTAAATAAAAAAAAATCTATGAAATAAGTATAGTTATCCAATACATCCAAGAGACCACCTAATAAAGAATTCTCTCTTAAAAGATAATATTTTTAAACTACAAATATTTGTGAGCTGACATGCTTTTCACTAAGAGAACTAGTGTTCTGACCTTAACATTCAGTTGAAAACAGACAGACTCTATCTACAGTGACACTTTACTTTAAGGTAAGTGGAAATATGCTTTGCTAATATCCATGTGGAGAGTTAGACTGGCAGGCCTACCAAAGTAAAATTCGTCTCATCTACGCGACACTCATTCAACATTCATTAACTTCTTTATAAATCACAGCTTAAGCCTTCATTGTTTGATACGCGTTTTAAACTGGCTTTGTGTTTGTAATGTGCTTCAAGGAGATTTAACTCGAAGCCTTGAATAAAGCTAGGCAATACTGTACAAAAATTTTACACCTTCAAGATGGATTTTTTTTTTTCTAAAAAAGACGCCATTCTGAGCATCTTTGTTATTATGATTCAGACCATTAAATGTGTAACTTCTGAATAATAAGATGATATGACAACATACTTTTTAATATTTTTCAACAGTACTATAACTATAGAAAACATGGATGAAGCAGAAAAAAATAACATAACTTTAGCAGTATATTGAGCAGACTTTGAACTTCTAATACAACCCTGACAGCAGATTTTCTTTGTCCATATTAAACCAATCCCTTCCAAAAGTAGATAGTACAAAGATATGACTTATGGGCTGTAGAAAAACAGCCTTAAGGAATTGAATAATTATTGGAAACAATCATATGTATGAGGACATTTATTTTCATGGTATAAATCCTCCCACAAAATGCATCCATATGGATGTAATGGGGCACAACAAAGAACAAAAAAGCTTTGTGCACTGAGCTATGAAATGCAAGTCCATTAAGAAGATGGTAATGCATCTATGCTCAGTATAAGACAATGTACCCTGTAGAGTGGGACACAGAGATTAATCTGTTTAACTAATCTATGTGCAAAGTACTTCTTTATAAAGTTCATATCAAAGCTGCAAAGCAACATTTTTAGTTTAGTTTTCAAAACAGATTATAAAGCATAAATTACTACTTCTCACATACTTATAAATGCTTAGCAAATGTACGTTATGAAGATGATCTGGATAACAATGACTGAAACAAATGTAAATCTTCAAGCAGAAAGCCAGTTAAAAAAAGCAAGTTAGAAGATTACAAGATGCACAAGCACTTATCCATTCCTTTTTCTAAAAACATTTAATCCTATTGAAGGTTGTGGGGGTCACAGAATTTGATTCATGACTGCTGCCAGTAAGATTCATAATCAAAAAGTTTAATACTTTTGGTATATTTCTAACCTTGCAAAAACACTACATATGTAATACAGTAGACCCTTGACTTACGAACTCAATTCGTTCGCGAGGGCTGGTTGTAACTCAAGTTGGTTGTAAGTCAAGACTATTTTTCCCATAAGAAATAATGGAAATACCCATAATGCGTTCCGAATCTCCCACTGCAACACTTACTTAACCTTTTCATAATAAAAAAAGGGTTGTATAATGTGCATAATTTACCAAAACACCAATAATTTTTCTAATGTACTAACCAAAAAGTAATAAAAAGTGCCTAGCCTACCAGAAACAACAATTTCATACTGTACTCACCATTTAATTTGACATCTTTGGGCTGCAGGAAGGGAGGAGGATGATAATGAAACTGAAGGCTTTTTAAAGGCTTTCTTTAACTTGCGCTCAGGCATTTGCAATCATTGCAATAGCTTCTTTTGCGTTAATTGTAATCTCCTCCTGCCTACAAGTTATTCTGACGAGAATTTTTCTCAGCATTTCCTTGCGATGATACAAGGAACTGTTTCTGAACTGTCGTCCCCACCCCCTTACTCAATGGGAACGACATGCTGAAGTGCGTCCTGAAGCGCGATTGCCGCGACTGTGGAAGCTTGCTTGTCCATTGCTGGGTAGGGATATCACATGCATATCACCCATCGATATCTTTTCTGTTTACTTTGGCTGAGAGACTCAGCACAGCTTTAAGCTGGCTGTTGCCCCAGCAACAGATAAACAGTCTTCCATACGGAGTTTGGACTTTGGCATGTCTTCTAGTTGGGGGAGGTCCCAAGAGAGTTTACAAACCTGACATTTTATTGAATGAGTGCCGCATTAATAGGAATGTTTCTGTTTGTTTACAATCGCGCAAGCGGATACACGTGACCGCATTCAGGTCGTAACGCAAGATGTTGGTCGTAAATCAAAATAAAAATTTTGGTCGTAAATCAAGTTGTTCGCATGTCAAGCCGGTCGTATATCAAGGGTCGACTGTATATGATATATTTTATAACTTTTTTAAAATAATATTAAAAAAAGGTCCATTCATGGATATACACTTGCTAAGTAATATAGCCTCTGAAGGAGCCCACAAAAATTGTATAATATCATAATGACTGTAATAATAAAAAAAAGCATCATAAAAACCAATTACTGAGTTTTTGCACTTTAGAACTACATTAAATGCCAAACATTATGAAGAAACAGTGTTTAGTTGATTGTACTGCTCAATTATTCAAAAATGCATTATTAAGCCAAAATTAACTAAAACAAAATGGTAGTACAATGTTTACCACTGAGAATTGGTCATTGTTTGACCCAAACACCCCCATTCCAGATGAGCCAAAAGAGGAAATTCCATGTGCCACATAAACTTTCCATGTGCAGATGAAGGATGCGGATCAGGTGCAAAACTAGTCAAGCAACGCAAACGAAACTGGCTCTTGGGATATGGATTGTTACTTCACGAAAAGAACATGGGATGTTGAAAAGCAACCATTTAAAACTGGCTCTATTAACAAGTTTCCCTGTAGGGGTTGTTTCTTTTCTACCTAAAAGTTATCTTAAGTTAAACAGACCTGGGAAAGTGAATGGATTTTCTGTATGCCAGAAGGTTGACGTTTGTAATGCAAGATGAGATTGTTGCCATAAAATCTATAAGAAAATTCTGATTTCTGTTTGCGTGTATTCACCTAACGATTACTTTAAAGTATTCTGAATATTTAAAGATAGTGGATCAGACACACAGAAGTTACTACTTACTGCCACACATGAAGAATGATAGAGGTATGTATTGGATACATTAGGAGGACAATTCCACCAGACCTGAATTCAGCCTTGCTAATTACACAAAAAAGGATTATGGTTTGTCCATATTTTTTTTATTTCATTTCAAGTAAGTTAATCTAGTGTTCAATCAAGCAGATAAAATTTGTAGAACATATACAATGAAATAACTTCAAAATCCACCTTATGTAAGAAAAAACCCAAGAACTTTAAAAAAGGAAAAACAAAACCTGAGAGAACAACCCCCACCCGAGAAAGAGGGAGGCCACCCGAGAGCAGGTGAAAAAGAGAAAAAAACATCTTTTCCTCCTATATGAAGGCTTAATCTAACTTTCTTTCAGTTAAGTCATGTTTTAAAAAAATTTTGAACAGATCCTCTAAGCGAGCATTTGAATTTTTCCAATTTCAAATAATACAGAATGTCAGTTACCCACTGAGTTATAAAATGTGGTTTGAGATTCCTTCACTTAAGCACAATACGTCTGCATGCTTGTTTTACAGGTTGCTCACAAGTTTATCTAGAGCTACAGTGAACATTGGGCCAAAGGTCTAAGTCTGACTTCAGTTGAGTCATTTGATCTATGGTCAAATGATCCAGACACTCCAAAGTGTGGTACCCTAGGCATGATTGACTCTTTCAGTTACTGATGGTGTTATGCACAGAAGATCCATCTGTCAATCCAGTTCATATTTCTTAATTTTGGGACAGCTTGTCCTGTGCCTCTCTCCTGTTTACATTTTTCTATGTGGTTATCATTTTGCCCCACTTTGTCTTCTTTATATTTTGTGTTTATTTTTCTTTGAAAACTGTGCAGTTTACTACCTTTTTGTGTTTCCTCATTGTTTCTGAGGTCTGAAGTCTTTTCACAATTTAGTTTTTCAGATTTTTCAGGCTTTTTACTTTTGTCATGGTTTCTAGGATTATGAATTTTGGATTTGTGGACTTTTTGGCTTAGGAGTTAGTAATGTTTCAGTTTTAGTAATAACTAGCAAAATACCCGCGCTTCGCAGCGGAGAAGTAGTGTGTTAAAGAGGTTATGTAAACATATATATACATATACATATATACATATATATACATATCTATATATACACATATCTACATATACATATATATACATACATATACACATCCACATATACATATATATATACATACATATACACATCCACATATACATATATATACATATACAAATTTACACATCTACATATATATATATATATATATATATATATATATACAGTGGAACCTCGAGATACGATCACCTCTGTATACGAGAAATTCAAAATACGAGGAAAGTATGAGCGAAAAATTCAGATCTAAATGCGAGCATTGGCTCGCGTAACGAGCCACAAGCCAGGCTGTGGGTATAGCTCGCGGCTTAGCGAGGGGGCGTGGTAGCAGTTGCGAGCCGCGATCTGCGGTGTCTGCGTTTCTCACTTAAGTGCACAGGTGGGAAACTGCCCACATCCATGATTGTTCCTGTGGCTGATGGGCTGCAGCTGCCATGTCCTCCCCGCATATATAGAGAAGCGCGAGCCGGCTAAGGGGGAGAAGAAGTAAAAGAAAAGAGAGGAGAGAGAACGGAGGTTGCGGCAGGCAGGCAGGCGTAGGAAGTCGGTGCGGGAGAGCAAGCGAGTGCAGGCTCGCGTGTAGCTGAACAGTGAGCTGAACAGGCGAGCCAAACAGCTGAAGCAGGACGGTGTAGAGAAGGTCAGCTGCATTAAGAGTGTCTCGCCTGTTGCAGAGCCCGCAGGTGAGACACTAACAGAGAAGAAGCACCGGGGATTGTCATCTGTTTTTTAAAGACTGCATCCTTTTTGACGTTTTAACCTCGTGTTAAAGGATTGTTATTCTTGTGTATTTTAAACCTCCACTTCACAACTGTTTCAAGGATTATTTATTTAAAGATTTATTGAATGCTCTACTGCACTTTGGACACCTGTTTTGATTCTTTTAATAATCAGTTATATTATTTACCAGTGTTATTTACTAAAGGTAGACTACAGTATATATAATTTATCAGTGTTATTTGTTAGGAAAATTGATTTTTATGTTAATATATTTGGGGTGCGGAACGGATTAACTGGATTTCCATTATTTTCAATGGGAAAGTTTGTTCTAGATACAAGAAATTCGCTATACAAGCTCAGTGCTGGAACGAATTAAACTCGTATCTAGAGGTTCCACTGTATATATATATATATATATATATATATATATATATATATATACATATGTACATATATTTATATATATATATATATATAAATATATACATATCTACATATATACACATATATATACATATGCACATATATATATATACATAAATATAGACATACATATATACATGCATACATACACACACACACACACACACACACACACACATATATATATATATATATATATATATATATATATATATATATATATTCACGGCATTCGTAGTCTGAATCACAATCTGATTGTATGGGTGGTTACCTACCGGGTAACGCTTATGGTTGGCCAGCAAGTCAGCTACAGCCACGGTGTCTTCAGTTGTGAGAAGCAGATCATAGAATGGTTGAAAATCGTTTACTGTCAAATAATGCAAAGAGTATGCGACACGTGTTTCGCCCTAATTCTTGGCTCATCAGGCATACACACTCACTGCACTCGCTTACGGGAATCGAACCTCGGACGTCAGCGCTAGAGGCAAAGCCCCTAACACTGCGCCACGGCATGTGGTTCGTTTATTTGACAGCATGTAGATCGGGGTAATTACATTCACGGCATTCGTAGTCTGAATCACAATCTGATTGTACGGGTGGTTACCTACCAGGTAACGCTTATGGTTGGCCAGCAAGTCAGCTAACATCAACCACGGTGCCTTCAGTTGTGAGAAGCAGATCATAGAATGGTTGAAAATAGTTTACTGTCAAATAATGCAAAGAGTACGCGACACGTGTTTTGCCCTAATTCTTGGCTCATCAGGCGTACACACTCACTGCACTCGTTTACGGGAATCGAACCTCGGACGTCAGCGCTAGAGGGGCTTCGCAGCGGTGAAGTATTGCTTTTAAATTTTAATTAAGAAGAAAAGAAAACCTTTTTAAATTGAGGGAAAATATACCAATAACAATTTGTTAAGGATCTGTTTTTTTGTGAAGCTGCCTTTACACAGCCTGTCCGCTGTTTTATAAACGAACGCCATATAAGGCCGTCCTTTCTCCTTCACAGTCAGTTCACGTGATTACGTGGGAGGCGTGATGACGCGATACGCAACCCCGCCTCCCACGGCCAGCGAGCTGCAGTCCATTACAGTATATGGACAAAAAAGAGGTTCCAGTTATGACCGTTACGCTTTGAATTTCGAAATGAAACCTGCCTAACTTTTGTAAGTAAGCTGTAAGGAATGAGCCTGCCAAATTTCAGCCTTCCACCTACACGGGAAGTTGGAGAATTAGTGAGTGAGTGAGTGAGTGAGTGAGTGAGTGAGTGAGTGAGTGAGTGAGTGAGTGAGTGAGTGAGTGAGTGAGTGAGTGAGTGAGTGAGTGAGTGAGTGAGTGAGTGAGTGAGTGAGGGCTTTGCCTTTTATTAGTATAGATTTGTTTATTCTTTTGCTTCTTCCTTTACTTTTTGTTTTAAATCTTGCATTTTTAAACAATTAATGTGTGAAAGAAAAAATATTAACTGCTTGCAAGTTATTAAGGGATAAAAAAAAAAACTACCAAAGCTGTTTTTTCTATAATGGCAGGTTATTCATACAGGCGTTTGTCATAAGACAGGCTGCGGTAAGCTTATCAAGGACAATTTCTTTTTATGGATCTCATCTGTTAGACACAGGAAAGATGATTTTCCTTCTTTAGGGCCCCTTTTGCAATGTACACAAAATAGAAATGGCTAGCCGTTGCACACAATGTAAGATGAAATGCTTAGATAAAAATATTGTGCTTATTGATAAGTAAGGGGAAGGGGGAGGGAGGAAAATTATTAAAAGTCGAGTGAAACAGTGAAACTTTGCTCTTCTGCCATGCAACACAGAATCCATGTACTCATCTGTAACTGACTGAAAGACTGGTTGATTGAACTATTCCTGTCTTCCTCGGAGATCTCCTTCCACAAATTTTAAACTTGTGTATTATTTATGTAATAAATTACATTTGAAGTATTCTGTTGGACACGATTTATGGCCTTCTTGTCTGGCAAACTCACAATAACCTACATGTTGGGGAGAAGGTTCGGTGACATGGAGTCTGAATGTGGGGTCTACATGTCAGTAATGGAAGAAACTGCAAGATCTTGTGGCTGAAATGTCATTGGTCTTTGGTATCATGGCAACCTAAAGACCTGATACTAGACACTACAGTGAAAGAAACTGTGAAGTTAAGAAAGAAGCATTCTGAGCAATTTTGGCAGGATAGAGAGAGCAATTGAAAGATATTGACAGACCATGAGAGTATCAGCTAAACAAGAAGCAGAAATAATATCAGGGTGGAGTTCAAAGAGGGCACAGATAATGATTTTCAGGTTGCTTTCATATTCAAAGTGATTCTGGCAAACAATGAGAAGACTGAAGAAAGATAGGGGGTTGCCCACATTGTACTTATCAAAGATGGGGAAATACCGAGACCTATATGGAATAAACTTGGACCTCTTTATAGACAGCAGTACAGAAGGCATCTACAGTTGTAAACTGGGTCCATTTGAAATTAACACTCCAAATTTATACCTTTAAAATGTATATATTGGGTAAGATTTGAAGGAAGAGGCAGGAATAAATATACATTTGTGGACCAATAAAATGCTTATGTTAAACAAATGTTTCAGTTGTGTTTATGGATTATGGTTAATTTATAAAGTTAATATAATACTGAAATATTGCTTTTCTTCGCTATAATACATTTATATGTAGTCAAATTAAAATTTTTCTGTCTCAAATACGTCCACATCACATTAAATAAAGACAAGGAAAATGTCAATGGTATCTGTGGTAAGGCAGTGTGTTACCAGAATCACCTAAAGGGCTGAACAAGGTAAATAACTAGTCCAAAACCTGGAACTTCAACTGAGCCATACCTAATGAGAATGCTTTGAATAAATCACAAGCACCTTGACAAATCTCAATAGTCTTTGTTCAATTAAGAATGAAGGATAAAGGAGTAAAAAATAGGAAAGCTAGAAATAAAGCACTGAAGCAAAAAAACTAATTATTTTCAATTTATGGAAATAAATCTTGAATAATATAATTATTAATTGAACAACAGGGGCATCAAGGAAGCAGGAATTTAAAAAAAGATTGACATTGCACTTAAATAATCCTAAGATTCAGATAAGCACATTAAAAAAACAAGTTAGAAAATGTATGTGTGACGTAACATTTGTGTGTGTTTGGGTACTTTAACTGTTTTGAAAGTTGAATCATTTTTACTTATATACTTTATCAAAGACAGACCTTTCACATTTTTGTTTCTTAAATATTTCTGTAACAATTAACAGTTGAAGACATTGCTTAGTTATATTTATTAGTAGAGTACAAAAAAATATACTGTATGTTTTTCATAACATTTTCCATTGTCATGTAGTTAAAAAAAATCATACACATTTAAGTGGTGTCCGAAATAAATTTAATAGACTGCAGATTCCATATCAGGTAATGCAAAAATTGCATCAACTGATGTGCTACTGTTAGCTTTTGGGGGTCTATGGCAAATTAAAGTTGAAATTTCTTAAACATAATATTTTTGAAAGTACCACCCAACAAAGTCTGCCCACACATTTTGTTGATGTGATGGTAAGTTCCAAGCTGCATACAAGTCTGCGGATGTTAGCGCGTGAGTGAGGTTTGACCCGCCCAGCTCCCCACTTCCGACGTCACGCTTCCCCCTCCCCTCGGCCTGCAGCCTCTGTCTCGGATTAGCACGAATAAATCACTTCGGCAAGTGAACTATGATACTTAGCACGATGAAAGAGGTCGCAGAATCAACCAGAATGTTCAAGAAAATTATAGAAAAAAAAACTGATATAAATCTGTTAAGTAGTTCTTTTATGAGAAGCGGACAAACATACAGAAAGACAGACATTGGATTTTATATATATATATAGAGATTATCTATATATATAAAAGTCAATGTGTGTACGTATGTATGTTCCAGCATCACATCCGAATGGCTGGAGCATTTTTCATGAAACTTGGTACACATGTTTCTCAATGGTCGACTAGAAATACTGTAGGGTGAAATCAGCCCTAACCCACCCCTTTCTGGGTAGGATGGGGTGGGGGGTGATCTTACGGGGTCTTGCATGCATGTTATCATTCTTTTGACACTCAGAACGTCCACCAGAGGGTGAACTGGAGGTGACTGCCAGCATTCTTTATGTTTGAGCACTACCGTGCCCCTGTTGCTTTTGAAATTAAATAGAGTTCTGCACGTGCATGTGTGTGTGTCTCTCTGGCCCGGAAGTGAGACATAGAATTAGGGTGAGGGCTCTTGCTCCGACAATACGCAAGCAATGCCAGCACACTAGTGAAAGCAAACCTCCTAAGAAAGACAGTCACTTAGCTGCTAATGCACAAATGATGCGAGCACGTCGGCAACACAAATCCTCATAGCAGAGAGATGCCCAGAGTAGTTCTGACGATTTCAATACTTTCTAGGATCCCATGCTGTGGCTTACATAGTTAGTATATAGCAGGCGACTGCCAGCATTCTTTATGTTTAAGCAGCAAAGTGCCCCTGCCTGTTGCTTTCCAAATTAAATAGATTTGGCCGGTTCGAAAAAAACACTTTATTTTCCTCCCAGGTATATATATATATATATATATATATATATATATATATATATATATAGAGAGAGAGAGAGAGAGAGAGAGAGATGTATGTATATATATATATATATATATATATATATACATATATATATATATATATATATATATATAGTTTTTCTTGTTAGAGAAATGGTGAGAACTACTTTTTTTTTTAAAATTAAGCCCCGTTTCAGATAGGATCATTAAAGGAAGAAAATAAACAATATGACAGCTTATAATTATAAAAAGGATTTTATTTTTTTTTTATGCCATATTTCATTCAAGTAATTTTATTCTTTTTTAGTATTTTTATGGCGACTGAACAGTAAGCCTACAGAATAATAAAGTTAGTATCTGTGGTCTATAGTTTAATTACAAAAATACCAACGGTAACACATTAATATAGAACATAAGGCTTCTATGCATCTAGTTATGTAGGAGCTTAGTGTAAAGTGTTTTGAAATGGATAAAGAAAAAAAAAATTGGTATTGGTATCAGCCGATAAAGTATCAGTGGTTGGTATATCGGCTTTAAAAAAAAACCTGATTGGAACATTCCTACTCAATACACTAGGAATTCTTCATTGTCCCAATCGTGTTTGAGGATAACATGAGGCCATCTGTCAAAAGAGTGCAGCTCTGCAAAATGTGGACATTCCAATATCATAATGACCCTTAACATAACCAGTAAATCCACCAAGGAAGGGCTGAAAAGAAAGAAATGGAAGGTTCTGTAATGGCTAAGTCAAAGCCTGGATCTTAATCCCATTGAGATGCTGTGTGTGGATTTGAAATGGACTGTGCATGCAAAACACTCCTCAAACATTGCACACCTGAAAGAATTCTGCATGGGAGAGTGGAAACACTTTTTCCCACTCAAAGTCAGATTGCTAGACAGTTGTAGTTAAAGTCTACAGTATATGAGGCTTTTGTTTTCCTGCCAAAGGGAACAATGGGGTTGCTTACTTTTTCCACAGACAGAAATAGCCTATCTCTTCATTTTTCATTGAATAAATTATTACAAAGTCAAATTGTCCATGTTTTTTCTCAATTACATCTAAAAATAATGTTTAAATGAAGATCATATCTTGACATATCCACATATGAAAAACACTTCAACAGAAAACAGAAGCTTAAGGAGATACTCAAACATGAGACCTAAGTATGACAGAAAATTTGAATGTCGAGGTATCCAAAAAGTTAGAGCTAAATCGCCACCGAACTGACTCAAGGTACTTGAATCTAAACACAAACTAAAAAAAAAGAATGAGCCTTTAAAGGAATGGAAGCAGCCCCTCAATGGAGACTGACAGGTGATCCTGCCTCTTGGGTAACCACCCACAAAATACAATGGAATGGGAGAAAATTGATCCAAACATATAAACAAATAATTAACAAAAGTGGCAAAAATACATAATAATATAAAGAAAAAACATAAATAAAAATAAAAAAAATAAAAAATAATTCAAAATTAAAAATAAAGGAAAAAGACATTAAAAAAAGGAATTTAAACTTAAGCCTTAACCCTGGCTTACACATAACAACTACACAGTGTGCAAACCACAATGCTTAAACCCTAAATTATTTTTATATTTTTATATTTTCAATTTTATAGTACTTAAATAGCTAAATAATTCACTTTGTTTTATTATTTTTTAATGCCAAGTTACCAGTTATGTAATACTAACTTAACTCCTCCTCTGTTTCCATTTCTTACCTTATAAAACTGGCAACCCAGTACAGTACTATCTAATTTAAGCCATTTACAACCTCATTTCCTGCAGTTTTCAACTAGCAAAGGAAGAGAATGACTACATTAACAGATTTCTCCAAGCACCACTGGTACAGAAGTGCCAAGCAGGCTCCTGCAAAGGAGCTGACAAGGCAGAGAATGGAAATCACTTCATGCTTTCTCAATGTTATCTCGGCTGCCAATTATACTCACAGCCTGTCAGCTGGTTGGCAAAGCAGCAAAAAGAAGCAGCATATTATTGAACCACTTGGGTCAGACATTAACCCCACAGATGTTTAGCTACAGTTGAAAGTTAGTTAAAACTGAGCACCTGATGTTCACAAAAAACTACCATACAGGATAACATCTCTTACTTAATGTCATTCATAAAACCGTAAAAGTGTAAGAAATAGCACAAATAAATTGCATTAATTGCTTAACTAATTGAAGAGACAGATATGTAAAATGGAAGCTATTACTTTTTTTCCAATCACATTTGGAAAGTCGGCTCTTTATCCAGAATCAATACTTTCAGTCTTGCCAAATACACACATATTAAAGGAAGCTCCTGTTGGAAGCTCTGCTAAAATGTTAAAAGTTTGTTTTTATTTTTATTTATTTTATATTTGTTCATAACATACTGAAACCATATCCATACTGTATACAATCATATGCAATTAAACAAAATAACAGACACGTTCATATTAACTTTGGGGAAATTTCATGGGACATTAGTGTTCAACACATACCTATGCAGTACACAGAAGTCTACATGAACTGCGTTCTTTTATGATTCATTAAGGAGAATAATTATAAAATACAATTTATGTAACATGTGACAGGTATGTACTGCATCAAAATTACTAGGTACATAGATTCCTGAACAGATGGAACTTTTTCTGTGGGCATTTGACTTAAAATGTTTCAATGTATTATTTTTGGTCTTCTAACATTTGATACTTCAAATTTCGTCAACTCTTTTTTGTACTTACAGTGTAGGTGTCCCAGCCTTGATTCCAACTTTGATGTGGTGGAGAGCCTGTGTGCCTCTGAGACCCAAAAAGCTTTGAAGGTGAGACACTTGTTGTTTCAACCATGAATGAAAGGTTGGGGGGTAAAGGCCAACTTAGGGGGCAGCAACTTAACAGCAGACAGGAAGACAGAGTCAAGTGTCAATGGCAGCATGATACTGTATGTGGCAAGCAGATAAACATAAGAGGCAAAAATTGGCACAAACTATCCTGGTAAAGTCAAGATTGATGGGGATGAGAAGGAACAGTGCTCCCCTGATGTTTCCTTAAACATGAAGGCAATACACTATCAAAGAAGACAATTTAGGAAAACGAAGTTCAGAGAGCAAGATAATGACACAGAAATGGGTAACAATAGGAATACTGGAAAGAAGGAATGTATGGAAGGAGAAAAGTGTAAAGAGTTGAGCAGAAAAATACAGAGAAAATCTAGACAAGCTAAAGAGGACTTCTATAGAAGAAAATGTGCTGAGTTGAAGAAACTTATCAGGAATCAATGCTTAACCTTTCATAGAAAACTCAAGGAGATAAGATCAAGAAAACCAGAGTATGAGCAAGAAGGCTCGTACGTTGAAGAAGAATGGTATGTTGGTGACAAGTAAGCGACCGCTTCCTTCTGCCCCACCAAGTGTCGGCCAAACACCCCTGCTTGGGCTCACTGTCCAGCTGCCTGCCTGTGAGCACATGCTCGCTCGCTCACACCGACTCTTTCCACACTGCTTCCTGCTTACTTCCTCACTCTGCAACCTCCATCTTTCTTTTCTTTTTCCTCCCTTTAGCCGCCTCGCGCTTCTATTTATGAAGAGGACGTGGCAGCTGTAGCAACCAGCACCCCCGGGACCAATTACGGATGTGGACGGTTTCCCACAAAGTGACCTGCTTCTTAGAATATTTAAATACATCGTGAATCATGCATTTTTTTGCCAGATCTAGGCTCAATTGGTGATAGAAGGAAGAAGAGATGGCATCAGAAACAAAGAAAAACAGAACAACGTAAGGTGATGATATAAAACATTGGTCAGCATGAAAAAATTGGGGGAAGCAAAATGAAAGAGAGATAATAAGGGAAGTGAACAGCAGTAGCTGCCAACCATAACATCACAGAAG
This sequence comes from Erpetoichthys calabaricus, assembly GCF_900747795.2. Classification (NCBI taxonomy): domain Eukaryota; kingdom Metazoa; phylum Chordata; class Cladistia; order Polypteriformes; family Polypteridae; genus Erpetoichthys; species Erpetoichthys calabaricus. The sequence goes on along the minus strand of NC_041394.2, from coordinate 258,475,881 downwards.
GCACATAAGAAGTGTAGGTGTGTTTACACTACAACATTGAATTTAAACCAAATACTAAGAACAGAATTTATGCCTTTTAAAAATCACACTGCAAATGTTCTGAATATGCATCAAAATGTTCAGTTTCTACATGAATCTTGTGTCAAGACCTACACTGATTAAATGCTTCACTAAACAACACCTGCAAACTACTATAAATTCAACTTTATATTCTTTTGGGGAAAACATCCACCATAATTCTCTCTTTGTTAAATACACCCTATATGCACAGTGTATATATAACAGTATATACAATTTATATATGTACAGTATACACACACAGACACACACACACACATGCATGCACGCACACACACGCTTGCTATGCTGTCCATCTAAGAAGAGCTGAAACAGCATATTCAGTGGTAATGTTTTTAGTGAACCATCTACTACTGTAAAATGTATTTTGTAATGCATGTAGCAATAAATAAAGTGCATTGTACTTTTCAAACCAACAGATGGTGCATCACAAATTATAGCACTACTTGTATAAATCCTACACAATTTTTTTGTAATGCATGTAATAATAAAATGCACCCCATTTGCATTTTTCTTTGGATAAACAGGCTGCAACAGATGGCACATCACAAACAGCACTGCTTTTACAAATCCCATACCAAATGGCATATAACGGATTGTGACGGATGGCCAGGACGACCCTTCACCACATCTGCCAGGGGGACAAGGGTGGGAAGCCCAGTATCTCCCCCTGGATGCTAGATGGCAGCTTCCCTGGGTTGCAGCGGTGCCTCGGACTCCCCCAGGGCTTCATGGGGGTTGGAGTTCTGTGTAGCTCTGTGGGGTTCCGCAGGCACCGCCAGGGGGTGCTGCAACAGGAGCAGCTGGCCCCACCTTACCCAGAAGTGCAGCCGGATGTCACCAATCAACCACCTGGAGCACTTCCGGGTGCCTGATAAAAGAGATCCAGCGACCACCACTCAGTGGCCAGAGTCAGAAGGAGGAAGACTAAGTTTGTGGAGGAGTGGTGGTGGAAGAGAGAAAAGTGCTTTTGTGTGTTGCTTGTGCTTGGGACTGTGTTGCGTCTGTGGGTATGAGGAAGGTGTAGCCCACAGATGAAGAAAATAAAAAGTATTTGTTTTATTTTACACGTGCCTCCTGTGTCCGATCTGTGTCGGGCCAGGCGCTATATAGCGTCATTCTTACAGGATATAAAGAAACTGGATGGACTCAAATAACTGTCCTTTTATTAAGGTGGATATATATATATATATATATATATATATATATATATATATATATATATATATTCAGACTCATACACATCGACAGTATATCCTAGAGATAGATTTCATACCCTGCTAGAGTGTAAATGTGGACTAATGAGTTTGCAAGCTGCATTTATTCAGAATTGACTGATGTGAAGTGCTCTTTCAAACTGGTCATTTTCTATATGAATTATTCAGTCACTAACCTATCTGTCACAGAAGACTATTCCTGTACCAAGCTGTCTGCATATACAGAATGTCTACTTCATTTAAGGCACGTGCATCTAGTAAGCCTGTTATAAGTTTTGGGCAAAATACACCTTTCATATACTGCACACATGCATTAGCATCACACTACATACAGTAGTCGCTTTTTGATTAGTTTAGCTCATGTTTAAGAATATTAACTGAATGCTTACTTGCACACTCCCTCACAAACAAACAGTCAAAATCAGATAAACGTAATAATGCTATTCTAACACTTAACAGATATTTGACCAGACTTGCACTTATAAAGAAATGCATACAGCAATTAAAATGCAACAGTCGTCATCGTTACCATAATAATAAAACATTTGCAATATAGCACCTTTACCATGCTCAAGGCGTTTCAGAGTCTAAGAAAGAATAGCAGAGTATATATAGCATTAGATATAAATGATATCCACATAGAACACTAAAAACAAATAAATACAGAATATGGGTGGCACGGTGGCACAGTCGTAGCACTGCTGCCTCGCAGTTTGGAGACCTGGGTTCGCTTCCCGGGTCCTTCCTGCATGGAGTTTGCATGTTCTCCCCGTGTCTGCGTGGGTTTCCTCCGGGCGCTCCGGTTTCCTCCCACAGTCCAAAGACATGCAGGTTAGGTGGATTGGCAATTCTAAATTGGCCCTAGTGTGTGCTTGGTGTCTGGGTGTGTTTGTGTGTGTCCTGTGGTGGGTTGGCACCCTGCCCGGGATTGGTTCCTGCCTTGTGCCCTGTGTTGGCTGGGATTGGCTCCATCAGACCCCCGTGACCCTGTGTTCGGATTCAGCGGGTTGGATAATGGATGGATGGAAATACAGAATATACAAAGACTTAAACAGAATGAAAAACAATAAGCTTGATTAAAGTACTAAATTCAATACTAGAAAAAAAGCGTGAACAAATCACATATTTTGTGATACAGTATAACACACATGCAAATTGACAGAGAGGCAACCTGAGGGAAGGGGCAGAATGTCAGGTTAAGTTAAAAGCCTTCCTGAACAGATGAGTTTTAAGTTGTTTATTAAAAGAATGAATTGGTCAGCTGATTTAATTAATTTTGGGAGTTCATTCTAAAGTCTGGGCGCTATACAGCTGAAGACCCTGTCACCCATACAGTGCAGGTTACTGTGGGGCACAGCAAGATTGCCAGAATCAGAGGATCTTAGTGGGCAAACAAGAGCACAGTAAAAGAGGTGGTCACCGATGTAGTCCAGTGCAAGGCCATTTAAACCTTTGTAGGTAATTAATAAGAATTTTATACTCAATCCTGTATGACACAGGGAACCAGCAAAGGCAAAGCAGTATGGGTGTAATGTACTCACTATTGCTGGTTCATGTAAGGACTTACATGGCAGAATTTTGAATCAAATGGAGTTGTGATTAAGATCAGAAATGGAACCTGCCAATAGGGAGTTAAAATAATCAATGCAGGATGTAATAAAAATATGTACAGGTTTCTTAGAATTAGAAAAGGAGAGAAATGATTGAACACGGGAAATGTTATGGAGGTGGAAGTAAGAAAGTTTCTTATTGTGTTTAAGATGAATGGAATAAGAAAGGGAGGAATCTAAATGATAACCAAAATTTCTTGCATTAGAAGAAGGTCTGATGAAATCATCATGAAGAGTGATTGAAAAGGAGCTCATTTTCTCAAGATGCGCTTTAGTGCCAATTTGCAGGAGTTCAGTTTTGTTGCAATTTACATTTAAAGAGTTCTGCTCCCTCCAGGTTTTAATTTTACTCAGGCAAATAGTGAACAGAGAAAGCTCTGATGAAGCTTCACTTTTAACATTGAAATAGAGTTGAGTATAATCCACATATAAATAACATAGTCCAAGACTATGAATAATATGGCTAAGGAGAAGCACATACTGTAGATACAGAAGAGCAGAGGGCCAAGGACAGAGCCCTGAGGAACTCCTTGAGTGACTGGCACTGTTCTGGACCTGCTGTTGCCAAGACTTATAAACTCTTGTCTATCAGTCAGATTTAATTGCAGCATTTCCTGGATCAATTGCTGCTTTTGTAGAAATTCTATTTTGGTCAAGTACTGTATAATGGTAAGATTAGGTTTTAATGCTTCTGATGTTTGAGAAAACTTATCAAATGTTATTCCCTGTTATTTGGTTTAAGAAAAACGCATTCTTATATCTTACAAAATACAGGCATATTAGATTTCCAAGTCAAAACAAACTAAGTTCCTGCCATTGGCACTATTCAATGATTTATAACTGATTTAACCAGATGTTGAAGACCAACATAGCGTGGCATGTCTCTACACAGAAGGAATAAGTCCAAATATGTTTATTTACAGTCAGAGAAAAGTTCCATTATCAATCATCAAAACCCCCCCTTGCTCTCTGCTGCACTATATGGCTAACAATTGCACACCTCTTCTAAACCACTCACACACTAACAATAATGTCCTCCACTAAACAGATACACACAAAATAGAAATGCAGAATTCATAGAATGAACAAAATAAATATTGACCATATACTATACCAGGGCTTTTCAACTGCAAATTTAGTTGGGCCAGAGACTTTCAGCGGCCGGTAAGCAGCAGATAATGACAAATTTTAAACCGACACAAACAAATGTTCTGAAAAACAAGTATTGTTTATTTATTGTTTCCCTTTTAAATGTGGCCACATCTGATACAGACACATCAAAAAGTGCATAAAAAAACAATACAAACACTATAACTGAACAGGATCTGAAATAGAAGCAAAACTTTTTTTTCCACTTTTGAAAAAAAAAAAAAAGGTCATATCTGACCTAGGAATATCTGAAAGTGCATAAAACAAAATACTGCACAGTATCTATCTATCTATCTATCTATCTATCTATCTATCTATCTATCTATCTATCTATCTATCTATCTATCTATCTATCTATCTATCTATCTATCTATCTATTAGCATTAACAGTTGTTTCCCTTTTGAAATAAAATAAACACTTTGCTCACATCTGACCCAAGCACATGTTAAAGTGCACAAAATCAAAAAAAAGTGCACAGTATTATTAGCAAGAACATTTGTTCACCTTTTTGAAATAACATAAATATTTTGGTCATATGACCCAGACACATAACAAAGTACAATTAACAGAATAAAAAAGAACTATTAATGCTATGAAAGCTATCAGTGCACAAACCCGTAACAAGTGATAACAGTAACTAACACATATGAATACAACGTCTACTGTACACTAAGGGAAAATAGGTTCATTTTAAATCACCATGTGTAATTAGGCATGGCTTTGTTACATGTTCCCCACTATGCTAATATTGTGAGACGTGTCTCTCTACTGGATGGGCTGTGAGGAAAAAGGGTGGGTGGTGAAGTCCTGGGGGAAAGCACTTTGTGAGGGCTCAGTGCACCTTCCTAGAGAGAGATGAGTGACAGGATCAAGGTGAGAGGGGAGCAAATGATAAAAGAACAGGAAGAGGCAGAAAAGCAAAAGGCCACATTTTTTTTTTTTTGGAGGTGTCCCTGTGACCCAAACATGGAGTGGTAGGGTGCCATTTATAATGTGGCACACCAAATAAAAAGCCAGTTGGCATTTTGAAGATTCCCCCAGAGAAGCAGCTCTTGCGTGTCTTATTCAACAGGTCGTCACAGTATTATAGACTACTACCACCACTTCTAGACACACAACAACACACTGCATTGTGGGCTGAATGTTGTAGGAATTTTTGAAGGTGCGCAAAATGTGTTTTTCTCTGCGTTTCTAGCGGGACTGCTGCTGGGTCACTTGGAGGATGCTTCTGGGCCACATATGGCTTGTGGGCCACCATTTGACAGGCCAGTACTATACTGTTAATGATGCAGACCAGTCTATGGTCGCTGGATCTCTGTTGTATTATGAATAAACATTATGTGCCATAGTGTTTTGCACTGCTGCCTTATATCTCCACAAGACTGGGATTTAACCCCTGATTAGTCATTGTGCTCGTTTTTCCTCTTCACAATCAGAATTCAGTTTACTGGCCAGATACACTCATGTGTACTAAGAATTTGTCTTGATAGTATTGGAGCAACATACAAGGACAACATAGCAAATATAAACGGATAAAATATAAATTGATAAAATATGACGCAGCATACAAGGGCAATACAAAAAATAAAGAGATAATAGGATTTAAATATCCAGGCATTCTAGTCAGCAGGTATACCTAAATACTGAGTAGATGGTCAGATCTGATTAGTAAGTCTTATTAATAACTGTAATAGTAATTAGTATTAACTGTATATGGAAAAAAAACTGTATAGGTGATGTGTTGTTTTAGCTTTCACTGAACAAAGATATTTGTCAGAGTGAAGTCTTTGGAACAGGTGATGCCCCGTATGAGTCGGATCAGCAATGATCTTTGCGGCCTTCTTCCTTACCCTGGATTGCTATAGAACTTCAGTATGTGGTAAGTTACAGCCTATGATCCTTTAACAAGTTTTGATGATGCGTTGCAGATTGGCATTAGCCTGAACAGAGGCAGCACCAAACCAGACAGTTATAGATGAGGTCAGAATGGACTCAAAGATGGCTTTGTAGAATTGGATGAGTATTGCTTGAGGGAGCTTGAATTTCCCGAGCTGATGAAAAAATAACATTCTTTCATGAGCTTTCTTAATAATGCATGTGATGTTATTGTCCCGATTAAGGTTTTGTGGCAGCACAGTACCCAGAAACTTAAACGAGTCTGTCATTCCAATGGTGGTGTCATTTATAGCAAATGATAGGTGAGCAGGTGACTGTTTCCTGAAATTTATGAACACCTCTCAAGTTTTTTGAATGTTAAGGTCCACATTATTATGGCTGCACCACAATGTCAGATTTTCTACCTCTTGTCTGTGTATGGACTCATCCCTGTTTGAAATGAGGCCTATTAGTGTTGTGTCATCTACAAATTTAAGAGGTCTGACAGACGAATTGCCAAATGTACAGTCGTTTGTATAAATACAGAAGAGTAGTGGGGACAGGACACATCCTTGCAGTGCACCAGTACTAAAGGTTAATGGGTCATACTTGTGTGTGCCCAACTGCATGTACTGTTTACTATCTATAAGAAAGTCTATAACCCAATAGCAGATCGAAATAGGCAGGCTGAGCTGGATGAGTTTCTTAGGGTGTACTTACACTAGCAATTCATTCCATGCCTAAGCATATTTGTCCACATGTAACCCCCAAAGTCTAGTTCGTTTGACTAATGTGATCACTCCATGCCAGGCTAACCGCTTGGAGGAGGTGGGCTCAGGCACAGATCAGTAGGCTTTGGGAACAGTGTGATCGCTAAATTTGCCTGAGAACAGAATACAGACAATAACGTCAATGATGCGACAAGTCAGTTAACAAACATTTCTCATTTCACTCAATACCATTTGACAATACCAAGTGTTTTTATTCTCACCTTCCAGATGAACGGGAATTGTAGTTGACAAGAAAAGCTACAAAGTCCTCCCTTAACATAATTTGTTTCCATAAAAATCTTCTCGTACATGCAGCATGATTAACAAGAAAAGCTACAAAGTCCTCCCTTAACATAATTTGTTTCCATAAAAATCTTCTCGTACATGCAGCATGATTAACAGGAAAACGCTGCACTGCACACTCAAAAAGTCTGTAGGAGGACAGAACGTTACCCTGCCCTACACGATTCCAAAAAAAAAAAAAAAAAAAAAAAAAACACACAAAATGAAAGAAAAACATTTTTATATGCATGCTGTCACTCCATTTTCGGATCTTATTTTTGCTTTATACAAAGTCGTATGGTGATAACAAAAGCATGATAGGGCCCAGAACATTAAAGCACAGTGTAAGTGCAGGCCAGTGGGAGAATAGGGACAGGGGATAATTATGCTCAGGCACGGTATGGAATAAATGTGCCTAATGTGAGTATACCCTTGCTTACGAGCTCTGGGATGACTGCATCGAAAGCAGAGCTGAAGTCCACAAACAAGATCATCACATATTCCCCTGACTCATCAAATGACGGTAAATAAAGCTCTGACCTGAATTTACTGCATCATCCATAGACCGGTTGGGTCTGTATGCAAACTGAAATGGGTCCAGGAAGTCTTTTGTAGCATTCTTGAGGTAATTCAGAATAAGGAGTTCAAAGGTCTTCATTACCACAAAGGTTAAAGCTACTGGACTGTAGTCATTTAGGACTGTGACCTTTGATTTTTTTTGCTACTGGAATGATGGTGGAGGTCTTGAAGCAGGCAGGAACAGTGCACAGATCCACAGATTGGTTGAAATGTCTGTAAATACAGTAGACAAGTAGTCTGCACAGTGCCTGAGTGTCGAAGGAGAAATAAGGTGTGGCAAGGCAGCTTTTTTTAATATTTTGCCTTTTGAATAAGCCGCAGATGTCTTTTGCAGTGATGACAGGAGGGGGAAGCTGAGAAGTACAGAAGTGTGCAGTAGTAAAAGTGATATTTATTTAGATTTATTCAGGTACATTTCTGTCCCATTGTAGCATATTATGAAGTGTCATTTAGAAGTTTTATTAGCAGAATATAATTAAAAAAAATATCTCTTATTATGCCTACAAGTGTGGACTTGTATGCTCCTCTATCATTTGCCACAAGTTAGAAGAGAAAAAAGAAAGAACCAAAAAACATGACCTGGGTGACTTTAATTCTTGATTATATTGCTTGAGGCACTGGACTGTGTAAATGTTCACAATAGGTGGAAATTCTTTTCTAAAAGATGTCATGCACTGTCTTTAACATGCTCTCTAAAATCTTATGTTCAGAATCTGAACAACTCCCATATTAGACTGTGATACAAACAGCATGAAAACTTTTTATTTAACAGATATAAAAAATGCAAAATATGATACACCACATTACTTGTGGTACCTGAAGAAGTAGCAGCACTAACAAGCATTCTTCTATTGCGGCTGATATATAACTTTACCAAGTTATGTTGCTATTGAAAAGAGTGCCCAACTGATAACTTATAATGCACCCACTGACAAGATCAAGAGTAACATTCAGCAGTGCATCATTCATCTTTCTATGTTTCAATGGAGCATGCAAGGAAGATTTCTAAATAAGTAAATATCAATAAATGTTTTGGTCTGGGAGGAATTTCAGGGCATGTTTTAAAAATAAGTAGTGACCCATTTCCTGTTTTTTTCAATTCCATCTTGCTAAAAGAATTAGTGGTGTTCATCTGCTTTAGAAAGGCAGCAATTATGAAAACAAACATGGACTGTCTGAACCATTAGAGACAAGTAGTACTCCTGTTGTTTTGAATGACTGGTGTTATTAAACAAAATATTCCATGTAGCTTGGACCACCTATTCTTTATATATCATGACAGACAGTCCACAGAGGATATAATACCCCTTATATTTCATACCATCCTGTCACACATGCCAAGCCAGAGTACAGAATACACTATGATATTTCATACTTTTATTCCATCAAAGTTGGTCACCAAGCTTAAAGCTTGGGACTAGGTGCCAACCTTTGTAACTGCATATGTGGAACGATAACAATATTTCATCAATGCACACACTCAATACAGGGTAATGTTCTAAGCTTACTTCAGCAACTCCTTGTTCACCTATGACTATGTGACAAAACACAGCTGCAAGTCATAGGCCTGATCAACTTCAATGATGAAAGCTTACAGAGTAGAGATTTGACTGTTGAGCTAACACAGGATAAAAACATCACCCTTAATGTCATCAAAAGCAAAAAGCTGGTCAGACTTTGGGACGCAGTAGGCAATCCATTCTCCCGTCTACATTAGTGGGGTGCTGTGGAGAGAAACAGCAGCTGTAAATGTCTTAAAATGACCATTGCTGATAAACTGATGTGAGCACAAGACATTTCGGCTAAGGTCAAGGAGACTCACCAAAAGCCTCAATTCCTTAGATGTCTGAGGAATGTCTGTCTGTCTTTTTATATGCTCAGCAGCTTCTAAGGATGCGTAGTGGGGTCCACATTCATTGGTTGAACATAAGTAACCATAAAAATAAATAATGAAAACTCCATTAGTAGATAAAAGGAATAATATTATATAATTGTGTATAAGTAAGGGAAACCTATGTGACGTGATTTCAACATTTGCATCCCATGCTGATGCCTTTTCTCTCACTATCAAAACCCATCAGATCCATGAAATGAATGGAAAATTCACAGATTCCAGTGGCAGAACTGCATCTGTACAGAGTCACACACAGACATCTTTCACTTTGTGTTGTTAAGGACATCTTTCACTTCACGTTGTTACGGATTATTCTCACTAACTATTGAATAAACATTTACCCAAAAAAAAGATTCAGGGAGGTGCTGAGAAGTCACAACATTTTAATTTCAACTCCACTGCAGATCAGAAAAGCAATAACACTTAAGCCTATATGTTTTAATCCCATATCAAATAGTATTTGCCAGGTGTAAGAAATTATAGGAGGATATGCTTGACCATACCATACAACATGAACAATAAAGACTAAACACAGATATGTTTTGAACAAGAACCCGAATATAAAATGTCACCTGGCTCAGTTTACTTGTTCTCCCCTAGATTTACAAATACCCACCCCAAATGATATTCTAGTAACGTCATGGATCCACAAGCTTTTGAAAAGTAGAAGGCACGTGATCACAAGGCATAAAGCTTAGATTTTGTGCAAGGGATTGCACAAAATGTGCTGCTTCTTATTGCAGTATGGTTACTCTTTAATTTACATGGTTTTGTGTTGTCTTTACATTTGTGTATGATATTTCTCCATATGTTTGATATTTTGTTTTAAATGTTTTGCTTGTAGCACTGTTAAAATGGCACAGCTACTGCAGTCCTTTACTAGCTGCGAACATTTTTTCTAATAATGACTACTTTGCATTCTGAACAAAAACTCCCATTTTGAGACAGTGTCTTGAAATCTGTCAACATCAAATTCATCAACAATACAGTAATCTCCACGTCGTTCAGGATCATTAAGTTACATCTTCCAGTAAATTATAACAACATGCTGGTACAAACTGCAGAGAGCCAGTAAACGCATGCATGGAGCAAGACTGAAAGTAACCCTTACAGCTGCTGCTTTGAAGAAAAGCTTTGTTGGCAAGAAGCTCAACAGAAAGCATCCTAAGCATGTGGAGCATATGCTTGAAATCCAGCAGATTCTTTCGAAGGAACATCACTTCAATACTGTCTTGTTCTTTCTTATCGGATAAAACATGATTTGAGCAATGTAACCTGTTTACAAACAAAAAGCCCATAATGATGGAGGGCAAATAAAACTGCAATGAACACTTTTACCACTGGTGAGCAAAGATGGATGTGGTTTATAATTTACATATTCTCTGGATTCCTAAATTTACAGTAACAGCATGCTAAACCCAGTCAAACTGTTTGTTAATGGAGCTTTTGCTTTTCAGATTATGTTAGAGTACGTTGACTATGCAGGATTCAGAAGTTAATTCATGCATTTGGTATTGCAACACTTCATTCAAATCATTCTGTTTCCAGCTTTCAGGCAATTCAGTCGTGCTGCAAAGATATTTACTAAGAGTAGACAGAATAACTATATAACTCCTGTTATAAATCTCTACATTTGTTCCCTTTTAAGTTTAGGGCCAATTTCACAATCATCCTTTTAAGATTTAAAATTTAAAAACAACCTGCCTTTACTTCACAAAGTAAACACTCCAACTTGCCGGCTTTCATTTGTCAGTGCCTGCTAACGTAGTGGATGACACAAGTATAACAAGATTTCAACTCACTGCTTCCATTTAGCATACACCACAACATTTTCAGCGTTATACTACTATTGTGTGTACTGTACATGAAAAAAAAGTTTCTATACATACACCCTTATAAGGTCTTTAATTTAACCCTTTCAATTCTTTTGTGTACACCGAAGAGTTGTTGCTAAGGCTGTTATTATTTTAATTATGTTTATTAGTTATCAGATGTAAAACAAATGCTTATAAATAGTTATTGACCCATGTTATTTTCTTTTTCTTCTAAGAATCCTGCTGTGGCATTTAATCCTGCTGCTGTTTTGTCAGTCTGCTCTTTACGTGGATTGAGATTTCAGAGCGAGAACCTCAATTTAACAGTTAACTGCCATACCAATTGTCTACCTTATTTTACTAGGTTTATATGTCTGAGAACTTTAGCTTGTGAACATCTACAGTTTCAAACATGCCAGACAAACTCCAACATTGCTGGTTATACTGGCCCTCACATGGTTACTTCCTTCTGGAGTTCTTGTTCTCCCTTCTCTTGCTGTTAACTGATCATATCTCATAATGTATGCCAATTTGTGAGACTTATGTATACACTGTATAACTATAGAAATTGATTTCTGTTTAATTCTTATTTTGTGTGTTTATATATGCAAATGTTGTAAAATTGTGTACTTCACTATACACTGTATTGTATTGCTAAGGCTGTATACTCACTGGTACAACATGATTTCATGTGCTAGATGTGTTCTTGCATGAGTACATTCATCCATCTAAGCCTGGGAGAAAGTGACATGAATGTAATATTATCACTAATAGATAATTACATTGGGTGATGTAAGACATTCCTTTTATGGAATTTTGACTTAAGCTTTGAAGCAGTTGTATATTCAACTGTGGGCTTGCTTAGTACTTATACTTCTGTTTTAGCTGATGATTTTTTAGATGTTAGATGTCTAAACCTTGTTGAGGTTCTTGAAAGTAAGACCTCCATTCACATGTGAAACTATTCAGACATATTTGGGCATCTTTATGAAAAGAAATGACACATACTGTATCAAGTAGGAGCTAATAATAAGAGGTACAATAAAGACAGCAATTCTCTTTATAGAAAGTAATGTACTCTGTAAGTCCTTCTCACACACAATATTACTTTTAATTTGTAATGCACTGCCTAGCTGAGAACTTCACCAAAGAAGTTCTGCAGATCTCTACCCACTACCATAGAATTTGTTGCGATCTCTTGCTAAAATAAGTCTAAATCCTAAGGTGCAATTTTAAAAAGTGCCAAAAATCTTGGGAAATGCACCCAAAGTGGTACAAGACTTGATATACTGAGACAATTAATTTAAAAATTTTATAAGATAGTTCATACCTTGCATCAAACAATGCACTGAATTGTGGAATATGAGATGAGCAAAATAAGGTAAGGCCTAAATTCACAAAACAATACATTAATGTTGGCTAGATTAAAAAAGCAATTCTTTAAACTAAGATATTTTAAATGATGATTAAAGCCAAGAGAAGAAGACCTTTTGATCCTATAAACACATCTGCTTCTCTTTTAAAACAGTAACTTGTTTCTCTGCAGCAAAAAGCAACACTCCAGGTGTATTAAGCTAGTACTTCTGTAAAATGACTGACCTACTTACAGATCCTTTGGAAAAGGTTTTATTTAGAAAGAGCACAAAAAGATGGAGTTATGGATTACAAAGCAAGGTGGTTATATTTAAAGGGAAAAAATCATGCTAAAAACCTCTAAAATGTTTACACCAAAGGGGGACACTTATTAATTTCTAATTTACAATTTCCAAAAAAGGTTTTTTGGTTTTATAGAGTAGTAAAAGCTGAACAAATAAAACATACTGCATAGTGCCAAATGCATATTAAATTTCAGATAAAATAAGTAAATTAAAGAACTTTGTACTCACATAAACTTCAATGATAAAGAATGATCAACAATGTGTTTGCATGATTTTAGTTTATTCCATAGTGCAGAGTCATTCAGAGCAAAATTAATGTTATCATTTTCAACACAACACAGTTTTGCAAACAAAACTATTAGATATCGCAGCAGCACCACTGGCTGACTATGTTGGTTTTCCTCTAATTTAAAACATTACTTATAATTATAGACCTATTTATTTATATTTTACTGTTTCAAGTGTGTTTGCAGCTGTAACACTGTGGCTTCTTCTATGAAACAATAATGAAAACCTTTCATGCATCTACAGTACATACTTATGTATCAATCAAAACATGAAGAGAAAACAGTGCAATGGAAAAAGCCATTTCTTTATTTTGATGGCTAAACTATATAATGCTAAAGCTACTGACAGATGTCATTCCAAAGCCATTTCTACTAAAAAAAAAACTGGCATTAGTGAGGTGTGTGCTGCCAGAGTGGGAGATAGAAGTAAGAAGGAGGAAAAAAGATTAAAAAAAAAGATCATGACACAAAAACCTTCCAAAGTCCTATTCTTTGTAAAGTGATTCTTGTATTAGCTAGTAATGTATGTTAATTGAATTTAAAATTTTGGATGTCTGAACAGTACACAACCGTGACCCATTCATAGCTAAGCACTTTTCTAGCACTTTTAGCAATAGACCAGGAAGCGACTGAACTTCTTGTAATGTTATTTCCCATTGTTTTCAATGACTGTTCACACAGAAGCGTTTTAGCACTGAGTGGTTTAGTAAACTCCTACATGCAGCAGTTTTAAGTATTATCAGACAAATGCACATTCTGTTGATATCATAAAGCTCATAAAAAGCTGGTAAAAAGGCATTTTTACAGGAAACCAATGCACATGCATTTGTTTTCTAGTCACAGCTATAGACATATGGCTTGTAATCAAGTGAAAAGACTTCATCAAAAGTTAAAGGTGTTTATATAATATTAAAAACAGGTTATTGTTTAGTACGAATGTTTTAACATATAGGCAGAGTGGTAGAGCAGAGCTCTCATTTATGCTTCACAGCTCCAGCTGTATCTGGTTTGCATGTGCCCGCACATTTGAGGATTGATCAATATTACTTAGCGTGTTTAACTGTGTATGAATACCTATTTTAACACTAAATACAGGAAGTTCATCAGTGATATTTCCCAATTAAGAAAATAGGTTTAGTCCTTCAGGAACTAAATAACATCTAGGCCCTTTTCCATCCCCTTTCCAAGCCCCTGGTGAAACCTGTTGCTGCGCCATCAGATTGGTACACTGCTCCTCCACAGTCATCTTGATTTATTGAACTGGTTGTTCCCCTTCTGACATGTGTGTCCAATCTTAATCTTGTTTGCATATTTAATAAAGGAAAAATGGTCACTGCTCTGTCTCAAAAATTTATGGAGTACAGATGAAATATTATGAAGACAGAATATACTCTTAAAAAGCATATTTATAAACAATTATTACAATATATGGACTCATGCATATGTGAAGATTACATTAAAAAACTCAAAGACAGTATTCTACACTCTTCACGTCAAAAATGTTAGCAAAAATACCAAAGCCAAACAACGTCACAAAATACACACCTCAAGATTATATTGATTTATTGTTTATTTGTCTTAATCAAAAAACTGTGTTTGTGTGTGTGTATCTATCTGGGTGTAGGGTTAGGAAAAAAAATGTAAAAATATGCAAAACATGTAAAAAAAATAAAAATAAAAATACCAAATAAAGTTCTAGAAATGAGAAAATTGATCTTATCAACCTGTTCTGATGCTTGACGTTATACGCCAGCAACAGCAGCAAAGTAATGACTTTCTTGCACCCGCTCGGGTCACGTGAACAAGATTTATAGCTATAATCCTAATGACTGATAACTTTGTGTGGTAGTCAATGGTTGAGTGAAAATAATGATAAATCAATGCGTATGTCTGAAAACCAAAGCCCTGACATGACTGGGCTAGAGTTACTAAACCAGGCCAATGCAGCAGCAACCACCAATGCATTTTCCCAGAAGAAAAACTTACAATGGTCTGTTCGATAAGCAATGCCAAGAATAAGCAGCGAAAATGAGAAGCTGCAAGTGAAGAGGAAAAGAATGCCAAAAGCGAAAGGGGTCAGGAGTCTAATTTATAAAACTTTCCATGGATTTAAATGTGAAAATATGCATGTGCCAAAAAAACAGGAAAATGCATTAGTCAAAAAAAAAATCTGGTGTACACTCATTTCTATGAAATTTACTATTTATACATTAAATCACAATCACCTTGTAAATATGCATACTAGAACGTGCCTTGAACATGTCCCTGAAAGTTCTATATATGGCGCATGTTAATCAACCTCATACATAATCAATTACGATACTGTGGAACTTAATTGGCTGTTACAGCAGCCTCTCACTCCTGACACATTGAATTTAAAAGTATCTGGCTGTATATATCACAACTGAGAGCGCAAAATCATGCACTGGTATCATAAGGTCAGGTTTAAACTTCATGTGATGAGTGCTGCAACGAATGCTACTGCTACGCAACCATTGTACTGTTTATACTTGTGCTCATACATTACGTAAATCTGGAAGATTCCACTAGGTGGCAGTGTGAGATATCATCAAGGTGAGAAAATGTTCGGCTTCCCCAGTGTTGTGAATTGCCTGAAACATCTATTAAATTCCGAGGATACCATGCCACAATATCTCTGAAAAATGTTTCATGATTACATCCATCAATCCAGGGATGCGCCAATTCAAGCAAGCACTTGGCACGAAGAAGAAACAATCCCTGGATGGGACATCAACTCATCGCAAGGTGAATACAAGCACACACATACACTAGCGTTATTTTAGCATCACCAAATCCCCAAACCTGCATATCTTTGGAAGGAAACCAGAGCACACTGTGGAAACCCACCAGGAAAACATGCAAACTCCCACTCTGCCACCGTGCTGCCCCCACGTGTAATTATTAACAGTATTCATTATTTAAATGAAGTTAACGATTTATCTGTAAAATGTAATATACATAGTTTAATGCATTTCATTATGAAAGTTATATCAAGTATACATCTAAGGATTCTAAATGTGCAGAGAGCTGGAATATCATAAATTTAATGTCTTCTGTGCGGTGATCAATTGCTGCTTGCCGCTGCTGTCAAAGCAAGTACAGTTTAACATCTGGGCCGTTTTTTTTAAGATGACGTTACGATGGTCTACTTCAATGATAAAATAAACTACGGGATTAAAGTGGATATTTCATGATTTTAGACAAAATTTCCACTTTAATCACAAAATACTCCTTTTCACTGTGTCCCTAACTTTTTTTTCTCTGTGGCTCAAATATGCCGCTGTACATTCTGATGCTGTTGTGAAGGTGCAAAAAAAAAGACAGCACAGAAGAAGGTATATGAAACCTTTAAAATGTACCATGTCATTATGATGGGGAATATGCGACACTTGAATATAAAAGTACCATGAATGCATTTGTATGTCGGCATGTTGCTTCGCCACATCAAATATCGAAGCACGCACATCGCACTGCAACGTGGCTTTCTGTCACATGTAGATAGTAAACACAAACTCTGGTGTCACGTTCCGACTTTATCACACTGCACCCCCCGACTTTTTGCTGGTACTGCAACTCGCGCACGCATCGCATTAATTTCCGAGGACGTGCTCAGAGGACGTGTCAAATGAACACTGGGAACGTGTGGCAGCCATGATGAGTGCGCATACGCATTCTGAGCCTGAAGTATTAACTGGTCCTAAGGCCTCTCGTCTGTGCTCTTGGGGTCAGGAAAATGTGAAAGGCACCATCGTCTGAGTTGATAGCCACAAGCACCTGGCACATATAATGACATGATTGCTTTTACAATGAATAGTACATGCCATATGAAACACTGAGTGTTCAGAGGGTTAACTTACTAACAGGCCAGCCACCACGTACAGTTCCCATCACATCTGTCAATGCTATTTTGCCTCAAAATAAATGAATAATGGGCTGACCCAGGCCATCGATACATGATGCTTGCCAGCCACATCTTGGATGACTTGTGCAGAATGTAAATGCTAACAGTTAACAAAAGCTTTATTCTCACTACATTCCTTTATTGCAATATAAGTTCAGTAACAGTGCTCCAACTAAATTAAGAGATCTGGACACTGCTGCAAATTGCCTTTTTATGTTGTTAAAAACATTAAACACACATTTGTTTAATGTGTGTACGCCTACATCATACCAAAACTAGATGTAGTGCCTTACCGGTCAATTAACGGCTTCCAGCACAGCAGGCATGATAAAGTGAAGCTTGACGGAGATATTCCTGACATGTAGGCCATTTCTTAGAGAAGTGACAACAGGTAGTTGATGTAAACTGATGAAAAAACAAAACATTTCTTCAATGCAAATACATAGTATTGGCCCTCTTAAAAGGGAACTAAAACACAATCTTTGCCTCATATTCATTACTTTTGAAGTGTAATAAGTTTGTCACGTCAACACATATTACAATAACAGGTCATTGGCATGAATTATTATACGTGTAAGTCGTCATTTAGCTGGTTTGGCTGCATTTCCCTTCTCGATCAAGGTTGTCTTTATTTCCCAGTTTCTCAGAAATGCATTAGTCAGAATAAATACACACAAAGTTTCACATTAATTTTTTTTTTATAAATCTCGACATTTGCTTGGGAAGTTGCGTACACAAATGTCAGGCATCTTTTTGTGCATATGCAAGCTTTATAAATGAGGCTCCAGGTACATATTATTATACAAGACCAAGTCTCAAAAAAAAAAATCAAAGATCAGATAGATAGATAGATAGATAGATAGATAGATAGATAGATAGATAGATAGATAGATAGATAGATAGATAGATAGATAGATAGATACTTTATTAATCCCAATGGGAAATTCACATTCTCCAGCAGCAGCATAATGATACAATAAATAATATTAAATTAAAGAATGATAATAATGCAGGTGAAAAACAGGCAATAACTTTGTATAATGTTAAATGTTAACGTTTACACCCCCGGGTGGAATTGAAGAGTCGCATAGTTTGGGGGAGGAACGATCTCCTCAATCTGTCATTGACTGTACATTGATCACATATATGTCAACCCATCTTAGGAGGGTAACGCATCTAGTTAAGCAATAAACTAACAAATACCAATAAGAATTGCTTAAGCAATTATTAGAGAAAGAAGAAGCAAGGAAATGAATTCAGTAAACAAACCAATAATAGAATAAGTTAACTTACTTAACAAGTAGCAAGAAAACTTCAATTACCAGATGGCGAAGACATAACTGCTATTAAGAAAGAACAAAATCAAACAATGGAAAAAAAATCAGTTATGGGATGCATCCTTGAACCCCTTGAGGTAGTAGCAAAGGAGAGAATTAAAACAAAACTGAGTGTCATTATGAACAATGCTACACATCCTCTCTCTGACTCACTAACACTGAATAGTTTCAGCAAAGAAATTATTCAGCAGTTTGTCAAGAAACGCTACTAGGGCTCCTTTACACCAATAGCAACAAGCCTGTATAAGGCCAGGTTTATAGTTCACACAATGCGATGCGTGCTCCAGTGGGTGCTACTGCTACGCAAGCGGTTTACTGTTTATACTTGTGCATGCACTTTACATAAATCTGGAAGATTCCACCACGTGGCAATGTGAGCTATCACCATGGTGAGAAACGTTTGGTTTCACTGTGTTGTGAATTGCCTGAAACATCCATTAAATTCCGAGGACACCTTGCCAAAATATCTCTGAAAAGGATGTTTAATTGATTACATACATCAATCCAGGGATGCACCCATTCCTGCAAGCATATAATCCCTGGACGGGGCATCAGCTCATTGCAAGATAAACACAAAGATAAATCAAATTTCTGAAAGAATGAGGAAAAAACTAAAGGTTCTGAACAGAGAATGAAATACAACTGCTTTTAAATTTGCAAGCAAATATAAGGTTGCCAAAGCCTTGGAAAATATAGACTGGGAGTCCTGCTTAAATAAATGCTGTGAAATATTTGAGTTTTTCAACACACAGCACCCATCAGCTGATGCAGAAAAGTTAAACAATGCTAATCCAGATAGTAAAGATGAGATCACAAAGGAAATTATCAAAACAACTTGAAGTCAGTGCCTGATTACATGACAATTATGAAGCAGTGTTTTCAAAAGCTCTGTTTTTGCCATCCACACTGCTACATGGGAGCCTATGTTTACAAATTTACACACTCTGAAGAGCATTTTTGAAACAACACATTTTCAGTGGTTGAAGGATGGCCAAACCAAATAACAAAAGATGCCAATTCAAATGTATCTGTGTTGATGCAAACTAGGTCTTAATCTTACTGTGGAAATTGCCCAATTGCATTTCCTGCGTTAAAAAAAATAAGACGAAATGCCATCAATTTCTCATTGCATATAATGTACAATAATGTATTGTACATAACACAGTTTTGCTCATGGAACAACCATTCATTCATTATCAATTAAATAGGCAAGTGCCTATCTTGGTGCCACAAGGCACAAGCTACCTCTAAATGGGGTCCTAGTTCGCTGAAATAGGGTTTCATGTTCTACTCAAATAAGAAGGGAATATTGCATTAAAGTGCAGAACAGGATTCAACTATACTGCTTAATATGAAACCAGACTTGATAACAGTGTTAATATTTTCATACAGATACATGTTATTTCAAAAGCAAATGTTATACACATAGAAATAGTAACTTAAATAACAAAAAGATAAAAAAACAAGGTGAAAAGTGAGTTTTTATTAAAAAGGGGGGAGTGATCTACAACCAGTTTGTATAGTAGGGTGTTACATATTGGGAATCCACTGCAGCACAAAAAAGTTCTCTTTTATCTGATTACATTATTTAACTTTGAACAGCATTATTTCTGGTCTGATATTATATTCTTTAGTGGAATATATGTCAAACAGAAAAGAATTATCAAAGAGTGTATTTTTGGCCAAGAACATTAAAAGTAGGTTCTTTCCAAAAGAGTTCCATTGTGTCATTATTCTTCAACAAGGTAAAGTACAAATTTTAAAAATAAAAAGAGAAAACTCAATGAGTCATTTATCATGGTAACACAGAAAATATTTTGAACCAAAAAAGCATATAAAAGTGCATTATAATCACAAGATTCAATCATATAAAGCAAATAAACAAACAAAAAAAAACTAAACTGTGATTAGAACAAAGATACACAACAAAACAAATGACATATCATATTTCAAAAATCTTCAGAAGATAATGCTCAAGACACTAACCCAAGGCTATTAGACGAGATACTTGATGCCCTTGGGTTTCTCTGACCTTAGGAAAATATTTAAAATAAGGACCAAGAAAAATATATCTCCTAGAATTCTGAAAGTAATAAATGTATTCAAAGTTGAAAACACATACACAGTGTATGAACATTTACTTTTATATCATTTCCTCTGGTTTGCTATAATTGATATATTACCTATGATCAAGTAACCGACTACTATTTTTTAAAAGAACTATTTTAAACCAACATTTCCTGACACTATAATTAAGGATGCTTTGGAAAACCTGTTCTTATTTCAAACCACAAAGCCAAAAGTCCCAAGGTGGTATAATATTTTCAACTCTGCCAACTCTGAAATCGGCTGCAAATGAGCTGTCCATCAGCACAGCCCTGGCAGAAAGAAAAGGCAAGCCTTTTGAGAGTACAAGTATACATGGAGGATCAACAAAGCAAAATGGTTCAGAAGAATTGGATAACAATTAATTTGTTACTTTAAGATCTGCAGAAAACCATATTGTGCCTTAATAGACAAATAAATACAAAACCATTCAAATGGATTTGTAGGTGGTGATCATTATTAATATGTAACAGAAATAATAGAATATATTTTGGTACTTTTTGTGTGTTTATAGGAATAGTGGTCATTAATTCCTTTCTATTATTTGGGTTGCAGCTGGAAGAGGTATAGGTGAGGCCATCAGGGGTGCTTACTGTGTGCATCCCATTGCCCCAGTGTAGTGACAGGGAAACTGTACTGTAACAACTGGCCCCGTCCTTCAGATGAGATGTAAAACTGAGGTCCTGACTCCCTATGGTCATCTTACGAAAAGTGTATATGTTTCCCGATAGGTCACCAGGGCCTGGTCATTCTGGTAACCTAATCATTCCCTGTCTCTAACTGGCCATCTCCAACCATGGAACAGACGTCAGTTTACCACAAAACCCACTCACTCATCTCAGGCCAAACTAGACTTGTTCATATGTTCATAAATCTGACAACCAAGTTCATATTTGTGAAGAAATAGTGGAGCATGAGAAAAAAAACTGCCACAGACACGAGGATACACTCTGTGGCAAGCACTGCAATCTCATTCTCTCATTTACATCTTTCCAACTATTTGACACTGTCAGAAACATCTAGAAAAATATGAGTAGCAATAAAGTTCAACCGTAATGAGCTTATTAATCCAAAAAACAAAAAGAAGTCTTTGAACAGTTATACAAACCAACTTAAGTGCCCTTGCCAGCTGACTATTTTCTTTTATGAAACACTGCGCATATTTTCACAAGTTTCTCATCTACAGATGTACAGGTATAATTTAAAAAAATGCATACTATCTTAAAAGTAACTTTCTTGAGAAACAAATTGTATTTCTAAACTATGGAAAACTGCATAGTGAGCAAAAGGGAAAAAAAGCAAGAAACAGAATACTGTGAAGCCAAAAATAACTGCACTGTAAATAATAAAATAAATGTTAGAATAATTCATTTATGTGTGGTTATGTATTAAGTCCTACACTTCCCTTTTCTAAAAATATGGTAAGAACAGAACAGCAAAAAGGTAAAGCAGGTGTCCCTGTTGGCAGACATAAAAATGCCCTTTATATGATTATGTTTAGTGCTATGTTACAAATTGTACAGATTTACTAAAGGAAACAAAATGAAGATTTATGGATGCAATCATTCTAAGATTTAGAAAGACTGTCCAAGATGTGCTTCTAATTAAATCAATCAATCAGTAATGGGGAAGAGGGTCTGCAGGAGAATTAGATTGAGATTTTTTTGCCACTGTGAAGTCATGCTACGGAAGAATTATGAGAAAACGGCAGCATTTTTCCAACTCATAGTAATTGCTGGAGGGATTCCAAGTTTCATACTGATATAGGATATTGTGATCATAAAAACACTGTTAGTTATTTTAAAATAAATGAACACAAATGATGCAAAAGCTTTCATCATACCTATCTGGTAGTAGAACTAGCGATTAAGACAGGCAAGTGGGCAGCTAAAATGTTTTGGGTATAGCATACAAATTATATAACGAACAAATAGTCTCATAGTCTCACTAGTTTTATCTGCAACAAATGTAGTCAGATGAAGCTAGCAGAAAGTTCCATGCACATTTTGATTTGTTTTGTTAGCTCTGCTATACAGTATGTGTGAGAGAAGAGAATGTCATTTTTATTGGGAAAAAATATTTCAATTGAGGAGCAGTGTGTTTGTGAGAGGACCTTAAAGTCGAATGGAATCCTGTTATAAGTGCTCCTGCAAAATGCACATTTCAGCAAATGGTGGAAAGTGGCATATGACTAACTCTGTGAACAATGCACTGAAACCAGGAAACCCTTCTGTCCATACCCACAGCTTGTCAGCAACATTTCAGATTGTAAGAAAAGAAATCCTCATAATCAACCTGAATACCACTGGGTTATTAATAAAAGAGACGTCATTGTCAATCTCACTCTCACCAGTCCTAGCAACTCTCTTGTGTCCACAGGTTTCTATGTACAGATGAGGAAGTGATAACTGCACTCAAAGCAACAGCTACAATTTTTATATTTTCAATTTCTCCACCTTTGTATCATGAACAAATGAATTCACAGATGCCTAGCACCTGAAAAAATATGTCAATCAGGATGTACCTGTCTGGCAAAATAGTTTACTGTATTTATTTTGTCCACATCAGCTTTTCTACAGAGCAAAAAAAAAAGAGAAAAAAATGCAGTGCCCCTGGGGTTTTATGCCATTTACTGACAAATCTTTAATGATTAAAACTCTGTTTTACTATGGTTAAATTTCAGTAAAATCTATTATTATTATATATTAGCCAAAAACAAAAAGAACACCAGGATGGTCCCAGTCTGGAATTCTGTAATACAGTATGTTAAAGACTGAGGACATGGTCAGTGTTATGGTTAGTGGCACACCCCATGGTTATACCCCATATACTGCCATCAATAGGTGGGGCTCACATGTCATCACCTGCTGTGCTGTACCCTGTGAATAATTCGTCATGCCTGATAGATGTCATCATGCAGTGTTCATGCAAATAACATTTTGAGCCGGATTCCTATATAGCAGAAATTTGTGTCCACAGTGCACTGGTGATGGTAAGAGTTGGTGCCCACAGTGGCAGGCTCGGTTCTGGACTGCCTAGATATACAGATGAATGTAAACATGAATGAGAACAGAAACTGAACAATTTCAGCAGCACATATCAGAGCCATTGTTGCTACCTGCATATGTTAATGTATTCTAGAGACTGTTTGTAAATTCCCTGACCAGCTTGTCTCCCATGTTCAGAATCTTTAGTGATCCTCAGCCAATTGCACTCCCAGTCCACAGGAAAACAATTATGATATGCCCGATTATTTGCAAACCAGACCACAGTCATGTATTGCAGCCGAGGGAAGTTACACCTTATATTAATATAAATTGTTGTAACACATGACACTCTATTCCTTAAGTAAACGTTGTGTGTCATCATGTTCTTACTTAACACAATCAGCTGATTCTCTTACCTAAATGTAAGTTCTGTAGTTTGTTGTTTTTTTTCACTTTCCGCTAGTGCATATTTGGCCAACCAGATCAGGAAATATTACAACTGTTCACATTTTTTTTCAGGTAGATTAAGTACCCTTCTCATCAGCACACAAGGAACTGAACCGACAACCTTTCAGTTTCAGATCTAGTGCCTTAGCCACTATGTCAGACTATCTGCTTTTTGACAAACCACCAGACATGTGAATTAGACTATCGCTGTGTTATCGACTGCTGGATTTCCATTCTGCCAGGAAGAATAGTGCAATAATGAAATAGGTGAAATGATCCGGTTGTGGAACCAAAATAAACTAGAGGTGAAATTTAAAGAAGGTCGAAGAACACTCTCAGAGTTATAAATCAAAGTTAGTGGAAAACTTCAAGCTCCTAGATACAATTAGTTCTAAGACCCTAACACTTGAGATTAATATAGTGAGCACAAGAAAGTTCACCAGAGACTGTGGATCCAAAGATATTAAGGCCAGGTGACACTAGAGTTAAAGAAATGACTAGAAAAGTTTTAAAATCACAGGAAGTCATTGCTGTATGGTGGCTCACAGTACTATTTTCATTATACTATTTTACATTTAACTGAAAACCCTAAAGATCTTATCTTTTCCATCATACTGAACTCAATAATAGTTCATTTTTTCATCTAGTAAGTGGATTTTTTCTAGGAACAATTTTCTTTACATTTGCCATTCCTTTGCACCTTACATGTAGAGACGCATGGTTCCACTGTTTACCTGTAGGTTAAGTGACTGACTCAGAATTGCACTGTGGTTTGGAAGAAGTGGATGCCAGCTCCTTAGCCACTTGCTAACCTATAAGTCTGGTACTACCAGTATTAATCCACAAGCCTTGAGATGTATCTACCACCTTAGGCTTTTGACCTTAGAAACACCTGTAATTATTTGATGAATATTAAAGCATTTTATTACTAAAACTAAATTACTTGAGTTAAACTGGGCCCATGTACAAAATTAATAGTAATTCATATGTTCATAAATTACATCTCATATAAGCACAGATGCAATAGCTGTGTTAAATAACTTATTTTACAGACTTTTTATTACTACATTTGATTTGTAAATTGACATTACAATTACAATTGTAAATGTAAGTCAGAGTGGGTGTCCTGCAGGCAGACTGTTGTGACAGCAGGCTGAAGTTTGATTCCTCCCTTACACCCGATGTTAGCAAGAAAAGTAGTAGCTCCCTTTCATAACAGAAAAAGCCAGCTCATAAGAATTGGAAATGGATGGAAAATATCTGCATTGTGTCTCCAAACCGAATAGATCTCTACTACTGACAAACAGAGTATAAATTGAGATTTTTTTTACACTGATTCATCATTGTTTCTGAACTTATTTTGTTAGCTAGTTTCAGGGTGTTTAATGCTGTCACCTGGATCATTCAAACAAAGCCTGACAAACTTTCTAGAATACAAAAACTAAAAAAATTACTGTCAGCTAATGGAAGTGACAGAACATTTAACTCAGTTATTTTTTTATAATGTATTTAATGGCTTTGCTTTTTGATAAGATGATGTTTTGCTTGTTTCCACATATAAATATGGCTCAGAAGTTAAGAATAATATTTCAATACTTTCTAGAATACAAAAACTAAAAAAATGACTGTCAGCTAATGGAAGTGACAGAACATTTAACTCATTTATTTTTTTATAATGTATTTAATGGCTTTGCTTTTTGATAAGATGATGTTTTGCTTGTTTCCACATATAAATATGGCTCAGAAGTTAAGAATAATATTTCAATATTGTTATAAATGTAAAAATCAGCCTGTTATACGCAATACTTGAGAGCACAACTGAACTAATCCTGATCAATATGCAGTTAATTGGTACAAGCAACAACATAAGATTCTCACCCACTCACTCACGTACACACCAACAGTTACAAAGAGTTAATCTGGAATCACTAGTTAAACTCAACAGAATACCTTTTGGGATGTGAGAGAAAAACCCAAAGAATTAACACATAAAATTTATTTGGAAGTGCACCAAATTAACATCATTTTGGACCAAAATCTTTAAATGCCTCTCAGACAGCATTGGTGTCACAATCCCTCCTAAACCATTAATAGCTGTGTTTGGTGAACTCTTAGATGGGCTTAAAGTGGAGAAGGACAAATTGATTCTAATTCCTCCACTAGCATGTAGACTTATCTTGCTTAACTGGAAGAATCTCAAACCACCTTTTATAAGTCAGTGGGTAAGTGATGTTCTATACTATTTGGAAATGGAAAAAATCTAATTCACACTTAGAGGATCTGTTCAAAACTTTTTTTTTTAATTAATAAAGTTATAGAAAAGGCATTTATATTGGCAAAAAGGATATTCTCTCTTCTGTATTTTTTTAAATTTTTGCCTATGCTGTTGGTTCAGTTCTCCTTCTGTTGGGTGAGGGTTTAAGGATTAAATTCTGTTTTGTTGAGTTCAACTTGATTGTATGAAATGTTATTTTTCTTTGTTGCGCAAGTTCGATTGGATTGTATGAAATGTTATTTTCCTCCAATAAAATAATTAAAAAACTTCCCACAACTCTGGTATGAGAAATAGAATGATGGATAGTTTTTTTTTTTTAATCTTACATTCTGAACTCTTTCAATATTTTATCTCACAGGTTTTCTTATGTTTTATGCCTTTGATTGACTAAAATGAGGTTAGTAAAAACGATATACAAATGTAAATGCAGCCAGCAAATAGCAACTATAAATAACCTGAACAATGAGAAACATTCTTATTTGTGAAAAACTTTAAGGAAAACATGTTTATTTACCTGCAGGAGAGGCCTTTGAACTCCAAGCACTTTCATTGTGTCTGGACTAGCAAGGATTTTCAAGGGGTCAGATACTTTTGTGACAGCTTCAATTTCTTTGTTAATTTCCACTCTGACTTGGTTGAGGAAGTAATCGTTGATATAGTAGGTAAGAAATGTCCTCAGCTGGCACTGCTTGCCCTGTCCAGTGCCCATATTGTGCTCTATCTCCTGAATAAATCTGCAAAAAAATGGAAGATAATAAAACATCATGTATAACAGGAAAAACAAACTATACACAGTAATACCAGTCATTTCTTTCAAATAAAAGAAAATTATTTTTTATTTGTTTCATTGAGGAGTAATAATGATTTTCTGCAGTGCTCATAATGACCAGATACTGTACATCTCAAGGATTGGACACAAAAACTACTGCTGAGTTATAGCACCCTTAAAGCAGTTTCATAACTTAAAAATACAGAGGAAGAAAAACTCACACGCGAGCAGAAGTAGTGGATTCACAGCCACTGTATTTGTTGCTTTTTTTTTGTCTCACTGCATTGGTCAACTTAAACACACTTTGTAACTTCCAATATACTCTATAGTTCTCCTCCATATTTACCAGTTCCTCACCTATAGATTTACAGAGTTACTGTTGTCACATGTACAGAGGACAGTGAAATGCTTAACTTGCACGTGCTAATCAACATGTTTATCTTTCAACTTAATGAACAACTCCTTAAGTGACAACTCTTTTTTTATTTTGGGTGGCTGCACAAGAGCAGGCACAATAATTGAGCTATATAGTCATTGTAAACTGTAACACAGACATAATTAAAAGAAGAAAACCTCAAAGGAATAAAATCCACACTGCCTAGAGTTTCTACATCTCACAGGAGAGATTTAGGAGGCTTTGACTTAGCTTCTGTAGACTGTGGAAATTACCTTGCCTTAGGATTTTATATGGAGTGAATTTAAAGAGAAACTCCCCTGCTACTAATAAAGCCCTGAAAGCTTTTTCCATTCAGATATAAGAGGTGTACTCCTGAATAGTTTCTCACTGAACAGTCTCTCAAAACTTACAAGCCTCATAAGCCTTCAGCTCTTTAGTCTAAAACACCAGATTTTACTCCCCAGCATTCTACCATCATACTAAGTCACCATTCTGTACAGTCTTCTCTAATACCATACCGCTGAGCCAAAGTAAATACCTTATTAAATATTTAGGTTTAAGATGCATACTTAATACTGCGGTGGGCTGGCACCCTGCCCGGGATTGGTTCCTGCCTTATGCCCTGTGTTGGCTGGGATTGGCTCCAGCAGAGCCCCGTGACCTTGTGTTTGGATTCAGCGGGTTGGAAAATGGATGGATAAATACTTAATATAGAGTATACAGTATACTATAAATAATTTAGTAAAACTTAATAACATTCACAAATATTTCCCCAAAAGTAAAAAAAAATACTAAACATTTTTTATTGAAAAAGTACATTCTTTGTAGCTATTATTTACATTTACTTATATGGCTGACACCTTTATCCAAGGTGACTTGCAACATTTATGATAAAATTAGTTACATTGCTTTTTTGTTATTTTCCAGATGGAGCACGGGGCAGGTCAATTGACTTGCTTACGGTCACACAGTGTCAGTAATGGGATTTGAACCCATAACCTCTGGGTTTGAAGTCCAAAGCCTCAACCACTACACCACACTGCCTATATGTTATGTATGTATACATGTTATGTATAGACTATAGAAGTTGAATATGAGAAAATCTATTAAAAATTATGCTTAAATCACCAAACTTACATTAAATGTACATTTTAAAATAAGAACTTAGTAAGGTGTAAGAAATACATTTTTTTTTCATGCTAAAAAATAAATAAATAAATAAAGGAAACACAGTACTTCATATTGTGAGCCTTCACATGTAGAATTTACATGTATTATTTTTTTCATTCAAGAATATTTGAGAAAGTACCTTATCACTAAACAAGCTACACACTACACTTCTAGACATTTAAAAGACTTTCTGAAATTTTATTATCTTCTAATCATAATTCCATCAAATGTAAGAACACTAAATTGTGAATTCCGACAGAAAATAAAGCATGCATCCAACAGTCTCTCATACTAGCTATTTTTTATTATGATTTTACTGCCTTCATGCTGTATCGCTGTATCGTATCTTGCTGTATCCTCCTGAGACTAGGAGGAGTCTTGGATATTTAGGATCTGGGATGGTCTCTCTAAGAGTAGACTCTTTTGGAATGCTACAAAGATCTACAGAGGTCTCTGTGGTCCTGTCATGCAAAAGAGGGGACTGAAAAAAATACTGTATATAACACAGGAAAAAAGAAAGACGTGTTTATTTGTGTTGTATTTGTTTAAATGTGCATAAGCATTAGCAGAAATACAGTAAAGATCTGAAAGCTCTCTTTAGATCTGACTGCAGAGGTCTTTTAAAGGAATAAGCACAATTTTTCAAAACATCCACAAATAAAAATATATACTTGTAAAAACCTTTTTTGAGGTTCAAAAAGGAAACACATTTCATATACTGGTCATTTCTAATTGTAAGAGCCAATCTTAGAAAGTTAAACTCATACTAGTGTTTGCTTAATTTAAATAGAATATAATTTTCTTTCATAGTCATAGACAATGGTATAGCATTTTACCCCCTGTAAGTTAATATGAGATAGAACTTTCTTCCTATAACTAAGACACAGTGTGTTAACTGAGTCAGTTGTTGTCCTGAATAGGTCCCAGTGCTAGCAGGGACTGAAAGACCCATTTACAGCATGCAATTTACATTTTTCTGACTATTTAGAAATGATTCAGCTGTATGAGAGAACTTAAAGAAATGAAAAAAGATTGTTTAAGCTTTAAACAGAACTTTTCTTTAACAAGAACTTTTCTTTGCTATATCAATCCTTTCTCTATTCTGTGTGAACTGTTTTACTTTGAATTTTTACTAAAGTTTTTAAACAAAGATATTTTGTCTGTGGAATCATTTCAACATGTCAACCTATTGCTGAATCCCATTTTGATTACTGAACTTTGGTAATTTTTGATAAACACAGCTGCAATAATATTATTAAACAAATTGGTTTATAATTACAAACTAAAAAAATTTGTATACAGAGGTTCTGAATTATTTTCATTGATAACTACCACCCCAACCCCATTAATTCAAATGGACAATTTTGAACTGTATAGCAGTCCACAAGGCACTGAGATTATTAACTCTAAGTACAATGAGATTTTCTCACACTGAAAGATGACATTTATAACTGAAGAATAATGTGATGGCTGAAAATCCAACCCTTCAACAATTCTATTTTGTATTTCTTTTGATATTAATTTTCCAACTGAAAAAAATATATGTTAAATGATGAATTTCAAAATGAGAAAATGCTGTACTTATCACAGCTTAAATGTGGAAAAATCCTTACTCTTTAACACACTTACCTAGACAAACATTACTGATTCATTTATATTAAACTGCCCCAGATACTATAACGGTGACAAGAAGCAGCACTGCTAATCCACTAAAGCAAAAATAAGAACTTTCAAAGAATTTAATATTGGATTCATGTCAGTCAATCATTGATCCATCTTATGTGTCATAGAGCTTCTAATCCAGTGCATATTTTATTGCATTATGGTATGATATTTTAATCTTAAAACCTTTAAGCTCCACACAAACATTATATTTTATATTTTTACAGATAGATACTTGGGAAGCTTGAGTATATGAGTGGGATAGAGCACAATACTGGTCAAAACCCTTACAAGATATCAAGGATTCATTTTAATAATAGACACATTTCTATAGCAAACCCCTATAGCTAGCAAAAACAATTATTAAGTACAAATATATAATCACATAGTACACTCTACTGAGTGTTTGGCTTCACTTTCCACCGTCAGAATTTTAAATAACATATCATATTAAAAATATCAAATACTGATTTTGTTTTTTTGTGCTTGAATAAACAGGAAACCACTGATGCACTGTACTGTATATTAAAAAATCACACTTTTAAAGCATTCTTAAAGACTATCAAAGTAAAGGGATCTGAGTAATATATTTTAATTTTAATATAGCACATTAAATATTTCATTTGCTGCAGTTAAATATATTTGAAAGAAAAAAGAACTAGGAAGCACTGCTTAATCAATAAACATAGTACACTATGAGTCAATGTATCAATAAAAAAAAACCTTGTCCAGCTAGTTTTAATCTTTGCATTTAAACAATGAAGCACCATACCCCAAGAGAAATGGCTCACCATTAATTAATATCTTGACTTGACATTTCATGAACTCTAAAATGTGCTAGTATGGTAAAATTACAAATTTACCAGTTTGACCGTGTTTTCTATCTTAAACTTGCTTGCTTTCTTATTCAGTCTGGAAGCTATTATGTTTTACTACATTAAAAAAGCTCAGTAAAATTGAAGGCACCATTAGTGTTCTTGAATTTTGCCATTAGCTATAGTAGCATTAACAATGCTATGTTTGAAAAAGTGACTCTGCACATTGGAAATGAAGAGATTCAATTAGCCATAATGCTCAGACACACATATGCATACACATCATACCTATACCCACTTAATATAGTTCAAAATCTCTGGAATCTACTCCATTAGCATCTGTATAGGTGCAGTGTACAAGTGGTTTTGTGACCTTCAAGATTTCTAATTAGCAATTGGTGGTAACTGTAAATCACATTGATGGAATTGTATTTGTCCCCAGGGAACTCGGGACCGGACCGGGCCAGCCAGCCAGCCAGATAGATAGATAGATAGATAGATGCATTTGTGCTGCATGTTTCAAAATGACACTCAGATTTCTTTTAATTCTCTCATTTGCTACAACCTCCAGGGTGTCCAGAGAGTGTTCCATAACTGACCCTGCCCTTTTAATTAGTTTGTTAATTTGGTGGGCCTCTCTTGAAGTGACGTTACCAGCCCAGCACACCACAGCATAGAACATTCCACTGGCCATCACAGAGTTGTGTTAAATGTGTTAAAAGAAAACATTTTCCTAAAAAAAATTTCTTATATAGTTCCTATGTGTTCTCACACCAGTCTATCCTGTCATTAATATGGTACATTTAAGTACTTGTACAAGTGCACCACTTCTACATTCATTCCCTGAATAGTGACCAGACATAGAGGCTCCTTGGTACAGAAGAAGTCTATAACCAGTTCCTTGGTTTTGGTGATGTTAAAATGCAGACAATTCTCTTTGCACCAAGAAACAAGCTTCTCCACCTGACTCCTACACTCTGTCTCATCCTCTTTATCAATACACCCATAACGGCGGAATCACCCGAGAATTTCGGCAAGTGACATGACCTGGTGTTATATTTATAGTTTGAGGTGTACAGAGTGAAGAGAAAAGGAGACAGGACTGTTCCTTGTGGTGCTCCAGTGTTGCTCACATTCATATCAGAAACACAATCCTTAAGTCTCACAACCTGTGGTCTGCCCAACAGATAGTCCATTACTTAGGACACCATAAGCTCATCCACCTGCATATCTCTGTGCTTACTCGTTAAAAGGGGTGGATGGATGGTACTGAAGGCATGGGAGAAATAAAAAAAAATAATAATCCATGTCCAACAGGCAAATTGCAGTGGGTCCAGTTTGCTACCACAACAGCATTTATAAAGTCTAGGACCAGAATGAAGCAAAAATATACAATGCACTGTAGTACCAAAGAAAACCAGATGAACTCTCATAATTTCTTTATGCTACGCTGAACGAACTGTAGAGAATTCTAGTGTAGCCCCTTCAGGTTTCAAAAACTAATAGAACTAATGAAACAAATTTACATACAAACACACAATTATCTTTAGATATGGAAGCTAGCAGTCTTCATTAATTGATCTCCTATAGATATAGAATTTCTGAGTTCTCTTCTGCTCCTTACAGATTCTATGAGGCTAGAAAGAATCAGTATCTCACCAAAGCAACACTCTTTGATAAATGTAAATTTATGCTGGAGGTTTAAATGTAAGTTCTCTTCAGCTGGACAATGAGCCCCATGTTAGTGAGGACATGTGGCTTCCTCTGGAAAGCATTACGGAAAGAGACCGTATTTTTGGAGTGTGTTATAGACTGCCCAATGCAGAGAATAATTTCAATGCACATCTTTTTGATAATATTAAAAAGGCAAGATTACAGGGAGATATTATTGTCATGGGAGACTGCCTAACTGAATATTAACTGGGATAACCTTGCAAATAGCGGAGCATAATCAGTGACTGTTTTTTTTTTTAACAGAGTATGTTAAAACACCAATGCAGTGTGAAGCCTGACTAGATTTATTGTTTTGTAACATTCAGTATAATTGAGGGTATACAGGTGATTGAACCACTAGGGTCAAGTGACCATAATATAATACAGTTCTTAATGCATTGGAAGAGTGCAGCTGGTAAGACTAAAACTGTTAAGTTTAACTTTGGTAGGGCAAAATTTGAGAAGATGAGGTAAAGTCTAAAAAGGATAGACCGGGATAAGCTTTTAAGTGCGGAAACAGTTGAGGTGCAGTGGAACAGGTTAGTTTTACATATAATGCAGGACAGATACATACCTAAAATATGATTTAAAAACTCCACAGTGGGCTAATAATGAGTTGAGTTGAAAAAGCTGCCAAGGAGAAAACAGCTGTATAAGGTGTATAAGACCAATAACTCCTATGTGAATCATAGAGAGTATGAGAACATGAGGGCCATTAAGAAGGATATCAGGGAGGCTAAAAGGCAGTCAGAGAAGAATATAGCAGATAAGGTGACAGATGGCCCAAAGAGATTATTTCAGTATTTTAGTAGTAAAAAAACAGCCAAGGAAGAGGTGAAGTGTATCTGGAAAATTAAAAGGGAAATAAAAAGTACAGACAGTGAAATAGCAGATGCTCCAAACTCACATTTTTCTGAGGTCTTCACGTGTAAGGGAGTGGATAACCTTCCACCAATAAAAGTGACTACTAACAAGGTACTGATTGCTTTGGAAACTGTAGAGGGAGAAGTACTTTTGAAATCAAACAAATCTCCAGTATTCTCCAGATAATATTTACCCTCAAGTTCTTAAGAAGGTTAGCAAGTACATACAGGGTGAGTCAAAATTATGTTAAACCAGTAAACCCTCAATTCTCTAAAGAATCGCAAATCCAAGAATGGCAATCACTTTCTGTTCCCTCCGATCTTTGGAGGGATGAAAAATCATTGAGGGTGGGAGCGTCCTGGGAAAGTTTTCATTTAATTAAATAAATATATTTGTACTAACTTTAACCAATTTATTAAAACTAAAATTGAAATTTAATTGTTATATCATTTAAGTCCAAAATGTCTTTGAGTTACTGCACTCATAAGAAAAAAAATATTGGAGTGCAAAGGTTTAAATGAAGTAAATTGGAAACAAAAATTCATAAAATGGTAAATTTAAATAGTTAATCAAAAATGTCCTTATAAATAATATTTTTGGTAAAGATGGCTTCCTGTCCTTGAATCAGCTGTCCCTGGTATGGAGTAGTTAAAACCTTCACTTTAATGTTATACGAACGCCGGACTCTTGAAAAGGCAACATAAAGTTGTCTATGTCCAAATACAGGCTCAGACAGGTAAATCCCTATTTTGTCCATGGTTTGTCCTTGGGATTTGTTGATCGTCAAATGCAGCCTTAATGGGAAATTGGCGTCGTTTAAGTTTAAAAGGTAATTCCAGGTCAGAACTTGTAAGGTCAATTCTGGGAATTAAAACAGAATTGCCAGTATGGGATCCCGTAAGCACTTGTGCCTCAATAACATTTTGTCTCATGCTATTCACGACCAACCGTGTACCGTTGCATAAACCTTGTTTAGTATTAAGGTTTCTTAATAGCATGACTATTGCCCCTACCTTAAGGTTAAGATTGTGTTGTGGTAATCCGGCCGGGTTAATAGTGTTTAAATATTCTAAAGGGAAATTAAGATGCTCATTTTCGTCTTCAGAATCAACACTGTCAGTACTTAGAAAGACGTGGCTTTCTCCAGGAAGCAATCCAATCACTTGGTTATTTAGCCGGTTTGACTCTGGGAAGCCACTGGGTTTGATTCTGGGGCGCTGAGCGCGTGTGCTTTCGGCACGGCTTGCTTCTGGCATCCGTGCATATATACAACCTTCGTTTAGTAATGTAGATTTGAATGGCAGAAACAATTTATTCACAAAACATACTTCATATATGCAAGATGATTTACAGGAATGTCTCAACCTGTTCACCATCATGTTCATAATTGTCCACAAAAATTGAATATAAGTATATACATAGTAGTACCGTTAGTGTTAACATAATTTCGACTCACCCTGTATATAAACCCTTGACACACATTTTTGGCAAGTCACTGTGCACTAGTGAAATTGCGAAGGACTGGAAAATGGCAAATAATATCCTGTTATATAAAAAAGGTAAGGTGCCACATGAGAGGTTGTGCATCAAACTAAAAGAAGTGGGAGTTCAGAGTGTGGTGTGCACATAGGTGCAAACATTAGACGATTAGGAAGCAGAGGATTATGGTGTGAGGAACCCTATCAGAATTGGCTGATGTTAAAAGTGGTGTCCCACAGGGGGTCAGTGCTAGTTCCACTGCTATGTTTAATATATTGTGATGTGTGAGTCCCTGCCTTGCACCCCAAAACACGAGGCTGAGTCTCAGTACTTTAGCAAAACCAACTTTATTCAGCTTGAAACAGGAACAGCACGGTTATTTATTGTAGCGGGATCTACCACTCTCCTATACACCGACATAGCAATCAGGCAGCGTCATGGCCAGGTTAATGGCCAAGTTATACTGTTCCCTGCAGTTATAATATTCCTTGCATCACCCATCAATGGCAGGTGCTTATAGCGTGACCGCCATCTTTTTGGGTTTAGTTTCGCAGCGAACTGCCACAACAGTTGGAGCCCGCTGTTGCCCCGACAACTGACAGGCTATCTTCCATAGATGTGGTGATCACACTTTGGAATGCTCTTTGGCATGTCGTCCCGCTGGGGGGAGTCCCAGAAGAGTTTAGAAACCTTACAATATATAAATGATTTGGATAGGAATATAAGTAAAAAACTGGTTAAATTTGCAGATGATACCAAGCTAGCTGGTTTGGCAGATAATCTAGAATCTGTTGAATCATTACAGAGGGCCTTGAGCAGATTTGAGGCAGATGAAATTTAATGTCAGTAAATGTAAAGTATTATATGTAGGAAGTAAAAATGTTTGGTTTGAGAACACAATGAAAGGTCCAAAAGTCGAAGTACTCCTTATGAGAAGGATTTAGGAGTCATAGTAAATTTGACACTCTCAACTGCCAGACAACATTCAGAAGCCACTAAGAAAGCTAACGGAATGTTAGGTTATATAACACGATGTATGGAGTACAAGTCCAAGGAGGTTCTGCTCAACCTTTATAATGCACTGGTGAGGCCTCATCTTGAGTACTGTGTGCAGTTTTTGTCTCCAGGTTACATAAAGGACATAGCAGCACTAGAAAAAGCCCAGAGAAGAGCGACTAGGCTGATTCCAGGTATATAAGGGATGAATTATGAGGGCAGATTAAAATAGCTGAGCCATTTCATTTAAAGCAAAAGAAAATTAAGAAGAGACATGATCAAAATGTTTAAAATTACGAAGGGAATTAGTAGAGTGGATTGAGACTGTTATTTTAAAATGAGTTCATCAAGAACACAGGGTCACAGCTGAAATCTTGTTAAGTGTGATTTTTGTAAGTTTTTTATATGTCTATAACACAAAACCACATATTTCTTTTCAATGAAGTATCTAGTGATGTACCATATATTTCAATAATAACTGTGCATCTCTTGCGTTGCTGTCCTGGTCATCTCTCCTGCACTAAGCTGTAAGCCATCTTCTAGATATGTATTATTAAAAGGTCCCTGAAACAAAAAACACCTAGGCACTGAAGGTGAAAACAGCATTTTTAAGGAAATTACAGTGTGCCAAATCCCCTGCAACTTTTGTGATGCTAACCACAGCAAGCACCACATTTTCCTTCCTAGCACAAGCTGTGTCAGCTTTAGTTTTTAACGTTAAACTCCCAGTAATGCTCACATCTTCATTCCAGTGCTTGCTGCAGGCTTGGTTTCTTTCTGTTCACATCCCGGCTATCACAGAAAGCTTTTTAAAAAATTGTATTTTCAGACACTAAAACTCATTTTCTTTATATAACTCTGACTAGCTGGATTTACAGCTAGGAAAAAAATAACAAAGTGTATTTTATAACTATAAATCTTTGTGATATTTTTGTCAATACAGTAAATAAACAATGACAGCTATACAAATGACAAGCAGCTTTATGGAAATTCCATTTGTGAAACATTATAATGATTTGTAATAGCCTTTTAATGACACAACTAAAGAGGAGAAATAACAGAGTATTGTAGAAGCACTATTCATCTGGACATACATTGTTTGCTTAACACTTAGTACACATGCAGGCTGCTATTTAAGTGAATCAGAACAAGAATAAAAACCTACATGTTCAATGTACTGTAGTCTAAAGACAGGTATGCAGTTTATAATGAAATTGTAATGCAGTGACAGAGGAAGTTTGTTAATGTTATTGTGAGATAGAAATTTTTACTCAAAACTCAGAAAAATCAATTATAGAACGTTATGTAACATAACAATAAAAATAAAAGTGCTTCTGGAATATTTTTTTCAAAGCAAAGTTTACTAACAATACCGTCAATTAAAATGACAGAGTATAAAATGAGTACATTGTGAAGGTGCACTTGCTTGACAAGAAGTTTCCAAGTGTATGAACAACTGACAGTCCAATGACAAATACGTAGAGGAGCGACAGACCTGGTAGGAAGACAACATGCAGCCACTCCATTGTGAGAAGACGCAAACCATTACTTGCCTGTTTGAGTCTTTTTATTAGAAGCTAGAAA
The DNA here is from genome assembly GCF_900747795.2 of Erpetoichthys calabaricus. Taxonomy (NCBI): domain Eukaryota; kingdom Metazoa; phylum Chordata; class Cladistia; order Polypteriformes; family Polypteridae; genus Erpetoichthys; species Erpetoichthys calabaricus. Next base: position 258,438,144 of record NC_041394.2, on the reverse strand, counting down.
AAGTTAATGGAAGGCTGGCATAAGGCAACAAGTCATCATGGCGAACAGACAGCAGAACAGAGCCCCTGGCTTTGAAAGTCAGGACAAAACTGCTCATTCAAAGAGCAGGGCAGCAATGAGTGGTATTAATTCCTTTTTCCCTACCTACTACAGAGTAACTTCCTGACTTGCTGAAGTGATGTTGCTACCTAAAAGACCAAGCGCTTTATGGGCTACTGAAGGTTTAGGGGTGAAGAGTCATCTGGATCCACAGGAAGGAATTATAGCCAGATGGGGTTAAGCATAGAACTGATTCCAGGACTTGGCAAAAAGTAAAGCTGAGAAGAGTTGTAAAAGCAGATCTAGGGTGATGGGTGGGAGATGCCAGTATCACAAGAGACTGGGTGGGGTGGGAACTGAGAAAAGGGAGTGCTTTGTGGCATTTGGAACTAAGCAGAAATGGGCTTAAGTCCCATCTTTAATCTGTTGTCTATTATATATGTTCTCGCTTACTGATCAAAATAGAAGAATGCCCTTTGATATTCTGACTTCCTTAACATTACAATAGGAGAAAAATGTAATGCTCCCACCTTTGAGATTTATTTTTAAATTTGCAAAATAAACAACACTAAAATACAGTAACACGTCTCTTTGAAAAAGACTCCAGAAATGTTTCAAATTCATGGTAACATGAATGTTTTCATCAGTAGCAAATAACCTTAAGTGGCAAAATAAAATGGCAATGACAATAAAACAATATAAAACTAGGCAAACGAAACAAAGTTGTGCAAGAGAAAACATGTCATTTTTCTACATCTTACATACAGTAAATACTTTAACTATTGTACTGTGATGCTCTCTCCCTAAATCTTACCCTAACCTTTTCTAATAATGTATCCCACTTGTAGTAGCCAAGAAGTTGCAAATGCTGTGTAGCCACTTTAAAGACATTTTCGTTTAACTACTGGTATTTTTGAAAGGCTCGTCACATAGTATCAAGGATCAATCACGGTGTGTTGTGTGCCCTAAGTTTAGAAGGTTTATGTTATTATAAAATTGTTAGTGCAAGTTTATAACCTGCAATATACTATTCTATTGGGATGTTAGGCTACGGCTCACTGTAGCCATACCTTCTCCTTAATCATTCTTAGAAAGTGGACTGTTGGGTAGATATTACTGATGTTCCTACATCTGGATTTTGACCTTTGATTGCATTTTTCTGCATTTACTTTTTCATTCTTTTACACTTTTTCTAAAAACCACTTAGCTTCCAGCCTGTTATGTGCCAATACCATTTTGTCCTCTGGTTATCAATGCACAATAGGAGGTGAATCTCCATATTAGAGATAAGCATGCAGAGACATGTTAAGTATTCGTGTGTCTACTTTGTAAAATATTCTGCATAAAAGTAAAATATTAGTAAGAAATACTCCATATTGAACATGACTGCATCTGTCCATATGATACAATAAAATGCATACTAAAATAACAAAACAAAAATGCAAAAAATAGATATTAAAAAAGTAAATGATAAGTTAATAGCACTTCCCCTTTGTATTTGTCTGAGAGGCGTTTACAGGTTGGAACACTGGGGCACTGGAAAAATCAAAGGCTAATGTGAGTATTACTTTGAAAAGACATTAGAGAAAGATTTACAGGAATCCTTAAACAGATTTTGTCAAATTATTTATCAGATCAGGAAGGTAGGTGTGACATTACCTATACTGTACTAAGTTAAAATACAGAGAAGGAAGGAACACTTTGAAGATGGCTTAAAAACAGTTGATCTAGTCTCACCCAAATGTACAAAATCAAAGACGAATCATGTTAAGTTGGATTGCAGAAGAAGGTAGGAGTTGACCTGAATCTTTGAAAATGCTGATTAAAAGCCTCAACACCGCTTGAAAGATAGGGACTGTGTCTCAGGATTGACATAATGTAATGCCTGCTTTTAAAATGGTTGTCTTCCAGTTACTTAAGGATCACACTCCTCACACTCAATGGGAAAATGTACACTAGGCTACCTGAGCACAGTCACAACTCAAATCCAGGAGAAGCAGTGCACATACAAGCCAAGTGATTCAATCATGATAAGAACATCTATTATTATTCAGGAATTCTGTATTAATTCTGCTTTTTAAATAAAAATACACAAACTAACAAATTAAGAAATAGAAATAGTTCATCTATGGTTGTTACAGTATGCTTTCAGTGGCAGGTGGGACTTCAGTCTGTAGAAAATGGTTTAAAGAATATATATTTAATGTATATTTCAATACATCCTAATAGTTTATAACAAAAGTGAAGAAAATTAGCTCTAACATTTCTAGAAACAATCACTCAATATAAAACAAAAAATATTACATTGAAATCTTTCATTGATTAATCATTGATCAGAACTAACATACAGAAAATTGAACTGGGTCTCCTAGTAAATCAAACATAAGAAGATCACACAGATGCATTTTTAGGCTAGACATTTCAATACAAATGATGATGAAATTTCACAGCTTAATATATACCATTTTTGAGGAGCAGAATATGCAGTTAATGAACTATCAGATTTGAAATTGAAATGGAAAGAGACCATTTCCATCAACAACAATCAATGAACCATATGACCCTTGGGGAGAGCTATGCACGAAGAGAGATTATTTGCAAATATAATTTGACTACCTTCTGTCTTTTTTTTCTTTTTTTTGCAACAAAACAGTGAAACTTCCTAAGGGTGAAAAAAAGTATCATAAACATATGCTTGTAATTTATTAATCAATAACTCCTTGACATTTATTATTTTACATTGCAAATTAACATCAATCTCTAGTGGTTGATTTGAATAGTGCAAAATAACTGCTGTAATAAAGATATATTTCTTAAGTGATCAGCCAAAACAAGGGATGTGGCTTCTAGATCAGATTCTTAGCCACTACAACATGGCTTCCCCACCACTGACTACTCAATTGGACAACTGACAATAAACCTAAAGAACTAGATTTTGTGTAGGTGAAAAATATTTAAATGGAAAAGAGCATTATATTCGAAAACATTTAAGTGTTTTTTTAATAAATTGTTAGTACAAGTTTCAGAAACAATAAAATCTATATTCAAACAAGCTTAATTCAGTTAAGGTTTATGGTAACATTTGGCGCTTAAATACAGGCCTCTAGACGAATGCTCTTGTGAATTAAGTGATTAATGCTATATTGAATATGCTATAACACTAGGAAAATGATACTCATAAAACTTCAACAGCACCAGTATATTCAATAATATAAACCAGGGGTTGATTAAACTGTGGGCATTTGTTAACAGACAATAGCCTTTTACAGAAGAAATGATTTATTTAAATGGATGCTGAATTGCATTAAGGACTTACAGAACAAAACACCCAAATACAGCATTCGAAATTATAACACCAGACTCAAATCCTCACTAAAGGACTTCTGTCCTGTATCGGGAAGTGAGTGTTCCAAAAATAAATGAACAAGCCTTAAAAACTGAAACAAAAATGGAAACATGGATTGTAAGACACACACAAAACCAAAGGATGATGACATTCTAACAATGTTCTGTTCTAGTAACCATTTTAGGATGGTGGGCTGGCTAACAGCATTTTGTAAATGCACTGGGTTATTTATGTGAAAAGCTTCAGCTTTTCCTGCTGGGGCATTTCAAAACAAACAGCATCCCCTTAAGTCACAGACAATTGAATTTTATTAAGAATGACTGCTGATGATTACTGTAGACAGCATCTAATTATTTGTCATTAGAAAACAGATGTTGAAGCCTTAGGCCTATAATCTAATTGTCTTCAGAATTTTCCCGTCATTTCAATAAAAAATACACTGAAAAATATATAAAAGCATGCCCTGGTTACTTAATTAATTTGTAATTTTGTTAGAATGTTAATCTTATCCAATGACCTCCCCATTATAAAAACAACTTTGGGTAAAGCAAAGGATTTAATTTGAATCATTCTTAAAAAAAAGTCTTTTTAACATTTTGACAGTATTGTGTATAGGCATAAGGACTCAGGTGTTTCTGTGAAAGAAGAGTCAACCTCATCCTCTCTTACTGCCCTGTTAACATTCAATTGCATAGCCCATTTACATGAGCATGAAGTCCCAGAGGTTCTTAGAAATACTGCAGTAGATTGTATCCTTCAACAGAAGGGTTTATAAATGCATAAAGCTACAGAAAGACAAAGCAAAAAAACACTGCAACTGCCAAACAAGTCTCAAAATACAAAAAAAAATAATGAAGAAATTAGTCATTGTACTGTAAGTATATAATGAAAGTGAACACTAAAAAACAATAAACTACTGTACAAAAATTGAAATGAGATGCAGTGTTTCATAAAGGTGTGACTGGGGTTATTAGTGATCATAATCATGAATATCATTAGGAGGATAGGTCTCAACACTTTGTGCTTAAAATCGTGTGGGGCAATCACAGGTTACCACTACAGTAATAGAAAATATTTGACAGAGGTGGGCAAACCATGGAATGGATGTTTAGTGTATATTAAACAAGGCAGAATAGGGCAGAACTGTGGAGGAGAAGAAAACAGAATAATGAAATGACCCATGCAAAAAGAGAAAACAAGACAAAGATTTGACAAAGCCTAAATGAAACACAGTCACATTCCTTTACTTTATTCAGAACTGTATATGCTGAGCATCATTCCAGATCACAACTCCAGCTACTCAGTGGAAACAAAAAATAAGACTATGAGTCTATTCAAGCTCGAGATTTAATCTGAGACCCTGAAAAAAGTCAAGAGTACAAATGAAGGAATAATGATATTACATGTTCTTTGGGACGGAAGGCTCTTCACAAAATATTTTAAGTAGACTTTTCTAGAGTAACAGGAATCCAGTAATAGAAAAAAGACGTTAATTTTTGAAATTACAATAATACCACATTTGACCATATTCTGTACAATAAATTTTAACTTGAATCTGCCTATTAAAGTTAAAAAATATTTTAATAACGAGTCAAAAACTCACTGAAAGAATTATATTGAGTCATGACATTTATATAGTTTAGTAATTTGTTTAATCTTTCGCTCAAATGTGGTACTATGCAAGGCTCCGAATGGTCTGTGAACTCTGACAATGCTAGAATGTTTAATGAAAAAAGTGATCAGGTAAAAGAAAAACATTGCTATTACCTTATGTGCAAAACTTAAAATTGCTGAAATTAAGATTCACAGACTAGCACTTTAAGATGTTTATCACTTGTAAATGTCTTCAGAACATGAAGAGAAAATACACCCAAATCAAAAGGCACTGATACTGTTTGGTTGCGATGCAGCGTCCATTTGTAGGATTGATTTGATTATGTGAAGAAAACAGTTGTTGCTGCTCAATCCATCTAAATGGTTTACTGATGTAATTAAAGTAAGCTATTTCCAAGATTAAAATTCAACATCCATGTAATAGAGTAATAATATAAAAGAGTATGGTTGCCTTCATTATCCTTAATGACTCAGTAATTACAAAAATATTTAACAGGACAAAGCCTAGTAATCAGGGAGTCACTTCCTTTCCTGCTATGAAACAAACAATATGTTTTTTTTTCTGAAACAAAGAAGACATAATGTTCATTGTTATGTTAGAAAGATTCTGTTGGCATCCGTGTTGTGCTGGGTTGTAACAAATGTGGATATAAAGATTATTATAGGGAAAGCTTTTTTTAAAGTAATTTTGGAAGCTATTTATTACTTTATATTGTATAAGCCAAGATGGTGTTAAGAAATTCAATGATAAAATTATTGTTTTCAGAGTTATTTAGCAATTAAAATATTCATATTTTTTAATAATAGCAGCACAGGTGCTTCTGGTTCTGGTACAGCTAGTACGGAATGTACCAAACAATGCTGCAGGGTCAAAACTGAGGAGCAACATGGGATGAAACATATTGTTCCCTTCAGATAATGGCAATAGATGGTATTAAAGGTGCTCATGCAGGTATAAACAGCTGACCATTATTATGTCTGGAGTTGCAGGAACACAAGAACCCAATTAGGGGAAACCAGCCTGGTGCCTCTGGTACAATCTGACACCAAAGCATCACCAGGAACTCATTCCAAAGAAACCAGAAGTGACCCCAGAAAAGAAACCAAACTGAGGTATAAATGGCTTTTCAGCCATAAGTCTGGTGAGCACGTAGTTGTAAGGACAGCTATGGTCAAGCACTCAATTAGCAGGTAAAAAGGGAGTATTTTGTGTTAGTACTGAGGTGTATACTTGTAAGTGAGGCATGCTGCTTGCTAAAAAGGGATTCAAGGCCTGTTAATAAGGCCCAGAGGGGCAGCACGACTATTGTTTTATTTATGTGTTTTCTGTTATTCCTCCTTTTTGTGACTTATTTTTATAAATAGTACTTGGGCCTACTTGATACTTTTCCAGGTTGAAGGGATGGCTCAAAAGTGACCTATATCTTCCACACTAATCATTATAAAATCTCCATAAAACAGGTCACAATAGTGGGGCCAAAGGCTGTCCCTGTCACAGGACACATTGATGCGCATTTCTAATGACAATCATACTAAAGCCAATTAATCCATATCTTTGGGATATAGAAGCCAAGCTCACACAAACACAGGAAGAATGGGTAAAACTCCACTCAGACAGTGTCTGGGCTGAGGATTAAATTCCACGTGGAACCATGAGAAAGCAGCACTTAACACTACAGCTCCCATAGAATGGGTCATCCACATAAGCTGAAGAGTGACTTCTAGAAAGAAACATTAAGACAGTGTTAAATATAATACAGGTATACTGAAATCTCTGGGCGACCATGATCTGGTTGGATGCCTCACAGAGTAAGGTTCAATAGTACTAGCACATAACTAGTGTTCTGTTATGAAGGCATACAACTTTTCAAATGAAAACATTTCACACTCTTAGTAAGCGTACATTAGAAAGCAGAGCATTTACTTGCCAGATGGAAAGTGTGACATTTTTGCTAGTAAACCCCTTCATCCTTGGAAATGATTCAATTACAAAGCTGTTCTTTTTTTTGACAGAGAAACAACAAGAGGGGAGACAAACTCTTCCCAAATTTCAAAACAACATTTGTCAAGGTAAGGAGAGTGAAGTTGGCAAAAAGCACTAGGCAAAGAAAATAATACTGAGCAATGATTACTAGCACCCTTTAATTAAAATATTTAAAATGTATACATCTTTTTAATATTAAAGTGATCAAACGTTTATTTTACATAAGATGTTGCTGCTGGATAGATATAAGAATAATGTGGGCTCTGAGGGTTTACACATTTATGCTCACATCGCATATCCAGCTTCCTCCAGGAATATGCAATCGTGTGATTGAGGAAAATAAAACATTTGTCTTCAAAAGGTACTGCAGAAAATGTGAATGCAGCTGTAATTAGCAAAAAATATTGGCCATTTTTTGTACCAAACAGCTCATCCACTTCTTTAAACAGAATATAACGTAATATTTTGCAGTCATCTGAACTTAGCCAAACAAGTTTTACACTGTTTACACTTCATTTCTAAAATGTGCTTAATTTCTATAGCACAGAAAATCAATGAAAGATATAAAAAATATTCAGATTGACAATTTTAGAAAGCACTGGAAAAATAAACTACACAACATAATATTCTCAGACCCACTTAATCCAGTTCAAGGTTTGCAGGTTGAAGCCCATCTTGACAACAGTGAACACAAGGACAATTTTTCAATTTTCAGTTAAAAATGAAAGTCTTTGGGGAACTGCGAGTGGGCCCACACAGATTTAGTTGGAATATATAGACTTCACGTAAATAACAGCGGCATAGGATTCAAACACAGAATTTTAAATACAAGAGGCACCAGCAGTGTCCATTGGGATATTTTACCACTCTATCATAAATGGTTGAGCTCCGCATTGATTTTATATACTGTACGCTTAATCAGGCTAAACCATCTGTGCTTTTAAGCCATCATGAACTGCCGCTTTTGATGGCACATCTTTGTTTTTCTTAGTTTCCACAATTTCAATTTTAGATAAGTATATCCAGGGGCTTACTGAGCTATGTCTCTGAAACTCGTCATCTTTGTTATGAAAATATTGCTGAATGATAATTGTTAAGAGGTTCTGCAGTAAAGAGCAATCCACAGACGTTGAATATTCACATGGACAAAAAAATGAGGCTAGCTCTATGTTGTAATGTCAGCGTTGTGCTGCTTCTAAAGATGGAAGCAGTCCTTCCTCTTCTCATTCATATTTCACCCAGACTCTCTATGAGACATGACAGTCTGCCTGGCACTCCAATTCAAACGTCAAACTACTTCTGTTTAATGGTGACATAATTCTACATCTATGAATTTGTGCTTCATGGTACTTCTGTAGAAAAGTCAAGCAGAGCATTACAGCAGCATATATAATATTTGTATTGTACACCTACAGCATAATAAATCATTGCAATTTTCAAGTTGAATACTCATTACAAACAGTTACAGTCTACTTTTGTAAATATACAGCATAGTCTGTTACCAAAAATCTGACGATTTTTTAAATTTAATGATGCTAATTTTAAAATCATATGCACTGCAATTTTATGACCATTCTATAGTTCTACTGTGTTAACATGTATTACAATATTAGAATACTACAATTAACATTAACTCATTAGTAACCTGATTTGTTGTCTTATTAGTTCTGTGAATTACCGCATAGCACATAATAATATTCTGAACGTAGCAATAAAAATGATCAGTAATGTGCTTTTAAATGAAAACCATTTTCATAGAAGAATGTATTATTTTTCTTTTGTGGAATTATCTAATTTGATTAAAATCCTACATGTAAATCAAAATGCACATATATTAAATTCATTCACCTGCCTGTCCAAATACTGAATTTGCTTCATTCAGTTTTATGGCCAGAGCGGAAACAGAGTCTATTGTAGCACCACTGATTACAATGTGTCTATGAAAGAACACACTCAACCACACTCACACATGCCAGACCAATTTAATTTCAACAATAAATATAACATACACCTACAGTGGGGCAAAAAAGTATTTAGTCAGCCACCAATTGTGCAAGTTCTCCCACTTAAAAAGATGAGAGAGGCCTGTAATTTTCATCATAGGTACACCTCAACTATGAGAGACAAAATGAGAAAAAAAAATCCAGAAAATCACACTGTCTGATTTTTAAAGAATTTATTTGCAAATTATGGTGGAAAATAAGTATTTGGTCACCTACAAACAAACAAGATTTCTGGCTCTCACAGAACTGTAACTTCTTCTGTAAGAGGCTCCTCTGTCCTCCACTCGTTACCTGTATTAATGGCACCTGTTTGAACTCGTTATCAATATAAAAGACACCTGTCCACAACCTCAAACAGTCACACTCCAAACTCCACTATGGCCAAGACCAAAGAGCTGTCAAAGGACACCAGAAACAAAATTGTAGACCTGCACCAGGCTGGGAAGGCTGAATCTGCAATAGTTAAGCAGCTTGGTGTGAAGAAATCGACTGTGGGAGCAATTATTAGAAAATGGAAGACATACAAGACCACTGATAATCTCCCTCGATCTGAGGCTCCATGCAAGATCTCACCCCGTGGGGTCAAAATGATCACAAGAATGGTGAGCAAAAATCCCAGAACCACACGGGGGGACCTAGTGAATGACCTGCAGAGAGTTGGGACCAAAGTAACAAAGGCTACCATCAGTAACACACTACGCCGCCAGGGACTCAAATCCTGCAGTGCCAGACGTGTCCCCCTGCTTAAGCCAGTACATGTGCAGGCCTGTCTGAAGTTTGCTAGAGAGCATTTGGATGATCCAGAAGAGGATTGGGAGAATGTCATATGGTCAGATGAAACCAAAATAGAACTTTTTGGTGAAAACTCTACTCGTCGTGTTTGGAGGAGAAAGAATGCTGAGTTGCATCCAAAGAACACCATACCTACTGTAAAGCATGGGGGTGGAAACATCATGCTTTGGGGCTATTTTTCTGCAAAGGGACCAGGACGACTGATCCGTGTAAAGGAAAGAATGAATGGGGCCATGTATCGTCAGATTTTGAGTGAAAACCTCCTTCCATCAGCAAGGGCATTGAAGATGAAGCATGGCTGGGTCTTTCAGCATGACAATGATCCCAAACACACCGCCCGGGTAACGAAGGAGTGGCTTCGTAAGAAGCATTTCAAGGTCCTGGAGTGGCCTAGACAGTCTCCAGATCTCAACCCCATAGAAAATCTTTGGAGGGAGTTGAATGTCCATGTTGCCCAGCGACAGCCCCAAAACATCACTGCTCTAGAGGAGATCTGCATGGAGAAATGGGCCAAAATACCAGCAACAGTGTGTGAAAACCTTGTGAAGACTTACAGAAAACGTCTGACCTCTGTCATTGCCAACAAAGGGTATATAACAAAGTATTGAGATGAACTTTTGTTATTGATCAAATACTTTTTTTCCACCATAATTTGCAAATAAATTCTTCAAAAATCAGACAATGTGATTTTCTGGATTTTTTTTCTTATTTTGTCTCTCATAGTTGAGGTATACCTATGATGAAAATTACAGGCCTCTCTCATCTTTTTAAGTGGGAGAACTTGCACAATTGGTGGCTGACTAAATACTTTTTGCCCCACTGTATCTGGGATACAAAAAAAACTGTAAACATGGCGAGAAAGTGCAGATCTTATTGCAACAACTTAAGATTATTTTGTTAGATTGTGCTTTTGTTACCTATCAGCCTCAATGCTGGACCTTGACCAAGTATGACAGCATACAACAATGTGCCTTTATGAATAATCAGGTAACTAGAAACTAGAAACCTTCCAGGCAATGTACAAACACAGCTATGTGAAAGAGCAAGGGATGACCAGGCCTCTGGGCCTAATCCTTTGCCATGACTGAAATGGAAAAACCTCATGACTGTAGTATTTAATTAAGGTGTTTCAAGAGTATGGGTGTGGTGATACTACTACTGCATGCCATTCAGTCTCTGCACTTTTGTAAACAGTTATGTATGCATATTTGTCATTAATTCTAACTCATTCAATGTCTCTTTTGGGCTCCACCTAGGATTTTCTTTCCTCAACCACTCATTTTTTTCATGGATACATTGAGACACAACAGAGGATAAGATAATCTCCAGATTGGGCACATAAGAATTGCACCAATGCCATTTGAAGAAGTTGTTGTCATATTCATTTGTTTCTTGATCTCTGGTATTCACTGAATTGGTTCAGAGCCGAGTGTGAGGTGGTTTAAGATGAGAATTGGCACCTAGGTCAGAAACGAGTGGCACAACCAAAGTCAAGAGTTCAATATCCTCAGGGACTTGCTTGTTTGTAGGTGAGGGATAACGTTATCATAAGACTGGCCAATGAATTGGTACAATTGGATGTGCTCTAGGTAGTGATAGAAAAAAATGAGATTGTGAGCATAAGCAACTGAACAAGGGAACAAAGAGCAAAATCACATCAGCAAAGACCAAGATAAGAACTAGGAAAACAATTTATTAACAAAAGTTAAGCATACAAGGAAGAGTGTGAAAGTAGTGAATATAATACAAAAAAGGAGAAACAGAACCACAAATGTAATGTCCCTCTAGGACTAGCTGTACATTTCAGGGCTATCAACTCAATTAGCTCTGCTTCCTGCTGCTTAGTCTTCCTCCTCAACTCCACTCCTCCCCACACTCCCAAGCTTACATGACTGAGGAGATGGAGGCTGTTCTAATTTCAGGAACACTTCCAGTGCCACTCCAGCATACCAGAAAGCACACCCACTAATTCCAGAGACTCCCCCTGACATTACATTACCCAGTTGTCTTTGCAGGTATTACAACTGTTTCATTAGTAAAGGGCAGCTTCCAGCTACTATCGTAGGGTCCTATTTGTTCCCAAAGTGTGTAGTGTGGCATGCTGATCAGATACAAGCATCCTAGCTATGATGTGTACTGTTATGCCATTCCTCTTTTATACATGAAAGTATCAACTACAAACTCAAGATCATGAAAAGTTTGAACAGAGGATGTTTTGATGTTTCCACCAGCCTCTAACCATGGTGAAATTGCCAACCTTAGTATTCATTACATAAGTTGAAATATTAGTAATGAATAAAACTACATCAAATGTTTCTAAAAGAAAAACAAATGGTTCTGCATATGACTGAAACAAGAAACATCATCTTTAAAAATTAATTAGAATAGTAGAAAAACAAAGATCAACAAGTGCTTGAATTAGTAATTAAAGGAAAATGTACACATAAAATATTTTGATTGTAACTATAGATTTTAAATAAAACATTCACTGAAATACACAAGCAAGGAAACAATCTTATAATATAATAATCTGTACTCCCCTTAATATTTCTAAAATTTTACAAATAATTCACTAGAAATTTATCAAGTTCCATCATGTATGAAGCAATTTTTTTTTACTAATCAAGAGAAATGATGTATGTAAGTATTTTCATTTTTTATATTTAGTGAGCCTCGCAAAACAGATGGCTGTCATCATAAATCAAAGTTAACGTGAATTGGTCATACACAGCTATCATCCTTCTACATGGCTTTCTTAGAAGAAGAAAGATCAATCCATGAGGGAGTGTTCAGGGAATAACAAGCCCTCTATCCTTCCATTTTCTTTAATCATATGATTAAACAGATTACCTGTAAGATAAAAGTCCACGTTTTGTAAAGGCAACATGTAAAATGTACTTATTATTTTAGGCTACTGCCATTAATCACGTAAGTAAAAAATGAAGAAAAACATCAAACTTGATAAACAAGTTACTGAATGGCAGAAAGGTGAAAATAATTAATTCTGTACAGAAACAATAGAGTAGAAATACATTTATATATTGTAAAAATATGCTTCAGCATAAGGAAGCCAATATTTTTATATGTATGTTCAATTAAAATTTACTGGAGAAGAATTTGCCACATCAAACACAGAGTTTATAACCACTATATTCCATATGATCAAGGTGAGACTATAATGATTAAAAATGTTTTATTTCCAAAAACATATCAGTCAGTCAAAAATCTGGAGTTTTCTGTCAAATTCTGAAGTGTAATGGCAAATTGGTGCTTTTATATATGTTATTGGCTAAAAAAAGTCCTTTGCTTTATAATTTTGAAAAGTATTATCTCTCAATATGAATTGAGAATGTTTTGTTGTTTTGTTTATCCATGCATTTGACTGCACAAGGAAAAAAAATAATGTTTTGCTGATAACCACAAGCCCTATATAATTATTGAAAAACATAAAACCAATTCTGGCCCATCAAACCTAAGAACTTTCTATAAATTGGAAAATATTATTAAATCTTTCTATAATACAACATACAATGAAAATTATCTCCACCGCTTTAACAGAATTGAAGGAAAAAATTCCAAAAATGTAAGACTTGTTTTCAAAACCTTCAGATTCATCATTTGCTGTCTTTGTGACTTATGCTAAAATAATTCATTTATAATTACTTTCCCATCATAGTACTGTTGAACAGTTTGCAATACTATGAAATTGGCAAATAAAGACAACAGAATGCAAAAAGAGAACATTATCTTTTCTTTTCTATAATAATTTCAAAGAATCTCTGCAAAAAAAAGGCAAACACAAAAGAACATGTCAACTCGAGGTTTTAAACTGCAATAGTTATTTATTACGTGTTCAGGCCATATTCATAAACTTGTCTGAAAAAGCCAAGTTCTTTTTCTTGGGAATACATTAAAACATATTGGAGAGTCACAATATTTTCATTTAACTTTCCTAGGGAAGATGAAATTGTCAAAATACACAAGTACACTGACCCAAACTTAAACACTGTAAAACTCTGTCAATCTGAACAATCAAATCATTTATCCATTCGCTTGTTCTCTAACCTGTTTAGGTCATTGGAGACACACCCTGCCCTGACAGCATTGTGCTAACCCTAAAACAATTTATGAGTGCCAAAAAATTACATCAGAAAATGCAAAAATTATTGTTTCTTATTTCCATTTGCAAATAAAAGTATGCACAGGCTAATGCTCTCCAGTTTTGGGAACACATCGTCCTCAGCAGAACTTTACATCACTGGAACAGATCACTATACCATCACTAGATGGCAGCATTTTAGCTTTTTCAGTGTCCTGAATCAGCCTAATGCTGAGCCTGATCAAAACAGGTCAAAAAGTTCATTCACGTCTGAACATGATGGGCACTTGAAGGTCAATTAGCATTTGCAATGTATCAAGATGGGTTTTGAAATAACACATTCTACCTATTGCTGCTATATGGGAAGAAGAGACAACCTGTTTAAGGAACCTCTGAAAACTTACAAAAAGCAACAGCACAATCTAATAATGAATGCAAAAGAGTAGCCACCATAAGGAAGAGCAAAACTGAAGTAGGATTATTGTTTGAAAAGAGATGAAAAATAAAATGCAAAATGTTGTTTCATCAAGCTTTCACAAAAACAATATCAACTGAAATTCTTTTATGGCCAGATGAGCTTAACAGGCATAAAACTTTGTTATGCAATGGTCCAAAATTCTATTACACAAGGTTTTTCTGGGCACTTATTTTGGAAAACAACTGCCACAATTCTGTAATCCCTAAATATACTGTGCATTACACCAAAATTAGACAAACTTCTACTCTCATTAACAGAGAATAACAATATTATAAAAAATAGACATTTTAATTAATAGAAAAATGGAAATAATATGAAAAGCTAAATGAAAATAAAATGGAAAGGCTCAATTTTTTTCATTAATGTATTCCCACCTACTTCCAGATTACTTAAGGAGTCAATCAATTTGTATTTGTTTTCACAGTCCTTGTTTTCTTTAGTCGTGTGTGTTATTTGATCCAAAAGGTGGAAACAACAAAGGATGTTGGAATTTTATCATACTGTCTGAATATTGTTTATTGTTGAAAGTAATAGTACGCCATATAAACTGGCATTTAAATTACCAAACAAATCAATGGCAAACAAAGTCAATATCCTGCAAAGAGTAACTGGAAAAAATAAGCAGCACTTTTTCCTTTTTTAAAATTTAGCATTATCTAATCTTTCAGTTTTTAAATGGACTTCATATTTGTTGTGAGTTCTCATTAGTTACCAGGCGGCATGCTATAAAGAAATCATGCAGCTGACATTAACAGTACAATGTAATTTTAATACTGCTATACTTTTTCAGCAAAAGTTTGCCTACTGTTTATCAGGCTAAGGCTAAGCTCTCTTCTGTAAGACGTTTATTTGTCATTTTAAATGGGCAGCCAAGTGTGGCAAACTTCCAATTTAACAGCAATCCATAGTTTACCAAATCTTTATTCATGAAGCATATTACATGTGCAGTGTTGCAAAACTTAATATATAAATGTTTCCTCTTATTGTGATATATAAAACTTCAGAAGCAAGAAGAACATCAAGTGGAAGTTAGTAAACTTTGTGTTATTTCAGTATAACCAAACCATTGATTTTTAAAGCTGGCAAGCTTGTGTCGAAAGAACATGTGGAATATGTGCATTTCAGACAGTGAGTGGATGAAACTAAAAAAGAAGCTGTGAATGTGGCAAAGTAGTGGGCACCAGAAGTGTTGACATGAGCCTGTCGGGAAGTGCAACCCTGATGGGATGTTCATGCATCAAGGATGGGTTGGTGCCCAAAAAAGCATCAAGCTAACAGCAATCCTGTTATCAGAAAGAAACAGCTGATAAAAAGGGGCTCACAGAAGCTTTCACAACTTGTAAACAAGTAACAAATATGCTGCAATCATTCATCTAACAGCAGAGGGCATTTTTATTGAAAGAGACCTGCCAGAACACATAACCTGAACATGGCAACTGACACCCCAATTAAATTTTTATTTTGTGAGCAAAAAAGGAAAAAAAAACTGTACTTGCAATCAGGCTTAAGAACAAGACGTGTGGATAGCAGTGAAATGGAACTCTAAAAGCTGTACATCAAGTTTGATGGGAAAGTCCAAGAAAGAATTGGGCCATGTATTAAAAAACAGGCTAGTAAGGGAAGTGTAGCACTGTATAACATGCTTTATAGGCAGACATTGGGACTCCTGATACAAGTAACAGCAGTGTTTCAGTGACATATGAAATATAAACTTTGCTGACAATGGAAGGCATGTCTTCATGGAAGAAAAAACACTCATTCTAAGATGTGTGTTGGCAGTAGCGTAATATGCTTTTTGCAACAAGATGTATTAAACTGGTCTGTCAATTCAGTTTCAGTGTAATAGGTCCTTGGGTCCTATCGAAGGCATGAGATGGAATTAGCTACACTGGGTAGAAGTCCACTACTTTGGTACTTATGGGAAACATGTGAGCCATCACAAGCAGGTGTTCTCCACTTTTTAACACTTTATGTCCACATCAAAATCATACTGTTCGCAGACAAAACAGGGGATCCACTTATTATTAGGTAGATATATATAATTCACCCAGTATATAACAATAATAATAAAGTAAGAATGAAATATTTTCATGTGACCTACAAAATGATCTAAAATAGGTTTAATCTTCAAATATATATTAGTTTTGCACTACTGAAATACATCTTATCCATTGCAATCAAATAGCTATAAAGCTTTTAAAAGTTTATTTTTAAAAACTAGATTGCAATGGCATGACTTGGTTAATGACATAACTTAACAGGTAAAACCATTTACTTTGAAATGAATACAGAGAAAAAAATGTAAATGCAAAACAAAACAAAATTCAACCCCCACCCAAGAGAAAAAAAGAGATACATGTGCAAAAAAAACAAAAACAACCTTTTTAACATATGATAAAACTGATTAATAACATGAAAGAGTCAATCACAGTCCCAGCATGCTTATTCTAAAATAATATTAATGAATTCATGCCTGTTTTAATACAGGCCTGGACATATGCTCTGAGAGAGAATTTGACTCTTTCTACAGATAATACAGAATGTCACTTATCCACTGAATTATAGAAGGTGGGTTGAGATTTTCCAGTTGAGCAAGATAAGTCTGCACGCTCATAGTGTGGTTATAGGCTATTACTATTGATTCAGCCTTATACTGTTTCATGCTGAGAGTGCACCATTATCATTAATGGATTAGGACAGGCTGTAACAACAAGGTGGTTTGAGAAATATGTGAAGATTTTTGTCCAAAATGGTGAGAATTTGGTGCATTCCCAAAACATATGGTCTAGTGATGCTGGAACTGAATGGAGACACTCGCAGGTTAGATCTGGACATGGGCACATTTTGGACAATTTTAAATGAGAAAAATGACATTGAAGAAAGACCTTTAATTGAATTATGGAATTATTGGTGCTATTAAACTATAGTGCATTCTATGTATTGCTGAATTCCACTTCTTTTCTGTGATGTTGATTAAAATGTACATTTCCAACCATTCTGTAAGATTTTTGAAGGTTAAGATTCTCTGAAATATTTTTATATATTGTTGTCCGAGCTTTCATCAACACTAATCAGTATGACCAGCTGAACTGATATGGGTGTGTGATGTGGAAAGTTTAGTAGGTTTCTTTAAACAAAATATCTAATTTGCATACAGGAAAAAGACTGAAGCTCGAAAGTTAAATTTGAGACGCAATTGTTTATAAAATACAAATATGTCATCTACATAAAGATCTGTAAGTGTCTTAAACCCTAATGTTTTCAATAAGTTAAGCGAATAGTTTTGAAAAGGTGAAAAAAGTTGATTAGCATGTATAGGAACAACAGAAAAAAGCATTAACACCTTAAACTGTATGCTGCATTGGTACAAATTTTAAGTAAATAGTGAACTACTTAATTTATGGTAACTGACGATAGTTACCATTAAATGGAGCACAGAGAAACAACATTTTTTATATAGCACATTTTCATACACCAATGTAGCCCAAAGTGCTTTACAAGATGACAAAAAGAAAGTTACAAAAAGATAAAACAAATAAAAATAAGCAATAAAATTGAAGAATAAATAATAACAGAACAAGGTAAGGTCAGATGTCTAAGAGGACAGAAAAAAGAAACAAAAAAAAAAACTCTAGTTAGGCTGGAGAAAAAATAAAATCTGCAGGGGTTCCATGGCCAAAAGTCTGCCCATCCCCCAATGGACATTCTACCTAACATAATTATTCCGAAATCAAACATCAAAGATTTCATGATTCACATGATGATATTTGATGGAGTTGGTCTAATGGTGAGCAGAGACATCTGCCTTCCATCATGTCAGGAGGCTGCATGGTGCCTAGATCAGGTGGTGGTGGCACAGACTGTCACCACAGAAGAACTGGAGAAAACAACAGAGAATAGTGGATAGGGCATGGCATGCAAGAAAAATTTAAAGGAGGATTTTTTTCAGTGTGTACTCACGCTGGGTATGTTTGTTCTGTACTGTGCCCAAGCATAATTATTGTATCACGTCCCTACTCTCCAGCTGGCCTGCACTCACACTGCACTTTAATGTTCTGTGCCCAGTCACGCTTTTCTAATCACCACTTTGTGTAAAGTCAAAACAAGATCCAAACATAGAGTGACAGCATGCATGTCAAAATAATTTTCCTTATTTTGTTTTTTTTTTTTGGAGTTGTGTAGGGCAAGATAATGCTCTATCCTCTTACAGATTTACTGAGCGTACAGCGCAGCATTTTGCTGTTAATCATGCTGCATTTATATGAGAAGATTTTTACAGAAAAAATTATGTTAAGGGAGGAATTTGCAGCTTTTCTTGCCAACTAAAATTCATGTTCATCTGTAAAAGTGTAAGACACCCTCGTCTGAGCGGGTAGCCACCATTACCATGCGCATGTAATGAAATGATTACTGCTACAGTGACTAGTACAAGCCATATGGAACACTGAGGGTTCAGCTAGCTACCTTACCAACAAGTCAGCCACCACATACAGCACCATCACATTTGTCAAAGCTACTCTGCCTCAAAATAAATGAATCATGGTATGATCCAGGCAATCACAGCATTAATGGGATGTATCAGCTCACAGTTAACAAAAACAGCTTCATTTTTGGTAGGTGCCCTTATTGAAATATTAGTGCAGCAGAGTGCACTGATAATATTAGGACACAGCTGCAAGTGGCCTTTTTATGTTGATAAATACATGTTTTGTCTAATGAATGAACATCTACGAAAATTAGATATACAGTAATCCCTCCTCCATCGCGGGGGTTGCGTTCCAGAACCCCCCGCGAAAGGTGAAAATCCGCGAAGTAGAAACCATATGTTCATATGGTTCTTTTTATATATTTTAAGCCCTTATAAACTCTCACACACTATTATAAACATTTCCCGCTCAATTATACAGCATAAACCCTTTGTATTCTCTTAGATATTAGGTAAGATTCGTTGAAATTATGTATGTAAACACAGTTTATATACAGTAAAACCTAAATATTATTTTAAAGATATCGAGCGTCTCCGATATCACATATGTTACAGCCATTACGACAGACAGGCCACCAGCAATAAATACGTACAATGCAAGAAAAATTGTATACAGTAAAATGTGTGTACAGTGACACTAAACTATGTACATGTAATAAGTACTGTACGTAGATAATTAATTATGGTTACTCACCAACAATGACACGACGACTTGTTCGATAACGATGAGTTTAATTTTACTGCACAACAAAGGAGAGCGTTACAGCTCTTCTAAAGGATCCTCTTCAGGCGAATGTGTAGCACCGCCGTTGTTCTCCTTCCGGCAGTCTTCAATCCAAATCCCTAAAGCAGATTCCATCCAGGCTACTGCCTTATCACGTCTACTTGAAACTCGTTTTGCGCCCTGGTTAACGGACACTGCGGCTGTAGATCTTATATGCTTTTCCTCCTTTTTAAATAAAAAGAATCGTGGACTCATTGATGCCGTAATGGTGTCCTGCAGTGGTGTAGCTGTCCCCTTCCTTCAACATATCCAAAACTTTTACCTTTTCTGCAATCATTTGCATCTTCTGTTGGCGCTTGGACACAGCCCCTGAAGCATAGCAGCAGGAGCACGTTAATGCTCAATGAGTGAGATGAGACTTCCTGGTTAATGCAGCACTCCGTCGCTGAGCCAATCAACACACAGGAACTTTAACTGTGTGCTCTGATTAGGTAGCTTCTCAGTCATCTGCCAATAGCGTCCCTTGTATGAAATCAACTGGGCAAACCAACTGAGGAAGCATGTACCAGAAGTAAAAAGACCCATTGTCCGCAAAAACCCGTGACGCAGCGAAAATCCGCGTTATATATTTAGATATGCTTACATATAAAATCTGCGAAAGTCGAAGCGCGATATAGCGAGGGATTACTGTAGTGCCTCGCCAGTCGGTTAATAGCTTCCGGCACAACAGACATGATGGAGTAAAGCTTGATGGAGATATTCCTGACCTGTCAGCCATTTCCTAGAGAAGTAACAATAGGCAGTCAATATAAATTATAGAAAAAACAAAAAATGTCTTCATTGCAAATACTTAGAATTGGCCCTTCATCTCTTTGAGGTGAGATATATTTGTCACATCAACACACATTAAAACAACAGTTCAGTAATCTGAATTACTTTGTTTGAGTCGTCAATTAGCCAGTTTGACTGCATTTCCCTTCTTGATCAAAGGTGTCGTCATTTCCCAGTTTCTCTGAAATGTTGCATATGCATGGGTTAGTGTTGCCACGAATATTATGTAAGCTTTTGTGTCAAGTTTTCTTTTACAAATCCCAATGCTTGTGTGGGAAATTTCAACAATTTATTTATTTCTTGTATAGCCCAAAATCACACAAGGAATGCCTCAATGGACTTTAACATTCCCTGTTTTTTGACAGCTCCCAGTTGTGACTCTAAAAAGACAAGAAAAAACTCCCAAAAAAACTTGTAGGAAAAAAATGGAAGAAATCTAGGGAAGGGCAGTTCATAGAGAGAGGTTTCAAGACTCTTATTGTGTGTACCCAAGCGTTAATATGATGCCCCTGGTGAGTCAGAATTTGTGGGTGAATTATATTACACAAAACAAGTGGTGAAATTTTGAGGCTGAGAGTCTGCCTTTAATGAACCCTGTTTGGTCGACAGATTACTGAGAGAAACACTTTTGCAATCATTCTACCAAAGACTTTCACTAATATCTTAACATTATTATTCAGGAGTGATATAGGTCTATACGATGCACACTACAGTAAGTTTTTATTTATCTTTGAAAAAACAGTTATTAATGCTTGGGAGAGAATTGTGCTATCTTAGTGTTAATGATAATGGAGCTAACTCAGAATTCTTTCCCAGTTTGGAGTGTGTTTATGGAATCCTTTTTCTATTAAAAGTGTCAAAGCTTAGTTTGTATTTCATATTTTTTACACTGAGAAGAACAGAACCTATAGTACCCCTAAATGTGTTGGATTTATCTTTATGCTCCATGATTTTATTTCCAGCTTTCTGTTGGTAGTTTCTTTTATTGAATTGTGAATGCCCTACTTTTGGATTTATTAAGCTAGAATCTTATTAGCCCTCACTCCATGTTTATAATGATGATGCCACAATTTAACAACTTTAAGTTTCTCTTGTTGTCAAGACATTAAATTCAAATTACAAGGCCAGTCTTTCCTCATGGAGAACATCATTAGGAAATCATTCTGTAACACTTTTAACATTAATATAATCATTTTTATTTTTGGGTTTAAACACACATGTATATTTCCCTTTCTTTCTTTTTTGTCTTTGCATGCTCTCACTTTTTGAGATTTGAGATTTCTCTAAGGGAATGTATTATTCAAATTCAGTCTGTCCACTGCCATGATAGGTCTGCCCTTACAGTCTGTAGGCCAAAACTAACATGAGAATTACAAAACTGATGACGAATAAAAATTAAGCAAATTTAATGCAGAAGAGTAATGAAGAATTTCATCAGAACAACTGCATACAAAACTGACATAGAAAAATTAACAGTCTGAAATATTTACAAAAAGTAGCAAAACACTGGTGTACTCAGCTTTTTTAAGTGTGACTTTAGGCAGTCGTTTGTTGCATGTGCACCTTTCCACTTAGTACTGCATCTGCACTTACCCTGTGGCTGCTGCTTTGACCATCACTCTTATCGGGTTTGCTGGGCATGTGCTAAATTAAAGGGCATGAACTTTCATTGAAAATAACTGTTCTTCAGGTCCTTCTCTAACTTATAACATTTGACCAAGTTTTGCACAAAAGTGAGATGACAGAATTCTACAACAACATATGTTTACATGGTTTATTGTTGTTTTGATGCCTCTGTATTATTATTATTTTTCACCTTTCCATGTTATTTTTGCCAATTTAGTTTGTTATTAATTAATTGTGCACTGTCACTCCAAATGTGTTTATGTTCCTAGTAATTTTTTTTTTGAGTTGAGCTAAATGAGGCAGGACAACCCTGATGTTGCGACTCCCAAGCCCTCCCTTTAGCTACCAATTTTTATGTTCTCTACAGTTTTACTGGTTTTTTAATAATTTTTGCCTTTTCTTGGACTATTCTTCCAGAATGTGTATTGTGATTTCTTTGTTAATTGTCCTTGAAGGCATAAAGTTTAGCGTTTCAGCTTTACTTATAAAGATTCTATTCTATACATAAAATTCTAAAATTCTACATTCTATAGAATTATTTTCGATTCTATATTTACACTACATTGGCAAAAGTATTGGGATACACCTCTTAATTATTAAATTCAGGTGTTTCAATCAGACCCATTGCCACAAGAGTATAAAATCAAGTACCAAGCTATGCAGTCTCCATTTGCAAACATTTGAGAAACAACAAATGGGTCATTCTGAACAGCACAGTAACTTCAAGTGTGGTACTGTGATAGAATGCCACATTTGCAATAAAACAACTCGTGAAATTTCATCGCTGCTGTATATTCCATGGTCAATTGTAAGTGGTATTGAAAAGTGAAAGTGATTTGGAAATACATCAACTCAGACACATAAAGGAAGATAACGTAAAGTCACGGAGTGAGGTCAATGACTGCTAAGGTGCATAAAAGTCGCCAACGCTCTGCTGATTCAATAGCTGAAGAGTTCCAAACTTCTACTGGCATTAATGTAAGTACAAAAGCTGTGCGTCAGAAGCTTCATGGAATGGATTTCCACGGCTGGGCAGCTGCATGTAAGCCTTGCATCATCAAATCTAATGCCTAGTGTTGGATGGAGTGGTGTAAAGCACACTGCCACAAGATTGTGGAGCAGTGGAAACATGTTCTGTTTCACGCTTCTCTGTTTGGCAGTCAGATTGGCAAGTCTGGGTTTGCCGGATGCGGAGTGAACGTTACCTGCATGACTACATTGTGCCAACTGTGAAGTTTGGTGGAGGAGGGATAATGGTGTGGGGCTGTTTTTCAGGGTTTGGGGTAGGCCCCTTACTTCCAGTGAAGGGTAATCTTAATACTTCAGCATACCAAGTCTTTTCGGACAACACTATGCTTCCAACTTTGTGGAAACAGTTTGGGTAAGACCCAGTGCACAAAGCAACATCCATGAAAACATGGTTGGATGAGTTTGGAGTGGAAGAACTTGACTGGCCTGCACAGAGCCCTGACCTCAACCTCACTTAACACCTTTGGAGATTGTGAGCCAGACCTTCTCATCCAAATCAATGCCTGACCTCATAAATGTTCTACATAATGAATGGACACAAATTCCCACAAAAAAAAACTCCAAAATCTTGTGGAAATCCTTCTAAGAAGAGTGGAGGCTGTTATAGGTGCAAAGGGGGAACCAACTCCAGTCTATGTATTTGAATACTATGTCATTAAAGTCCCTGTTGGTGTAATGATCAGACGTCCCAATACTTTTGTCCATATAGCCTTATGCCTTAAGCTTTTTTTTTTTTTTAACGTCCTTGAAGTCATAAAGTTTAGCGTTTCAGCTTTACCTATAAAGATTCTATTCTACATACTGTATAAGATTCTGTATTCAGAATTTTATATTTATTCTACATTCTGTAGAATTCTATGTTTAGATGCTCTATTTATACCAAGAATCTATATTTATAAAGATTTTTTGTTTGCTCTGTTTTATATAACCAGAGGGATTACAGTTAGCTCTCCTCTTGTGGGGCTTGAGACATTTACAGTTAGGTCCATAAGTATTTGGACAGTGATACAATTTTCATAATTTCGGCACTGTGCGCCACTAAAATGCATTTGAAATTAAACAAAATGTGATTGAAGTGCAGATTTGCAGTTTTAATTTAAGGTATTGTAACGGGCTGCCGGGTCCCAAGCTCGGCCGGGACGCCCCTGCTGCATATGTTCCAGGGGATCAGCCATAGGCTCCTCAGTACCTCCCCCCGGGACGCTTGGTGGCAGCCTCCCTGGGTGACGTTGTTGCCTCAGTTTCCCGCAGGGCTCCATGGGAGATGGAGTTCTCTACAACCCTGAAGGGATCTGGGGTGGCTGCATGGATCCCAGAGCCTTTATGGACACCTCTACAGCCTCGCCCAGAAGTGCAATTAGCCACAGGTGATCAAGCACCTGGAGCACTTCCGGGTGGGCTTTAAAAGGGACAACATCCACCACTCAGGAGGCAGAATCGGGTTAAACAGGGCGGTGTTGCCTGGGAGGAGTGGTGGTGCCAGAGGAAGGATTGGTTTGGTTGTGTTGAACTGCTTTGGGACTGTGTTGGGCCTGTGGGACATGGGGAAGGCGTGCCCCACGGCTGAAGAGAAAAATAAAAAGTGTTGTTGATTTTACACGTGCCTCTGCGTCAGTCTGTGCTGGGTCAGGCGCAATACAGCGCCTTATTACAGTATTTTAACAAAAACATTTTTGAGTCATTAACATAGGACAGGTATTTTAAACATGATTTCCCCCCTCCCCATTTTCAGGGGCTCAAGAATAGTTGGACAAACTAACATAAACATGAATGGAACAATAATTTTCAACATATTTGAATAGCTGCCTGAAATGTAGAACCCATGGCCATCTCCTAGTGCTAGGTTTTCACCCCTGAGATACTTTGTCAAGCCTTTACTGCTTGCTCGTTGGACTTTCTACCTTAATTTTTGTCTTCAAAATGTGAAATGCATGTCCAATTAGGTTGAGGTCAGTTGATTGACTTGGTCATTGACAAATATTCCACTTCTTTGCCATGAAAAGCACTTGGTTTGCATTCGCCGTATGTTTTGGCTCATTGTCAATCTGTACTGTGAAGCGTTTAGCAGCACTTCAGAAATCGCCCTACAACTTTTGTCAGAAGTCATATCATAGCTTAATTGCACTCATGTGCTTCAGTGTTCAAAATAACACATAAAATAGAACACAAGAGAGTGCACAGTTATATAAAAAAATTACTTATAAATGAGCTACAGATAAAAAAAAAACCCATATAGTAAATGGGCTGGCAATGTTACGTTCCCAATAAAAATGCTTGTTAGTGAAGCTGGAAAGGAAGACTTTGCACTTATTGAAAATAGTTCCTGTGTATGTCTTACATGCAGTTACATTTCTACGCTGTTCATTTTACATTTAATGACACAATCTCACACATCTATTATCATAAATATCTTGGGTTGCTTGAATTTAGAGTGATTCTCATCAAGGTTATGTGTGTCCTTAGATACAAGAGGACGTCAATCCTTGACTCATAGATCATGTGGCACTATACAGGACATTACATGTTTAGTGTTTCACTGCTTGCTGAGATTCTATTCACAAAATATTCTTCACAGTGAGGTTTCAGGAAATAATAAAAAGTAAACAGTGTGGCAGATAAGTAGAAAAGAGATTATCAATATGTTATATGTTATGAGGCCCTCCATGGTACCTACAGTAACAGTTTATATAACGGATAAACACATATCAAACAAAACATACAATATTAAAATAAAAAAGACACACAAAAACGGCTGCAAGTGTAAACATTGCGTTTAGTTCCTGCATTTTGACCCACCAAAAAGTAATATACCAATGGTTTTACCAAAACTTTCCACAGCAGAGCAGTATTGACACATGTGGTAAGACAGGTGCACACATGCAAAGTGCTTTTTGACTTCAATATTTCTCTAATTAGGATAGCATATTTTCAACATATGTACTAGCTGGTAGATTAATGCTGCTGCTTAGTAACCAGAGAGTGAAATGATTTAATTATATCACTTGGGGCATTAGGATAGAAATGCAATTACAAATAATAACCATAGAGATTTTAATAAATGTCATTTAGCTAGGGGAAGCAAAGCAAGAGAGTTCAGTTTGACAAGACAGTAGGTCCTCTGCCATTAATACATACAGTAGCTGTCCTTCAAAATATTTTGATCATTTTATTAAGTACTGTATGTGAATAAAAAATTAAATGTATGATTCAAAAATGATACGTACTGTATAAAGTTAATTGGTCATATATTACAGCACACTTACTTTATTTAAAATTTTATTTTAAAATAAAAAAAAACAATGTTCTTCATATTTGTAACATGTTGCTGCCTTTTGAATTTCTTTCTCTATAGCAAAAAACACAAGTAATTTGCATTGAACTGCTCTAGCCGGCTTTGTCATTTATATGATAGCTCATCCTATACTATAACTTGACTTAGGTTATGCATAATTAAAGGGCAACATCACTTCAAATGTAGCAATTTACCTAGATAAATCCTATTTTCAGAAATGTTTACACTTAGATAAAATGAATGAGCAGAAGAATCAATATGTTCATTCCAGAAGTCAAATAGAAAATAAAACCTATAAAACTTAATAAGGGCTAAGTATTATACATTGTAAATTATAACTGAAAATATCAACATCCCTAAAATGACTGTCTTTTGCTTCCACTGTAATAATACCTTAATATAGCCTTCTGAGCATCATTAGTAACCCATTCAACAGGATACAAAATGCATAGTTTAAACTGCCATAGTAAGAAGATGCAAATAGATCTCAGAAAAAAACGCACTGATCTGCTAAAAGCATCCAGTTTGTTAAAAATGTAAGACAAAGGTACCTCTTTAGCTGGCACCTTCTAAATAGAGTTATTCATTTTCTTGCCAGACTGTGAAATACCCTTTTGTAGAGAGGCTATTCTGCAACAAATAATGCTATTTAATGTTGAAACAGCAACACCCAGTTTCTGGTGGGTATTCAGTCTCAGCAAGTTCCATTCCTTATTGGAGATTTATACTTTAATTAAAATTAAAAAAACATGGTTCAGAAAAATCATAAAATTTAACTGTTTAGCCCCAGACCATATAGAGTGTATTTTGTGATGAACAGATTGCATATGTGTATTATGCTCCTTTCAGAGCACCTGTCTCACCAATTAAGATACAGATAATTCTGCAAAACAATTTGGTAAATGTACACTGACACTTAAAAACTTAAACAAGAAAGAAAGAAAGAAAGAAAGAAAGAAAGAAAGAAAGAAAGAAAGAAAGAAAGAAAGAAAGAAAGAAAGAAAGAAAGAAAGAAAGAAAGAAAGAAAGAAAGAAAGAAAGCCAGTTTTATATGGCTTAAATGGTTTACATTTTTAATATATGCCATTTCTAACATCATGCATCAATGACAGTGGAATTCACCAACATACCGTAAAACGTCAGCAGTAGCACACTGTTTTCCAAAACACAAGTAATTCATCACATTAATGTCAAATGGATGTGACAGATGTTGTCATATATATATATACTGCATATATTTCTGAGGTTCCTAAAATAATGTTTACAAATTGTATAAACACAAAAGTAGACAGATTTAAATAATACAGCAAATCCTCAAGCAATATCTCCATTAAGACAGTAGCAAGAATTTAACACTAGAATTACCAAAGCCTACGAAAAAACTCATATACCCAGACCACCTTAAATCCCTTCGCACCTCTATGTCAGCGTCTTTTGTCTTGTAAATGTGCCGATCAAGACAAGCAGCCAACTATTCCATCCCCCAACCACCGCAGAACAGGCACAAAGTTCTCCCAGCTCAAACCTTGATTATCTGGGAGTCAGGTACCTAGAGTTGTATAGGGAAATAATAGATCGTTATTTGGAACACATGCCTTTTATGTGTGTTCCGTTTCTATAACAATCTACGTAAAAACATAGTTAAAACAGAAATGTTTTTCATATTTTAGTAATAAATGACAAAATACAGACATAAACTGTATAATATGTGAAGCCTAAAGTCCAAAGATCAAATAAACACTTTTACAAAAGGTATAAGGAGGGCATAACAGCTTCCATGGCGCAGTGGTAAGAATTTCTGATTTATAATCAAGAGTCCCCCGGTTCGATCCTGACTGCCTTGCAAATTTACCATTTTGAGTAGTGAGCTACTCTTATTATCAGCAAATATTATATTTACAATATTATACAATAAAAACATACATTTGATTTGCATCTATAACAGCCAGTGTAAATTTATAATACTTGTAAAAGTTTTATTCTCTCAGTCACGATCCCCTCCAGGGATCTGACGCTGTTAGTTTTTATTTGAAACCGGTCCTTGGGTGGGTGGGAACTGTTAGCATTTGAATTTGATGATTGCATATAGCGCAGAACTGATCTCTCTGTACTATTCTTTCCTCTGCATGTCCTGAAGTACAAAAGAAATACCACCATGCACCAAAATGTTGAGACTGGGCAAGATCGGGGGGAAAAAAAACAAAAAAAACGCTGTCACTGATTACAACCACAAGATGGTATGCGAATGAATATGAATAATATGAATAATGTTGCATCCATGCCACAATGTTTTCCGAAATGTACTATACAGGCCAAAAAATGAATAATTCCAAATATCATATATACCTATGACTCTGTTTTTTGTCAGTGCAGCTTTGACATCAAGGACCATAAGGTTCATACTAATTCAGTGTAAGCAGGAACACTCAATAAAACTGAATAAAAAAAATTCAAGTGACAATGAGATAGGAAGAAGGCAGGTTCACCAGCGTTTGTGCGTCAGCTTTTATCCCTCCAGATCAGGGAATTCCCAGTTCCATTGTCTCAAAACACCACTCACATCTACAATTATCTCCAGTTTCAAATAAAAACTAACAGCGTCAGATCCCTGGGGGAGGGGAGTGGCGGGGAGTATGTATCGTAATCATGACTGAGAGAATGAAAGTAAAAAAAAAAAAAACATTAACTTTTAGAAGTACAGTGGAACCTCAGGTCACGACCATAATTTGTTCCAAAACTCTGGTCGTAACCCAATTTGGTCATGACCTGAAGTAATTTCCCCCATAGGATTGTATGTAAATACAATTAATCCGTTCCAGACCGTACGAACTGTATGTAAATATATTTTTTTAAAGATTTTAAAGCACAAAAATAATTAATTATACCATAGAATGCACAGCGTAATAGTAAACTAAATGTAAAAACATTGAATAACACTGAGAAAACCTTGAACAGAGAAAAGTAACATTGCAAGAATTCACGCCTTACAAACCGCTCGCTGTAAACACTTTTTTTAAATGAGTTTTAAGCACAGGGAAAAACATGAACATTTGAAAAATCCGTAATTTAATAAACAACCAAGAAAAGTAACATTGCAACAATGCACGCTACGAACCAATCGCTGTAAAGACTTTTTTTTAATGAGTTTTAAGCACAGGGAAAAACATGAACATTTGAAAAATCCGTAATTTAATAAACAACCAAGAAAAGTAACATTGCAACAATGCACACTACGAACCGATCGCTGTAAACAGAAGTGAAGTGGAGGTTAAAATCCAATAGAAAAAAGTCTTCATTAAATACAACAAGGTTAAAACAATGCTCGAATCGGTCTCTTTAAAAACAAGCCCGGTGCATTCTTTAACTGCCTTCTCAGCCTTATGTGGCCATCCCTCTCTCTCTCTCTCTCGCTGCACAGGGAATGCCCATGGAGAGACTGAACACATGCGGAAATCATCGGCGCATACAAACCGGAAGGGAAACTGGCTTATTCGTCACCCGAGTGTGTGGTCATGGACAGATGCAAAAGTTTGGCAAACTTTTTTGGTCGTAACCCGATTTGTACGTGGTCCGAGATGTTCGTGACCCGAGGATCCACTGTACTATAAATTTACACCGGCTGTGACAGATGCAAATCAAATGTATGTTTTTATTGTATAAAATTAACAATAAGGGCAGCTCACTACTCAAAACGGTAAATTTACGAGGCAGTCAGGATCAAACCGGGGGACTCTTGATAACAAGTCAGCAATTCTTACCGCTGTTGTATCATCCTTGCACCTTTTGTGAAAGTGTTTATTTTATTTTTGGACTTCAGGCTTCACATATTATACAGTTTATGTCTACATTTTGTCATTACTAAAATATGAAAAACGTTTCTGTTTTAACAATGTCTTTACATAGATTGTTGTAGAAACGGAACACACATGAAATGCATGTGTTCCAAATATCAATTTATTATTTCCCTATACAACTCTAGGTACCTGACTCCCAGATAATCAAGGCTTGAGCTGGGAGAACTTTGTGCCCGTTCTGCGGCAGTGGGGGATGGAATAGTGAGCTGCTTGTCTTGATCGGCACATTTACAAGACTAAAGAAGCTGAACGAGAGGTACAAAGGGATTTGAGGTGGGTCGGGTTTGCGAGTTTTTTCGTAGGCTTTGGTAATTCTAGTGTTAATGCATTTAAATGTTTCTGTGCATGTCAAAAATTTAACCAGACATGGGTGGCATGGAGGTACAGTAGTAGTAGTATTGCAACCTCACATTTTCTGCTAAAGTGTGGACTGTTCATACTTTATTCCATGTTTTTTTAGGGTTTTCTACTACACATGTATTTATGTTAGACCTACTAAAAACAACTGCATTAAGTGTAGGTATAGTGGAAGTACACCAGGTGATGGACCAAGGCCCACCTGGGACTGACTCCGTCCTTCTTCTTAAAGCTGCTGAAGATGACATTAAGTGGGTGTAGAAAATTGATAAATTGATGGAAAAAAAATAAATTTGGCAGACTGAATAAATGAATTGAATACATGAAAAATAAACTAAACAGAATTTGCTATATATTTTTGCTATGTATTTTTTTTGCTTCCTTCAACAAAGTTAAAAGGGTTCCTAAAAGGAAATTAAGAAACTATTAGCTTTAACTCTGGAATTCAGCTGTTTTATGTATGTCCAAAGAAAAGTGTCACTTGGGTTCAGCAGAAAAATCTGATGTCCTTGGGCTCAAATGAAACTAAATTAAGCTCTTTGTTCCCACAAAAGATTCAAGAAATATTCCTCTTTGGATTAATGGGGTGCCAAAATGCTTTGTCCTTCCACCTTTTCAAAATGATTTTCTTTTCTATTTCCAAAAGAATGACAGGGACATATTATTTCAACAATAAAGAGTCTACATCCCATTGTGCAGGAAAAGCATGACCCATGGAGTGATACCTGCAGCTGTACAAAGGTACTTCGGCTATATGACATTAAAAGGCCAAGCTTGGAGGAAAAGAGAAAAAAAGAAAACACCAACAAAACACCCCCTATGTCTTAAAAACAGGACCAAAAAGGAAATTGCTTGCCTGTGTTTTGTTACCTACTGTGAGTAACCCAGGCACGTCTGCTGAAAAGTCTTATATAGCATTATTTCTACTTTAAAACTTTATTTAAATTTTATTCAAGTATGTAGGAGTTTGTCAATGTTATGGAATTTACAGTATAACAGTTTGCATTGTTTTGTAATGTACTTGCCTTAAGACATATATTTAAAATAGTACAGCCAATCTTCTATCAAAAGTAAACATCCATCTTAATGGCAGTAAAACTGCAGACAAGTCAAAAAGTCACCTTGGATCGTGTGCCATTATTTTAAAGGGTACACTTATTGTTACTAATGTCTCAACCAATTCAGTTAAAAAGCTGTAAGGTTGCAGCACAGAAAACCGTGCCACTGTGCATCCAATATCTATCAGGTTAGCAACGCTTGTGAAATTTAAAAAAAAAAAAAAAAAACCTGTTACAAATATTTAAAAAATCTTTAGTTTCATTATGATCAAATTTAAAGAACCAAAGTATTATTTTTCTTTACGTGGTTATTTGCAAAGACAAACCACAACATGTTCTCATAACTGCATAAATTAATCTGAGTATGATAGACTCAGCAAAGTGTTGACGGTCCAGCACATGAATGCTGCCCCATGTTGTGTGAGAAGCATACCATAGATGGTCATTAACACTAGAATTACCAAAGCCTACGAAAAAACACGTAAATCCGGTCCACCTGAAATCCCTTCGCACCTCTCCGTCAGCGTCTTTTGTCCTGTAAATGTACCGATAAAGACGAGCAGCAAGCAGCCTGCTATTCCATTCCCCCACCACTGCAGAACGTGCACAAAGTTCTCTCAGCTCATGGCTTGATTATCTGGGAGTGAAGTGCTGGAGTTTTAGAGTGGAAATAATAGATCGTTATTTGGAACACATGCATTTCATGTGTGTTCCGTTTCTACAATAATCTGTGTAAACACATTGTTAAAACAGAAACGTTTTCATATTTTAGTAATAAATGATAAAATGTAGGCATAGACAAAATGTAGGCATAAACTATATAATGTGTGAGGCCTGAAGTCCAAAGATGTAATAAACACTTTCACAAAAGGTTCAAGGACCATACAACAGCTGACTTGTAATAAAGAGTCCCCGGTTCAATCGTGATCGTGATTCAGAGAATAAAACTGGAAAAAAGCTAAATTTTACAAGTACCATAAATTTATACTCAATGTCCCATATATTTGTCTCTTTCTTTTTTGGCCGGTGCTTCATTGACGTCATGCACCAAAAAGCATGAGCTTATTCAGTGCGAGCAGGAACAAGCAGGTGGCCAGTTGCTGTGTGCTATAACATGCTTGACCTGGCGGCGATCAACGCACATGTACTGTGCAAGGCATGTACGGGGTCCAGTGAGAAAAGAAGAGTGTTCATGGCTCACCTTGCAGAGGAACTTCGTCATTGCATCTTACTAGAAAAGGCGATGGAAAAAGAAAAGGAGGATGCAACATCGACAAGCTTCTGTTCCAAGACAGCCGCTTTCCCCAGTAAACTGAGCCAGTGTCAGGTGCCTTTCAATGTAATAGGAACCAAAGCATAGAGAGAAGTGTGTACATTGCAACAGGTACACACGTCGTAAATGTAGGAAGGATGGTCCTTGCGTGTGTTTGAACTGTTAACATTTGAATTTGATGACTGCATATAGCGCTGAACTGACCTCTCTGTACTATTCTTTCCTCTGCATGTCCTGGAGTACAAAAGAAACACCACCATACAGCAACATGTGGGGACTGGCAAGATCAGAAAAAAAAAAACAAACACATGGTCACTGATTACAACCGCAAGATGTTATGCAAATGAATATGAATAATATGAATAATGTTGCATCCGTGCCACAATGTTTTCTGAAATGTACTATACAGGTCATAAAATTAACAATTACAAAATATCTTATATATATATATATATGTCTCTGTGTTTTTTTTTTTTGTCAGTGCAGCTTTGACATCACAGGCCATAAGGTGCATACTAATTCAGCGTGAACATGAGTATATTTGATATATGGAATAACTCATTTTATGACCTGTACAGTACATTTCGGAAAACATTGTAGCACTGATGCAACATTATTCATATTATTCATATTCATTTGCACGCCTTCTTGTGCTTGTAATCAGTGACCTCGTTTTTTTTTTTTTCCAATCTTGCCAGTGTCTACTTTTGGGTGCATGGGAGTGTTTCTTTTGTAATCCAGGACATGCAGAGGAAAGAATAGTACAGAGAGGTCAGTTCCGCGCTATATGCAATCATCAGATTCAAATGTTAACAGTTCCCACACACCCAAGGACCACCCTTTCTACGTTTATGACATGTGTACCTGCTGCAATGTACACACTTCTCTCTGTGCTGTGGTTACTATTACACTGAAGGGGCTGGGGAAGCGGCGGTCTTGGAACAGAAGCTTGTCAATGTTGCAAGGTGAGCCATGAACACTCTTCTTTTCTCAGTGCTGAGTGATTGCCACCGTGGCACTAATGTAATATTATTTGAAAACGAACAGCATCAGATCAACTGTAAATGTATGGCATTTCTAAAAGTTAGCTTTTTTTCAGTCTTATTCTCTCAGTCACGTTCACGCTCTTATGTTCCAAGACCGCCACTCCCCCCAGCCTCGTCTGAGTAATAGTAACCACAGCACAGAGAAAAGTGTGTACATTGCAACAGGTACACAGCAATAAAACTGAATAAAAAAAAAATTCAAGTGACGGTGAGATATGAAGAAGGCAGATTCACCAGCGTTTGTGTGTCTGCTTTTATCCCTCCAGATCAGGGAATTTCCAGTTCCATTGTCTCAAAACACCACTCACATCTGCAGTTATTCCCAGTTTCAGATAAAAAGTAACCGCGTCAGTTCAGGTGCCAGCCGGGGGTAGGGGATCAGTCAGGCTGGGTGTTGTATTGTGATTGCGACTGAGAGAATAAAAGTGAAAAAAAAAACGCTAACATTTCTACAAATGTATGTTTTTACTGTATAATATTAACAATAAGAGCAGCTCATTACTCAAAAGGGTAAACTTGCCGGGAGCCGGTTTCGAACTCACGACATCCAGATTATAAGTCAGTGGATCTTACCGCTACACCACGGAAGCTGTCGTAGTGTACTTGCACCTTTTGTGAAAGTGTTTATTTGATATTTGGCCATCAGCCTTCACACATTATACAGTTCATGTCTACATTTTGTTATTTATTACAAAAACATGAAAAACATTTCTGTTTTAACGATGTGTTTACATAGATTGTTGTAGACACAAAACACACATCAAATTATCTCCCCTTACAATTCTGGGTAGCTCACTCCCAGATAATCAATCAAGGCAGGAACTGGGAGAACTTCTTGCATGTTCTGAGGCAGTGGGGGTGGGGGTTAGGGGATGTGGTATAGCAGGCTGCTTGCTGCTTGAGCTTATGGACACATTTAGAAGACAAATGAGGCTGACGGAGAGGTGCGAAGGGATTTAAGGTGGACCAGATTTACGAGTTTTTTCACTGACTCTGGTAATTCTAGTGTTAATGCCTACTATATTCAAGTACAGTAATCCCTCCTCGATCGCGGGGGTTGCGTTCCAGAACCCCCCGCGAAAGGTGAAAATCCGTGAAGTAAAAACCATATGATTATATGGTTATTTTTATATATTTTAAGCCCTTATAAACTCTCACACACTATTATAAACATTTCCTGCACAATTATACAGCATAAACCCTTTGTATTCTCTTAGATATTAGGTAAGATTCGTTGACATGATGTATGTAAACACACTGTTTATATACAGTAAAACCTATATATTATTTTAAAGATATCGAGCGTCTCCGATATCACATATGTTACAGCCATTACGACAGACAGGCCACCAGCAATAAATACGTACAATGCAAGAAAAATTGTATACAGTAAAATGTGTGTACAGTGACACTAAACTATGTACATGTAATAAGTACTGTACGTAGAAAATGAATTATGGTTACTCACCAACAATGACACGATGACTTGTCCGATAACGATGAGTTTAATTTTACTGCACAACAAAGGAGAGCTTACAGCTCTTCTAAAGGAGCCTCTTCAGGCGACTGTGTAGCAACACCATTGTTCTTCTTCCAGCAGTCTTCAATCCAAATCCCTAAAGCAGATTCCATCTGGACTACCGCCTTATTACATCCACTTACAACTCGGTTTACACCCTGGTTGAAGGACACTGTGGCCGTAGATCTTATATGCTTTTCCTCCTTTTTAAATAAAAAGAATCATGGACTCATTGATGCCGTAATGGCGTCCTACAGTGGTGTAGCTGTTCCCTGCCTTCAACATATCCAAAAATTTTACATTTTCGGCAATCGTTAGCATCTTCCGTTTGCGCTTGGGCACAGCCCCTGAAGCAGTAGCAGGAGCACATCGTTTTGGAGCCATAACGAAGGGCTTGACTATGCACAAAGATAAACAAAAAAGAGCACAAAAGTTAACTCTTTACACAGCGAAACACGTTGATGCTGAATGAGCGAGACAAGACTTCCTGGTTAACACAGCGGAATCGAATTCGGTGCTCCGTCGCTGAGCCAATCAGCACACAGGAACTTAACTGCGTGCTTTGATTGGGTAGCTTCTCAGCCATCCCCCAATAGCATCCCTTGTATGAAATCAACTGGGCAAACCAACTGAGGATGCATGTACCAGAAGTAAAAAGACCCATTGTCTGCAGAAACCCGCGAAGCAGCGAAAAATCCGCGTTATATATTTAGATATGCTTACATATAAAATCCGTGATAGAGTGAAGCCGCGAAAGTCGAAGCACGATACAGCAAGGGATTACTGCAATAGCAATTCCTCACAAACAAGTATTATCATTGTCCACTTGGGGATCTGCAAGATTAAAGATGGTTGATGAGACCTTTGAGAGATTTGCAGCAGATAGAGCAAGTATTAGCAAGGAAGGGCAAGTATTATTATGGAAAATATCAATACTCCTCACGTAATTCCCAAAGTTCTTTGACATATTCTGGTCTCCAAATTTAGTCAGCAATATCATCAGAAACACTGGCCTCGAGGAATGACTGCATCAAAAAGACATAATGTGCTATTGAGTTAGCTATTCTCCAATACCCTGACAGTGTCATTTAATGTATTGTTTAAAGCCTTTTGGGTTGTGATATTCCAAAATGCTTTTAAAATACCTGCAAATAATGTTCATTGGTTCAGTGTGAAATTCATGAATGTATATTAAATCAATTACAGAGAAGGGAACACGAATACATAGTCGGACCATTAAAGGAACTTTTCTAAATAAAAATATATATGAATCTCTTTAAAACACATTTTAAAACATGGAAATTATCTTTAAATTGATAATTTATCATGGCATATTAGACTCCATTTTACACTCAGAGCTTTGATTCAATCTGCCATGTAGTAAATTGAAATGTTTAGTAGCCCACAGCATGCTGATTGAATCTGGAGAAAAACACATCTTCAATAAAAGTAGGCCAAGGCACTGATATAATACACTAATTCTGAGAAGCAAAGATGAAGACAATGTTGAGAAAATGATTGAGCAGTTCTTAAACTTGCACTGCATGAATGCAACCTATTATTTTTCTTGTTCTGCTGTTGAAATGCCTCAATCATTGACAGAACAAGTTGAGGAGAAATAATACAGTTCATATTCCATTGTCTTGGTGCAATTTAGTCAGGTTTCACCTTAGACCTCTGTCATATTTATATATGCTTACATCCTACAAGGCAATATTTTCAATCTTTCAAAAAATGATGCAAGAATCTTATCTCAGTACCTTAAAACACTATCTCAGAGTGAAAGGCAACCACAGAAAGAGAAGCCAAAATAAGTTTTAGCTGGCCAAGATAAATGTTCTTTAAAATCTATTATTTGAAACAACAAAAGGATAGTTATAAAGTAATGCATTTAAATTACTGTGCTAAATGTTTCATTTATATTTGTCACCTTTTCGTTTTTACAATGCATACAAAATCCTAAAACACAGCAATATTTAGTAGTACTAATGAGCAAGACTTAGTTGAATAAAGTAAATAACACTAATAACATACTTAAATGTAATTACTGAGAATCTAGAGAGTGGAGAATGGAGTACCAATATTATGTCATTCATTACAAAATTATACTCTCATGTTTACTCTAAGGCTCCACAGTGAATAGTTGGGGGAAAAAAAGAAAAACAATAACAGCAATAATAATAATAAAGAAGAAGGACAAAGAGATCATTTAAAAAGACTATCAACATGTGCATGAAACGTATAACTAGACCTCTGACAATATAATCAGATTTTAAACACTGCAAGGGGTACATGGTTAGCAAAGTATAGCTAAGGCAAGGGTAAGATGGCAGAACACAGGATCAAGTCTCATAGGAATTGTCCAGAGAGAGACAGAGACGGAGAGACAACAGCAGCAGACATTCTGGCTAGAAGTGAAGCTAGGATGGATTTTAAAGACGCCATACAGCTAGGGGAAATTTCAGTGCCAAGAAGGCAAACATATAAATCTCAGAAGAAAGAGATCTCAGGGCAAAAGAGTAACAGAGAGAAAGAAGGGTAAAGTGATGCTTTGTGGCCTGTTTTGCTAGGCAAGACACCACCAAGAACACACAGAGGTCCATGAACTGGAGTCTGCTCCAGAAAGAAAAAATAAATAATCTTAGATCTCGAAACTAATCTCAGTTTGCCATAGTATGACTTCAACACCAGTGGATTAGCTGGTGCCAGAACACCAGACTTCAACTGGATCACGCAATCTCAAATAGACTGATCATGATTAACACACGTTCTTAGCAACATTTACAAGCCCTTATAAGTCGCACACAGAACAACCGATCAACCACAGACTACAGGTCGGAGAAACAAATGGCAACAATTACAACAAAGCATGAGTTGCCATCAGGCAAATGAACTACACTACAATACAGAAGTAATTCATTTCCTCATTCCATTACAGAACCCTGAATCGAAACTTCATTTATAAGCAGGCACAGGTAAAGGTATTCAGGGAAGAGAAAAGTCTTCAAAGGTGTTTCTTGAAAAGGTGAGCAACTCCACAAAAAGGAGTAAACAGGGTAGTTCGTTCCACTAGGAAGTCTCTTATTAGTAATTATTACATAGAAATGCCTCAGATGATCAGATTCGATTGCCCTACTTGTGACTCTGTAGAATTCCTTTTTGATGGTGGTTATTTATTTCTGTCTCCTAAAGACAGTCCCTCTCTGTGTGTGTGTCTGTATCAGCAAACACCACTTTAAAGTCAGGCACACTTTTGTGATCATCAAGCATTTTAGCATCTCCGATGCTATGGAGAGAGCTGATGTTATATGGGCGGAAAAAAAACATGGGAAATGTACATTATTTTCATCTGTGTCAACTCAAAACCATGATGTGTTACACTGAATGTATCACTTTTTATTAAGTTCCCCATCTTGGATGTTAACGCTAACATGAAAACACTTCTCTGTCTGACCAGCATCTTTTTACATTTCTCCAGGTAGGATTTGTTGTGCTTCAGTTTTGATTGTTTGTCAGGTAAAGGCACTACGTTTCAACATTTCATTGGCATTTTCTACTTCTAAAATAGTGCAGCTGAGATGAAAATTTCTGACAAGATATTTACTAGCTTTTATCTTATGATTGATATGCTGCTCCATAATTATTGAGGCTGCAAAGCATTAATCCTTCAAATTAAACTTGCTATTTGTAAGTTAGATTCAGGGCATTGGCTGCCCAGAGCTGGATTTTGGCAAATCTTTCTTTCTGTAATACTCTTTGGCCTCATGTACCATGTAATTTGGTACCACTTGATGTGGTTCAGAGATGCAGATTTGGCTAAATCCAGGTTTTCTTTAATGGAATTAGCCTAATTTTCTGTGAATCCTGAGTTTACCTTTGCCAAATTTCACACTAATCCTGCTTTCTGAATAAACCTCTAAGTAGTCCGAGAGGAGCAATGGGATTTTGCTTTTATTTCTTTCTGTTTGTTTATAGCTTGTATTCTCCCTGCGTTCATCCTTTTCTTGAATATGTCTACCAATACAGGCAATATTTCATTTGTTTGTGTGGACACTCTATCACAAGGTTTTCTGGTGCCATTTCCATTTCTAAGCAGAAACATGATTTGTAGGGTAAGTGGCAATTCTAAGTATCTTCGAAAACAAACAACACGTTTTAGGAATTAAGTAAGCTTGGCACCCATAAGCACTTTTACAACCAAGCCAATTGCTAACCACCAGGAGTTCAACATAGGGTGCATCTGAAGAAAGGAGGAACAGCAAAAACTGTCACATGAGTCAGACTCTTTTAATTCAACAAAGACCTAGAAGTTGCAGTGGAACCAGAGCAGACTATTTTAAACACCACTATTTGGTCCCAGCATTCGAAAAGTAATTTTGTGGTCCTTGTACTGATAGATATCAACAGCATTTTTTTGTCATCAATTGTGTGCTTGTAAGGTTCAAAATAAGTGAGGTTTACATTGATCAGGGCTTGCTTTGTTCAGTTAGCTGACTTTAATTGGGTTAATTAACATTTTCACATGGCGCT
Organism: Erpetoichthys calabaricus; assembly: GCF_900747795.2. Lineage (NCBI taxonomy): Eukaryota > Metazoa > Chordata > Cladistia > Polypteriformes > Polypteridae > Erpetoichthys > Erpetoichthys calabaricus. The sequence goes on along the minus strand of NC_041394.2, from coordinate 258,398,164 downwards.
GGTCGCTGTTGGAAAACTGTTCATTAAATACATGAAATTAGTTGAAAAGTGTTATTCGTTCTCTTATGTGCCCTTTATCTAATTTTTAGATTTTGGGTGAAGACCTGAAACTATTTAGTGTCAAACTATGTAATAACAGAGGTAATCAGCTAGGGCAAGTACTTTCTCATGGCACAGTACATTTATAGAGATATTCCATTACTTGTATATAAAGAACACCATGCAAAAGTATGGTTTAAAATGAATGTTCTAAATAGGAGGTTTAAAATATGCTTTCTAAATATGATTTATAAATGATTATACAACATCTTCCATAAGCACTGACTTTGCTTTGTATGTTGTATGAACTTGAAATTTCACATGAAAACTTTCATTGCCGTCTAATTAAAGCAATTCACTACACAGAAATTTAATTTCTTCTTTTGAAATTAACATGTAAACATAACCTAATCAGGAACATACCTCCAAAAAGCTATTTTAATTAGAGTATGATTATTACTTCCTTATTCTTCTCTTTTGCAAATCAATTCACTCCTCTCAAGTGCTTAACAAAATGAAAATTTAGACTGCATAATTTCATAACTACTGCATCTACTCAAAATTATTTCTGACTTGCTCTCACTCCAATAACTACATAATTTAAGAAAAATAAGAGCGGAAAACACCGTCATTTGCAGTTTCCAGAAGAGTCCAATACGGCAAAATAAATCAATTCTTTTGTTTAGCAAACAGTCATTAAAAAAAGGAAAATGGAATATTTGATGGGCAAAATGAAGTGTTTAAAATGCATGCTCACATAATTGGTTTTCATAAACCTGATGTTTGTATTTTTTAACTAAATCAAAAGTACAGTTCAGGTAGCAGGGCTATGAAGACAAGACATCTATGGGTTTATATTTTAGAATAATTATATACAAATTTCTGATGAGCAGACTCCTAAAGCATACTATTATGGCATTGTATCACACTTGATGAAAGATGAATATTAAATTAATATGTTTGTTGCTTGTTTTAAATTAAAAATCAAAAATTCTTTGTTATGCTTGTTACTACTTATAAGATGGACCATATTATTCAAAAGAACAGCAAATCATGATACTCAAACCTTTCCTGAAATCAGAATTTAAATGCAATTACCTGGCAACATACTAATAAACAATTTAAATATACTCTCTCTCTCTCTCTCTCTCTCTTCATATATATGTTAAGCAAGCATTTGATTGAGCATACAAGGCAAATGTTCCTCCCATTTGCTTTTACAAACAAACAGTTCTTATTAAAAAATAATGAACAATTTGATACTATGAAACAAGGACCAAAAACAGTTCTGTTGGAACAGTTGTTTCTTGGAAATGATCAGTGATTTGCAAATAAGAAAAGGCTGTCATAAAACTCCATAACACTGTTAATGGTATTACACATGTTGTTTAAACCCAAAATAGGGAATTATACGTGGTGTTTAAAAAAGAGAACTCAGACATGTATACAGTACAACCAGAAACAGTTCTACAGCATCACCATAAAATTAGCAAAAAAAAGTTCCTTAAGCTGTATCACCAACAAGAACTTCAAGTTCCAAGAAATATAATTCTTATGGAGTCAAAATAGAGCAGATATTAGAAGGCAGCAATAAGGTTAATGCAAGGCTGTTAGGAATGTCACATTTTTAATCATAAACAAGTCAAATACCAAAATTAAAAAGTTCAGGAAGCCAGACATCCATTATTGCCAGACTGTGAATATTAATCAGCAAACCATGAAATGTTTAAATTAGGTATTCCAAATAATTTGCTATATTCTTTTCAATTAACTGCATGTTTTAAAATAATTTGGCACATCTAAGAAGCTACTGTACATAAAACTAAAGTGAACGGCTGTTTTCTCTCTATGTAACGTTTACAAAATCCAGTATCACCTTTATGTAACTCTTGGGTTATTTTGGTAGCTTTGTCAATTAAACGTAAACCAGCTCTGTATTATGTTTTTAGACATACAATATACTGATTTGATCATATATATATATATATATATATATATATATATATATATATATATATATATATATATATATACAGTGATCCCTCGCTATATCGCGCTTCGCCTTTCGCGGCTTCACTCCATCGCGGATTTTATATGTAAGCATATTTAAATATATATCGCGGATTTTTTGCTGGTTCGCGGATTTCTGCAGACAATGGGTCTTTTAATTTCTGGTACATGCTTCCTCAGTTGGTTTGCCCAGTTGATTTCATACAAGGGACGCTATTGGCAGATGGCTGAGAAGCTACCCAACTTACTTTTCTCTCTCTCTTGCGCTGACTATCTGTGATCCTGACGTAGGGGGATTGAGCAGGGGGGCTGTTCGCACACCTAGACGATACGGACGCTCGTCTAAAAATGCTGAAAGATTATCTTCACGTTGCTATCTTTTGTGCAGCTGCTTCCTGAAACGACATGCTGCAAGGTGCTTCGCATACTTAAAAGCTCGAAGGGCACGTATTGATTTTTGATTGAAAAACAAACTCTGTCTCTCTCTCTCTTTGTCTGCTCCTGACGGAGGGGGTGTGAGGTGCCGCCTTCAACAGCTTTGTGCCGCGGTGCTTCGCATACTTAAAAGCAAACAGCCCTATTGATTTGTTTGCTTTTCTCTATCTATGTGACATTCTGTGCTCCTGACAAGCACTCCTTTGAAGAGGAAGATATGTTTGCATTCTTTTAATTGTGAGATGGAACTGTCATCTCTGTCTTGTCATGGAGCACAGTTTAAACTTTTGAAAAAGAGACAAATGTTTGTTTGCAGTGTTTGAATAACGTTCCTGTCTCTCTACAACCTCCTGTGTTTCTGCGCAAATCTGTGACCCAAGCATGACAATATAAAAATAACCATATAAACATATGGTTTCTACTTCACGGATTTTCTTATTTCGCAGGTGGCTCTGGAACGCAACCCCCGTGATGGAGGAGGGATTACTGTATATATATATGAATGATTTTAATTATATATTGCAAGGTTGCAGAAATGAGAGTCTTTTTAGTTGGTTATTTTGTTGGGGCCTTTGTAATTTTGTTCATTTTCTACAGTATCTTTATATATAATCTTCATTTGGATCTTGATCTTTGTTTGTCCGCGAATTCCATGCATGTGTAGACCACCTTCCAGTTTAGTACGTTGTTGTTACTCACGGATGTCAACAATGTGCCGGAATAATGAGAGGGGTGGTGGACAGTGTTACGCTGGTTAGCTCCTGAGGCCTGGTTAGAGAATGAGATTGCCGAAGATAAAAGGTACGTGCCTACGTAACATATGAATGAAAGAAAGACAGTGGGTAAAATGAATGACAACGTAACAGCACGTTCCGGAAATTATTATTGTTACGTTGTAGCCGGCGAGTGCTGTGCGTCTCACAGTTGTACCGTGGCTTGCTCACATGTCAGTGAAGTGATCCCTATTTATGCTTTAAAGAGCCTGGATACCTATGTGTCCCCCTTTTATAACCATTGCTCCGTGTATATTGCCTTACTCTTTGGATTGCCACAAAGCAACCTGCGAGATTGGAGAAAGGTTGAGAAGAGATCGTGAGAGGAAACGACAGCGTCGTGAAAACGAGACGGACTGTGAACGGAGAGAAGCAGAAATGCTCCTACACCACCACGTAATTACTTTTTTTTTTTTTTTTATTAATTTTTATTGTAATCATTCCATACAAATAGATCAATTTATAACCAAACAAAACTGAAGACAAATCAAACCCCACCCCTGAGAAGGAGAGCTAAGCCAAAGGAGAATTGCTTAGGGCTTTTTAATAAGGCAACAATAAATAAAAGAAAGGGAGAAGTAAATGTATAGGTAAATAAGAGATGGAGAAGGGAATTAAATGTGATAATAGTTATTTCTCTTATTCTAAAATAATATTGATTAGATCCTGCCAGGTTTTGAAAAAATTTTGTATAGATCCTCTAACTGAGAATTTGATTTTTTTCCAATACCACCACATAATTACTATTCGGACAGTGATTCCGAGTAGGCCGTTCCTATCGAATTAATGTCCAAGGGTTTCTTTTGTAATTTTGTTTCCCTTATAAAAAATCATAATGCTGTGCGACGAAGGGCCCAGTTCACGACTGGCAGCCGCGTTTAAACAGGGAGCCCTTCACAGACAACTTTAACACGCGCAACGTAATTGGGTGCACATGGCTAGTTTTATGTACTGATAGTTTTGTATTTACTATGCTGACGATAAAATAAATAGCATGTATATAATTTAGTGTGTCCCCACCTTCATATTAGAGATTCCAGCTTCCTCCATAAATATAAACAGCCATTTATTAATCAGTACAAAATCAGTGCAAAACATGGATGGCTCTATGCTGTATTTGTGGTAAATTCCCTAGGAAACCAGAACGGATAAAATTGTTTTTGATATCTTAAGGTCAAAAAGTAGGCGTCTGAGGAAAAATATTTTCTTTTCCATTATGAATCCTTACATTATCTGTTACTTAATCACTTGTCTAGTTTTTAGTATCTGTACTTGAATCTCAAATACTTGAACATCAGTGTGTCACAGTGTGGAGTGATGGTGAGAGTGCTTGTGTATAGTAAAGGGTACATTCTTCACAAAAAGCAATTATTCACATGACTCTTCCTTATCCATGTGTTAGACTAACAACCACTGTATTTTTCACTAAAATATTTTATGCTTACTTGTATTTCTTGGAATCTTTTCAGAGAGATTAGTGAACATTTAGTAATAAAAACAGTAATTTACAGTAGTGCAAAAACAGTAATGTTCTGACAATTTCACTAAAAAGGTTAATCTCTCACATAATTTAGTAGTAGTAGCGTAGTATTGTCACATATTAGGAGAACAGTGAAATTCTTATGTGCATGAGCAGCCAATGTGGGTATCTTTATTAAAATACATAACTTAATTTTATGTAACGGAAAACAACAATCAAAAGAGAGTACCTAAAATTGTCTTTGAGTCTATATATTCTGAGAGCAGGGCTGTTTTCTGTTAAGAGTTTGTTACAGTTACAGATAAACAACTCACATAAACAATGCATCACAGGAGTGCTGCAGATGTATACCTGCTCTTCCCAGACAATAACGTCATATTCATGCTGGCAAGAAAGATGAGAGACATGGCAAATGCCTGCAGCAGTTGGATGTGGAAATTTGACATTTTTAAGAACAGCTAATGCACCCTAAAGCAAGCATTATTTTGATTATAAGTTGCAATTTTTAAAAAGTTTTAACTTAAAACATGTTTGTGTCCATACCACAAATACAGAATCAAATTCCTATAATGGAACAAACATCATACTCCATGATGTACAACACAAATGGAAGACAAACTGCAATATTTAATTAATCCTAAATTTTGTGATCATTTTCTTTTTGCTTTGTCGGAGGAGGCTGGGGGACAAACCCAGCCGGGACGCCTGGAAGGACCAGGAGGTGGCTCATTCGTCCTCCAGGCCACGAGGGGGCAACCACCCTGAATCAGAAGAGGGCCACAGAAGGGGAGCAGGGAGACTCAAGCCCTTTGGGGCCCGTGCCCACCGCCAGGGGGCACCCCGAGCCTCATGGAGCCCGGGACACATTTTCTTCCGTGATACCCATGGATGACGATCCTTCCAGGGACACCCGGAGTACTTCCGGGTGTTCTCCTGACACTTCCGCCACACCAGGAAGTGTCGTCAGGCAGAGCACCTGGAGCTCATCCGGCTAAGAATAAAAGGGGCCGCCTCCCTCCAATCAGTGAGCTGGAATCAGGATTGGGAGCAGGACTAAGCTCCCGTGGAGAGAGGAAAGGCGGTTGTGTTGTGTTGGTTGGAGAGCAAAAATAAACGTGTTTTATAAAGATGCTGTGTCTGTCTGATGGTGTCCGGGCAAGTCTCACAGCTTACATAAAGAATGCTCATCTGAACACCTTCAGAGAAAAAAAGCTCATATTTTCTTTTTTTAACTTTTATTTTGTAGGTCCCAATTATTTTTTATTTTTTCTGTGTATTTTTGCATACACAGCTATCAAATAGTAAGGCCAGCAGTTAACAGCTAATGAAACAAATGGACCACCACTATCTGCATAATGCTGTACAAATGAAAGTGAGATCAGAGAAACATCTTTAACACAAGACCTATACCCAGAGTGCATTAGGTGTCCAAAACAGAATAATCGTTCTTGACAGTTCATTACTCTAAGGTCTAAAGAATTTAACTTTGTAATAACTTTACCAGAAACCTTTCATAAAAAAGGTCTGGGTCAGGTGTGCTGGTTCATATTTTTCATCTTTACTCTTCTTTCTTTCCTAGGACGTTTGTATTGTTAGTCTTACGAGTAAAATCACCTCAGGGTTCTGCGGTTGAGCGGTGGGTAGATTTCCAAATGTCGCAACGGGGCTTTGGAGGAAACCTGTGGGTGGTATCTGATACCACAAGACAGATATTCAAGGATCAGTGGCAGACAGGGGTCAGTTAAATGTTATTTAATCTATTATTTAGAAAATGTATTTAGTTGCATTAAATAGCGTTACACAAAATGAAAACTGATTCCAAAAAAAAACAAAAACATGCTCTATACATTTAAAAGCTATATTCTGTCTTTTAAAGTTTAGTTTATGAATGAAGGAGTTTATTTAGTTTATGAATGAAGGACAGCAATGTGTACAATTTCACAGAATGAAAGGGATAAAACAAAATACTTAAACCCATTAAACAGTCACTTTCTTCTCATTATTAAGAGCTGCCTGAGGACGGGCATTTTGTTTGGAACCCTGCTTTATCAAATGTCATCTAAAAGAAGCCAAAAACTCTAATATAAAAATAATGTTTAATGTCTGTTCTGTTTACGGAGAAATATGTGTATATTGATAATGACTAGCTAATAGACATATCTGAACATATTTTTTCATTGATCCATTTCTATCAGTAGAAATTTCCATCTGTTTTATACCTTCTTACTAAACTACTACAGACAGAACTCTCAATGGGAGCTCATAAAAGTCTGTCTGTAACATATGGGAGACAGCAGAAAGCTGTTTAAAATTTAAGTGCACTGTCACAGACACATAAGCAATGAAGTGTCTTTTTCAAGTTCAAATTACAGACTGTCCAATGTAAGCTCTACAGATGCCAATTTTAAACAATACTAACCTAATACAACAAAATCAAGCTGTGATTTTAATTTTCAAGGCTTTTCATGAAAAAAATGAATGATTTCATAAAATAATAAATTATTTTCATTATTTATTTACAGTAAATTATCACTTTATAATCACATATACTTTCTACAATTTGGAATACCTCAGGACACATGATATTAGAAGCTAGCAGAAGAGGTCTGAATATTATAGTAGCCTGTATGAATCTAAATTATTGTTTAGTAAAATGCATAGAACAAGAGTTTAGCTACTGTCTTTTACATCAGCCTGTCTTGATGTTGATCAGGCAGGAATAAATGTATAAAATCGTGTTTACTGAAGTGCATGCTACAGTGTACAAGATCATGCAGGTCTTAATTAAAATATAAAAAAAAACAAGTAGGTGGTCAACCAATACAATGCATAAAGGTGTATAAACACATTAAAAGAGTTGTTGTTTTATTGCTTTTTCCTGCAATAATCATCCACTTAAAGAAGTGGAGAAAATTGTAAAGATTAGAATTACAGGTCCTATGGTTCAAATCTCCTCTATCAGGGATCAGTTCAGATAATACCACATTTCATGCTGCTCATCATAATACACTTTCAACACATGGTAAATATTATTTTGTTATTATGATTACATTACTGTAACTGCAAACATCATGTTGGTATTATCATTATTACTGTTACTGATCAATACATACTTTTAGCCTTGAGCCAAAACAGAACAGGCAAAAGCAGGAAATATCTCTGGATGGCATAACGATACATCAAAAGATATAATTTCAAATGATCTATACTTACACTTGGACAAATATGATTTGCCAGAACACCCAGCATTATTATATATTGTATATACAGCACTGTGCAAAGTCACTTCGGCACTATAGATAATACACAAAAATTATTTTTCATAGATGGTTATTTTATGTTATCTGAATAGAGAAGTGCATATTTTAAAGCCCCAAACATTTCTTTTGCAAAAATTAAAGACAATTAAAAGATACTTCAGCACCTTTAAAGAAGAGAACTAAAATAATAATAGACATCAGATCTTTGTAGATATATAAGCCCAGTGCTTGATTGAGCAAATATAATAAATAGGTGCTAATGATCAATGACATAATGTACATGTTGATAGAAAGTGATTAACTGAAATAGAAAGAGCTGTCTAGAGAGAATAAAACTGGGCAAAGTACAACCAGACTAAAAAGTGATGGTAGATGAGGCGACTGAATCAGTACATCTTACACCATGGCAAAGATGAGCATAAGCTACAAGACACTAGGTGGTCGTTCTTCATCATCAAACTCTCTTAAGCAAAAAAGCATTTTGTTTGCTGGAGGCCTGGAGAACGGTACATGGATAGATATTTACAGGTAACAGTGAAGCACAGTGGTGGTTGCCTGCAGGTATGTGGCTGCACTTCTACAAACAGAGCTGGGGATGTTATCAAAATTGATGGCCTCATCCCTGAGGAGAAGAACAGGTAGATTCTTATCCATCATGCAATACATCATGCAATACAAGGTGTTTGATTGGTTCCAACTTCATTGCAACAAGACAATAACCCCAAATACACAGCCAAAAACATTTTTAAAAATTCCGCAGCAAAAAGAGACACCAGGAACCCTGCAAAAGATGGTCTGGCCCCCACAGAGAATTGCTCTCAATATCATTAAGCCAGTCTGGTAATATTTGCAGAAAGAGAAGCAAATAAGCGAGCCAAGATCTGCAATGGGACTTTGGCAAGTTCTTAAAGATGCTTGCAAAAACAGAAACTGCATGACTGTCGGCCTAGGAGTATTGCTGTTGTTGATTTCTTTTATGATTTGCTGCTTATAGCACTTTCAAAGAAGCTTACTGATTAATAAAAACTATTCAACACATTATTTTTAAAGTGCATTTTCACTTTGCAGCATATATATACACAGTGTATATATATATATATATATATATATATATATATATATATATATATATATATATATATATATACACACACACACACACACACACACACCCATACATACACACACACTGTACATCAAATATTTAACCATTTGAGTATTGCAACAAGCATTTTGGTAGGCTTTTAGACTAATGTTCGGATATTTTCTTTGATCTGTCAATGAATGATAATGGCATATATTATTTGAATCCTGTCACATTTTTATGATTTTTTTTCTTTTACTAAAAAGCATCAGAAAACGAAAAGAGGAATTAACATGTCTATCACATATTAAGCACACAGACACGCCAATGTAATAGAGTAAAGTTACTTTTCACAAAGCCTTTTGTAACTAGAAAATGATACCCCATTTGATATAACAATGCAGAAAGACTGACATAGAATGATCATTAGGATGAAATATAATTCAAATTCTAATTTCACTTGCAAATGTTATCAGTCCTTTAGTATATGGTTTTGCTCTTCTAAAATTTTACTTTACTAGTGCTTAAGAGCTCTTTTATTATGATAAAACACTGATGATCATTAATAGTGTCAAAAAATCAGCAGGGTCGTCATCCACTCTTATTGTTACAAAGTCGCTTTAGGTCCAAAGCCACGTTTTTACTGTCATCATTAGTAGAGCTGTAGTGAGTGATATTGTCTCAGAATTTCTTTGTCTGAAGAACTTTGCTAAAAATATATTTCTTAAACAAACACATTTTGTTAGCAATGATTCTAAAAAATATATAGAAACATTCTAAATATATTAATTGTGAAGGAAATATACAGTATGTTCACCTAGTCTATTATGTTTCAACAGATTCAATATTAACAACATGATAGTAACATTTCTTATTTTTAAACTTTTACTTTAATCAGTACTCCTCGTAAAACTTCACTACCCTTTGAGACACATTACTTCATCTAAGCCACTATAAAATAATTACTTCAGTTAGTGCCAAAATTCTGCTGAAACTACTGTGGACTAAACAAATATTCTCACTTATTTTCCCAATATTCTTAACTTAAAATGACACTACTAACTAACTTTGTGGCATAGTTGTTTCTGTTTTTTAAATTTGTAAATATTGTCTACATTTGGTATTAAAAACACGTAATGCATGGTGATGTTCAGTATCTTTTACATTTCCTTATAAACCATTTATTATGAAATGTAATGTGTAAAATAAATATAATTGATTGACTAAGGCTAATAAGCAGCACAATCATGTGTCAGCTCAAGGCATCTCATTTCTATTTCCAGCTTGGTCATCTTCATCCCCTATCTTTGAGGCCATTCTCTGGGCATTTCAGTTTTCTGCCTCATCCCAAAGACATGCATATTAAATTAACAAAATTGTTTGTGAGCATTAGTTTAACACAGCGATTATTAAACAAATCACTAAGCAGGCATAAAGATACAACAGAAGAAGACCACATGTTAAACGCCATGTCAACTATTATTGCAAATTTTCTTCTATTAAATTTCTATTTTCTATAAATCAGAAAAAACAGTCATTGCTCAAGGACTCTTGAATGCTGTAATTACCTTAAACACTCTCTGTATGTCTCTTTACATGTTATGTGAGCACTAATAAAATTCAGAAATGCTGATGAAAATGGTTACCACAAAACAGAGTAAGCAGAAATCGAAACACAATTATATATACTGAACAAATGATTAATACTTTAGAATTTTTTAATCAATGAGTACAGAAGAACCAATTTATCAAAAAAGTATATAATTTCACTATATGCATAATGTTTATTATAAAGAAGGAATATATCTATACTAATAAAAGGCAAAGCCCTCACTGACTCACTGACTGACTGACTGACTGACTGACTGACTGACTGACTGACTCACTCACTCACTCACTCACTCACTCACTCATCACTAATTCTCCAACTTCCCGTGTAGGTGGAAGGCTGAAATTTGGCAGGCTCATTCCTTACAGCTTACTTACAAAAGTTAGGCAGGTTTCATTTCGAAATTCTACGCGTAATGGTCATAACTGGAACCTGTTTTTTGTCCATATACTCTAATGGAGGAGGCGGAGTCACGTATCGCGTCATCACGTATTACGCCTCCTACGTAATCACATGAAGTGAAAACAAGGAAGAGATTTACAGCACGAGTCAAACGCGGGAACAAAGGTAAATGACATTAATTGTTGAGTGTCTTTTAATACTGTGTAATTGTTGAGTGTCTTTTAATACTTTGTAAGCATACATATTAACAGATGTGCAATTAAACGTGTGCATTTACGGGGTGATTTCTCAGGCTTAAAGCTCGAAGTGATCACTCGAGTGAAGGCAGCTTCACAAAAAAAACAGATCCTTAGCAAACTCTTATTGGTATATTTTCCCTCAATTTTAAAAGGTTTTCTTTTCTTCTTAATAAAAATTTAAAAGCAGAACTTCGCCGGTGTGAACTGCGGGGATTTGATCGACTGACGCATACAGATATATTAATGAGTGCAGGTACTTCGGAAAGAAAGCACCGTGTAAACCTAAAGTTTAAATTAAGTTCATAGACCTACAAAAGGTTGCCATTGATTTGAGGCAAGATTGCTTTTCTCCTGTACAACTATACATTGCATTCTCAAGAGTGTGCTTGCACGGCTTGGTCATATTACAACCGAAGTGCTGAACTGACAACGTGATATACAAACAGACCAATCGTAAAAACAGGATTAAATAAAAAGGCTGCTTCCGTTGGCAAAGCAACGAAAAAGGAAGACCTTATATGACGTTCGTTTATAAAACAGCTGAGAGGCTGTGTGAAGTCAGCTTCACAAAAAAACAGATCCTTAACAAATTGTTATTGGTAGATTTTTACTCAATTTAAAAATGTTTTCTTCTTAATAAAAATTTAAAAGCAGTACTTCGCCGCTGCAAAGCACGGGGATGTATATAGATAGATAGATAGATAGATAGATAGATAGATAGATAGATAGATAGATAGATAGATAGATAGATAGATAGATAGATAGATAGATAGATAGATAGATAGATAGATAGATAGATAGATAGATAGATAGATGTGTATGTATGTAGATATGTATATATGTGTATATATATGTAGATATGTAAATATGTATATGTATATATATGTGTCTGTATGTGTATATATATGAAGATATGTAAATATGTATATGTATATATATGTGTCTGTATGTGTGTATATATATATATATATATATATATATATATATATATATATATATATGTATATATGTATATATATATATATATATATATATATATATATATATATATATATATATATATATATATATATATAAAATGTGTGTGTGTGTGTGTGTGTATGTATGCATGTGTGTATATGTATGTGTATATATATGTTGATATATGTATATATATGTGGATGTGTATATGTATGTATATATGTAGATATGTGTATATGTAGATATGTATATATAAGTATATATGTTTATGTATATATATGTTTACATAACCTCTTTAACACACTACTTCTCCGCTGCGAAGCACGGGTATTTTGCTAGTATATATATATATATATATATATATATATATATATATATATATATATATATACACATACATTTAGGTCCATAAATATTTGGACAGAGACAACTTTTTTCTAATTTTAGTTCTGTACATTACCACAATGAATTTTAAATGAAACAACTCAGATGCAGTTGAAGTGCAGACTTTCAGCTTTAATTCAGTGGGGTGAACAAAACGATTGCATAAAAATGTGAGGCATTAAAAAAAAAAAGCATTTTTTTACACAATCACTTCATTTCAGGGGCTCAAAAGTAATTGGACAAATTAAATAACTGGAAATAAAATGTTCATTTCTAATACTTGGTCGAAAACCCTTTGCTGGCAATGACAGCCTGAAGTCTTGAACTCATGGACATCACCAGATGCTGGGTTTCCTCCTTTTTAATGCTCTGCCAGGCCTTTACTGCAGCGGCTTTCAGTTGCTGTTTGTTTGTGGGCTTTTCTGTTCGAAGTTTAGTCTTAAACAAGTGTATATGTGTATACAAGGGCTGGGAAAGTTAAGGTGTTAATCTTTCCAATGAATGTGGCCTGTTTAATGTGCTAAAAAAATACTGTCACATCCAGGGCCAGCAGCAAATTGATCGCATCAGGCAGTGCTTTGGTCAGGGCAGCATTTTCATTTTTTTTTTTTTTAATTAATCAATTAATTAATTATTTTTTTTTTGATGGACAATTTTTGAAAAGTATTTAGATAAGCTATTACTACAACTTTTGTTATTAACTAACTAAAAAGGTCAATGGTGTGAATTTCATCCTCTTGATTGTCAAAAATCATTTGTTCTTGTGTAATGCTATATTTTAAAATGAATTACTTTAAAGTTTTACAGTATTTATCATTACTATAAGATTAATTGAAAGTTACATCAACACAAAGATAGCATTGGAAATACAGAAAATGTTCTTAGTTTTTATAATTAGTATTATAGTTTACTATTATAGACTTTTTTTTTGCTATTTTTTTTTCTCAGTGAATGAAAATCATCTTGTAGTGAATGGGGGCACGTGGCCTGCTATTGTTTGCTTCTTACTGAATTATTAAGAATGATAAAGAAAGTATGACATTTAAAAACCCTAAGCCGAAGACTAGGGTTTGTTTCCATTATTTTGCTGAAACTCTCCATAGCTGAAGGCTATCGATAGAAAATTGTTTAAATGAAATATGTGAAGGATAGGCAAAGCACTGAACAACAAACTGTCTTCAAAATAGCCTATGCGAGTGCAGATCAATCAATTACATCTCCACTTCAATAATCAAACAATGTTATTATCAGAAATAAATCTAGTGACCTGGAAAGGGTAGAATCAAAGGCTTGAATGATTGAGCCTCTGTAATCTCTCAGGTAAAACTAACAAAGAATGTCAGCTAGACTGAGCAAGATAATGCAACACAAAACAAAACACATCACCTGAAAAGAAAAGAAAATGAAGGTTTGATTTTCTAAAAGAACAGATGCTTTTTTTTTTTCTAAATACAGATGGTTTTTCACCTCTTGTATAATTACAACTTCTTCAGGCCAAATGACTTAAAGGGATACTGCATAGGCAGGTGCCACAGATCATCTTCAGAGAAAATGAAATGGTGTTTAAATATGTGCAAGTATAATTTGATCAGTATTAGAAGCCCACTATGGCTCTTTCTTTCAGTCCAATCACTTGTCATAGTTGAAAGCAAACTCTGTTGTCACTAAGGTTACTATTATCAGTCTTCCTTTGATATACTTTAAAGGATATATCTGGTTCAAAATGGCAAAGTCAGTTTATAGTGACAGAATGTAATACTGTTAAATTTAATGTGATTCTGACTGATTTCAGGCTTTAAAAAGGATATTCAGGCATTTCCTAAAGGAAAACAAAATAGTTGGCACTAATCAATTACAGTTAGACAGACAGTGACATGATCAGATCTGGCAAGAAAGGTGATGTTTATTTAATACAATTTTCCATAAAAAATAACCAACAGTCAAAATCTTATGTGTGAAGACTCAAAATTAAACAACAAACCAAAGCCACAATTTTTCCAATCTCTTGAAACAGCTGATCCCCCAAGCTAGGCATAAACACAAAGAATGGTGGATATTATTAAATATTTACCGCCTAACCGAATAAACCTTATCATATACAAAAAGCAATGTCATCAATACTGTGCCACCCACAGGCAGGTACAAAATTAATAGGACCATTTGTCTCTGTCACAAATACATTTGATGCTTTACAAAATCAGAATGCCTCACTGCACAACACAAAAAAGGATTTTAAATGCAAAATACAGAAAAAAGAAAGAAAAAAAGTCTACTTAATGAAAGTAAAAACGGACCAGAATAGTTGTGATATAAAAAGCAAAATCCAAAATGCTATTATAAACTTTTATTGTGTTCTCTGGACATATGCAGGACTTTGAAACTCATTTTAAACCACAATGCACCTTTTTCTGACAAGCCTGACTGACTTAGTTTTTATGACTGGTTTTATAGTTTCTCTTGGTGAGGATCACCAGACAAAGAATGTAAAAACAGCACTCGCTTTTGGAGAATAATCATCTTCAGATAGGTTTGACAGTTGAGGGGCCTTCGAAAAAGTAGGTTCTGTTACTTGTTGAGTGCGCATTCAGGTGTGGGAATAGAAGTGATAGTCATTATAAGAGGTGCATGGAAGAAATTCAGAAAGCTACTCCCAATTCTGACTTCTAAAAGAGTCTATATGGCATAGAATGGTAAAGGTTATGAAAATTGTATGAGGAGTAGTACGTCCTGTAGGGGTGAGACATTGCCAGTGAAGGCTGAAAATGACAGAAATGAGAATGATCAGATGGATGTGTAGACTGTCACAGCACGAGAAGAGCACTTATGGTGGCAAAATTGGATGCCATCATGAAAAATTTCCAACATCTTCACCAGGTGGCACTCTTTTGGAGCACTTTTAGCCACAGGCTCATTCCAACACAGCTGTGCAAAGAAGCTCGACTGGCGATCTTTTTTGCCCACTACTATTAAGCAGTTCACTACTTCCTCCTAACACTGTAAACTAAATGCAGACACTCCTTATGTTCATTTTGCAATTTCTGCAAAATATACATTTATTATTTATTTACTGGTTGACTGATTGTATTATTTACCCTGTGAGTATGTATCTTTATGTTTTTGTTTCCGCAGCTGTATGCATCTAAATTTCCCCTTGGGATTAATAAAGTTTGCCAAATCTAATCTAATGAAAAGTCAAGAAAAATGCTTAGTGTCTAGGTGATATATGTTGCGTTTCAGTAAGGACAAACAAACTAAGGTGGTTTGAGCATGTGGAGTGAAAAGCAAAGGATGACTGTATGAAGAGGCGCACCAAGATGGAGGTAGAGTAGATGAGGACAAGAGGCAGGCCAACAAAAATGTGGTTGGAGGTAATGTCAGATGGTATTTAAAGAATATGTCTCACCCCAAGGAATGCCTAGGACAGTGGAAGGTGGAGGAAAAAGACTTGGGAGGAAACCTGCTAACCTTGGTAAACCCATAAAATGGTTGTTAAACTGGTATTGAGGATGGATGACAATGAGATTAGTTAGCTGAAGAGTGTGTCCGGGTCTGCACCCAACTCATTTCACGTTTAATTGTCTGTACCTAGTTTTAGTTCCATGAATGTAGCCCTCATTAGACATCCAAACAAGCTCAATTAGAAAAAATAGTGGCTGATGTTGATCATAGGTGCAAAAGTTCAAATTATTCCACAGATTTTTAGTATGATTTAAGTCTAGGCTCTGACTAGGCCACGCAAGGACATTCACTTTTGTTCTCCTTCAGCCACTGTGTGGTCAATTCTACTGTGTGCTTCAGGTCATTGTCATGTTGAAAAGTCCCAACTGCAACTTTCTGGCAAAGTGCAGCATGTTTTCTTCAACTGTATTGCCTTTTAGCCAGGTATACCATTTGGCCTCAGAATCTTCAAAGTGTGTTTCGGCAAAGCTGAAATGAGACTTAATGTGGCCTTTCTTGAGAAGTGGCTTTTATCTTGCAACAATCCCGTATAAGCCTCATTTATTCAGCATTTGTGATATTGTTGTCATATGCACAGAATTACCAGCAGTCTTTGCCGTAAAGTCTTTTAACTCCTTCAAAGTTACCATTGGCCTCTTGGTAACCACTTTGACCAGTTTCCTCATTTCTCTTCCATCTAGTTTGGAGGGACATTCTGATCGGGAGAGGGTCCTAGGTGTACCAAACACTTTCCACTTCTTGAGTATGGTTTTTGCTGTGCTCCTCAGGATTGATAAAGCTTTTATAATCCATTTGTATCCATCTCGTGACTTGTGCCGGTCTACAACTTTATCTCTGAGATCTACTGAAAGTCCCTTGCCACCCATAGTTAACTGTTTGCTTTCAGTTGCACTACCAAGCACTAGATTGCTCCAGGAGTAACTGTTTTTTTATTCTAAACTAAACACAATGACTACAACTGATCACAGGTGGGAGCCAATAACCTTGATGTGCAATGAAGAAGGTGGTTAGTTGTACTTGATTGAGTTTACAAGTATTGTTGGTGGTTTAGTGTACCTTTATCAATCTCAGTGATTGTTGTTTTTTATTCATTACTATATTTCTGAACTGTTGCTATTATATCATTGACTAGGATGTTATAGGTTGCATCGATTAAATAGAGCTGAAAAAATACTTTTTGTGTGTTTTCATTTTAGGCTGTAAAACAACAACACGTGAATATTTTCAAAGGGGGGGGGGGGGTTCTTTTCTATACCCACTGTATATGCATGTATATATTGCAGTTACCACCTTACATTTTATCAAAGCAAGGATAATGGATGCTGCTGTTTTAAACTGAAAAGACACTTTTTAGTTTCACCAGACAGTCTGGTGGACCACATTTTACTGTCAAAAGTGCTCCTGATTGTACTTTCGTTTTGTAATCTTTCCATGTGAGTTAGCACCAAGTATCAAGACACTGGTTTGGTTTTCCTAGGGTCTGGCTATACTCAGATCAAAATATGAAAATCCATGTAGGCTTAATATGAACATAATTAGTCAGGCAGTGTGCTAGAGACTATTTTAAGATTTTGTAAGGTCATAAGGGCAATAGTGCATGCATAGCCAAGACAACAGCAACTTTATGAAATAATAGACTCCGAAAGGGAGAGTGTGCATTCACCAAAGAAGGGACACCATTTCTAGTCATGTTTTGACCTAATTCCAAACAATAATAGCATGCTTACTTTCCCTTCTAAGAGATGTAAGCACTTGTCGGCAAGACCTAGAATGAGTATAATGTAGCTGCCTACAACCATAAACTGAACCACAACTAAAACTTAATTATTTTCAAATTTGAAGACTTTTGCCAATGATTAGTTTCTCCATTGCTTTATTATGGTCTTCCCACACATAAGCTTTTGATTTGTCAATAGCCATAGTAGTCTGCTTATAATTTTTAAATAAATATACAGACTGTCCAGCTAGCTAAGCCTTGAAGAACTCTATGAGGGCACTGATCAGGGTTCATTGAGACTTTATGTTACACAAATATGGGATAATCTTGAATGAATCTGAAAGACAGGCTTCTGTTATGCATTCCTGGGACATTTGTAATATTTTTTATTGCACCATTGGGTCATACAGCGCTGAATTATGCAAGTAGAAATCTCACACATGCAGTATGCATAAAATTAAAAAAAAAAAAAAAAAACAGTGAAGAGAACTCCTCATTTCTACCACACATTAATGGATCCCATACAAATTAATTCACTACAAAGACTGACTTCAGAACTCCCAATGATATAAAACATTACTGAGATATAA
Organism: Erpetoichthys calabaricus; assembly: GCF_900747795.2. Taxonomy (NCBI): domain Eukaryota; kingdom Metazoa; phylum Chordata; class Cladistia; order Polypteriformes; family Polypteridae; genus Erpetoichthys; species Erpetoichthys calabaricus. The sequence goes on along the minus strand of NC_041394.2, from coordinate 258,379,723 downwards.
AGTAAATGTACAGTAACTGTCAAATTTATATTAGTGTCTAAGGCTTTGGGCTGTAAATCAGAAGGCTGCCAGACCAATATGTAACCAACAACTGACTAATTGTCTCACAACCTGACGCAACAACCTACTACAGTTCTATACTTGCAAAGCATATGAGATGGTATTTACAATAGAAAATAAATATAAAATGTGTGATTTATTTGATTCAGGAAATGCTATTCAATAAATTGAAAATACAGAGAGGAAAACAGAATACCTGCCTTGAAGTTCAGGTTTAAAGATCAGTATCAAATTTCAGCTGTCTAGAGTGCGATGAAACAACAGTTAACAGGCTGTTCAATGATAAAGTGGTGTTCAGCAGTAATTCTGGATCTGATTTGACTGCTCCCCAAGTTACAAATCAATACTTAGTTCTTCAAACTGAGAGAGTCAACAGTAGATGGATGTGGTTTCATTCACATTATCCCACTGTGTGCCACTAGCTCAGCAAGAGCATACTCATTTATGCTTGTCTTTAAAGCAAATAAACAGAATTACAAAATCTTCATTAATGATAGAGTAAATAAGAGGGGGCAAAAAACAACTCCCTATAAATGATTTAGTATTCAAAAAGTACAATTTTGGGAATCTTTTTGATCTATTCAAAACTGAAGTGATATACTTCTGTCATTTTAAATTCAAGTGTTTTCACTCTGGACACCTGTTTTTCTTCACTGTTGAAGAGCACCAAATTTTGAATTAAAAAAAAGACAAAGGTGAATTTCAAAGCAATCATTATGTATACAGACAATTCCTGAGAATGTCACTGCACATTATAATTTACAGACTCACAGCTCCATCTAGCAGGTCATTCATGCACTGATGCTTACTTTAGGAGGTGCTGAACTAACTGTAAACACATAGCACTGATTTTATTTGTCAGGCTTATTTTCATATTTCATCAAAGGAAATGATTCTGATCACCATAGCATATTATGTATCAATATTCATTAATCAGGGAAGGACAAGGTTGTCTTTCAACACAAAATTATACTTTGTAATAATTCAACTGAATTTTTGGGCGTGAATATACTGTAGTATAAGATTTAAAGATAACATTTAGTATTCTACAGCTATTCACATTTGACAGATAAAGTATATTTTGTCACCTTCTTTTATATATTCTCTTGCTAATACCATGAATAGCATAAGTGGCTGTGACAGAGAAAAATGTCACATCAAATGTATAAGCTCTTCAAAGGTACCTGGCTTATTCACCTGATATAGACAGAGGTTTAGCTCTACTGCCCAAAATGTATTCAGTTTGTTAGTTACAAAAGTACAGTATTTGAATAGGGAAAATAATTTAAGAAATGAAAAGCTCAACTTGTCACAGAATGAATCATATTCATGTGTGCTGCCCAAGTAAACCTCTGGTTAAAGACTTTTTAAACATCATGGATTCTTTTAATCGTGTTCAGTTTGTGAGAGGCCCAACACATGTGCATGGACATACATTGGACCTTGTTTTATCACATGGTTTATCTGTCTGTAGCAGTGAAAATGGTGATGCTTTGCTTTTCTGATCACATGTCTGTTATAATTGAGGCGTCCTTATCTTTCCAAACAGTCAACATTTCTAGTTAGAATCGATGATCTCACATAATTTGTGAATTTCCCATTGGGATTAATAAAGTATCTATCTATCTATCTATCTATCTATCTATCTATCTATCTATCTATCTATCTATCTATCTATCTATCTATCTATCTATCTATCTATCTATCTATCTATCTATCTATCTATCTATCTATCTATCTATCTATCTATCTATCTAATGAGCTTCACCACCACTAGCAAGTTCTCCACAGCTTTTATAGATGCTGTGCGTTTCCTCCCACCACAGCCGAGAACTGATGGTCTAGTCACTTTGTTTAATGATTCTTCTTCTAACATTTTAAACTCTGTTGCTCCGTTTAAAGTTAAGCGCTCAAAACCTAAACCTGAGCCATGGTTAAATGATGCCACTCGTACTCTGAAGCTTCAAGTGTCCTTTGATATTTTAAAGGACAGTTTGTTTAATTATCAGAAAGCAGGGAAAAATTCTAGAATAAAGTATTTTTCAGAGATTATTTGAGATAACTGTCATAGACCTAGAGTATTATTTAATACTATTAATAGTATGCTTCTCCCGTCTGTTCCTACATGCCCTGACATTACACAAACAGTCTGCAAGGATTTTCTCCAATTTTTTGCATATAAAATTGCTAACATTAGATTCCATATTAAACCCTTTGTTGATGACCTGTCTGCCCCTCCTACATGTACAGCTGTGTTTACCATGCACTGTTGCCCTTTTTTGGCAGAAGTAATTAGTCATCTTAAACCCAAAACTTGTCTGCTAGATATTGCTCTCACTTGTCTTCTTAAAGATGTTTTTGAAGTGGTTGGGCCTAGCATTTTGGACATTATACTGTAAATAGTTGTCTTGAGACTGGTTCAGTCCTAGACTCTTGTTAACATGCTGCGGTAAAGCCTTTATCAGACTTATCAAACTTTAGACCCATCTTCAAGTTGTCCTTTCTTTCTAAAATTCAGGAGAAGGTGGTCTTTCTACAGCTGCCAACTTTTTCAAATAAACGTGGCATATTTGAAGTATTTTAGTCTGGTTTTAAGACACACCACAGCACAAAGGCTGTACTTTTAAGGGTCTCTTATTAATAAGTGACTCTGGGGATACTGCTGTCTTGTTGCTTTTAGATCTAACTGCAGCATTTGATATAATTGGTCACGACATCCTTATCAACCGTCTTGAGCCGTATGTAGGTATACAAGGAACTGCTTTGGAATAGTTCAGGTCATACCTCACAGACAGAAGCTTTTCTGTCAGCATAGGCCATCTCTCCTCATCCTCATCCTCAGCCCCAACACCAGTGGGGTCCCTCAAGGATCTATTCCGGGGCATATTCTTTTTTCACAGTACATGCTGCCCTTATGATCCATTTTTTAAAAACACAATATTTCTTTCCATTGCTACACATATATATTTTCCACTGAAACAGATCAAAACAAACTCTCTTAAATCCTGATTGGAATGTGTGAAAGACATTACAACATGGATGTCACAATTTTCTTAGTCTAAATGAAAAGAAAAAAATAACAGATATTGTGTGTTTTGGACCATTTGATCTTACTTGTGCTTCAGAAACTAATCTTGGCCTTTTGACAACCTCCTATAAACCCTTTATAAAAACTCTTGGTTTAATTTTTGATAATGCCCCCAAATTTGATAAACAAATTAACTTTGTTGTTAAAGCCTGTTTCTATCAGCTCAGGGTATTGGCTAAGGTCAAGTCCTTTCTTTCTGTACATGATTTTGATACACTAATTCATGCATTTGTCTCTTCACGGCTTGACTACTGCAACTCATTATACATTGTAGTTAATCAGTCATCCCTTGCTTGTCTTCTGCTAGTCCAGAACACTATTGCCAGACTTCTAACAGGCATAAGAAAACAGAATCACATCACACCAGTCTTAGCTTCTCTTCACTGATTTCCTATTTGCTACAGGACTGACTTTAAAATTTTACTGTTTGTTTTTAATTCTCTGAATGGTTTAGCCCCCATTTATTTTACTGATCTCTTACACCTATACTCTTCATGATCACTGAGGTCCTCTCACCAGAAGTTATTGATCATGCTGAGTCCTAGACTTATGCTTAGAGGGGACCATGCTTTTGTAGTAGCTGCCCCTAAGCTTTGGAATAGTCTACCTTTTTATATTAGGTCCACACCAACTTTGTTCACTTAAATCCCACTTGAAAGCCTTAGCTTTTTAAACTTCAGTGTTCTCTCCAGAAATTTTTTCCAGCCGGGTGGCATGAAAAAGTAGCCAGGTGGGGCGGGATGGGGAAATTTGGTGGTGGGGAAAATTAAATGTCCCCTGATTGCTGACTATTACAATTAATCTCCACTAGCTCACTAATATAAGTGTATATAAACTGTAGAAGGTATTTTTTGTTATTAATTACAAACAAATAGGGATGGGTAGTGGTTTTATTGCTATTAACTGTAAAACTGTCTTCAAGTTTCTTTTTGTTCTGTGCTGTTCTTTTAGTGATTCCATAAAGAAAACTTCATAAAGTGAATTTCCCCATGGGATTAATAAAGTAACTATCTATCTATCTATCTATCTATCTATCTATCTATCTATCTATCTATCTATCTATCTATCTATCTATCTATCTATCTAAAGATCTCAAAACATTATTACACAAATAATGATGTCATCACTAGGTAAAAGTATAAATTTTATTTTCTGTGTAACCCCAATATTTAACAGAGCTTGTTTACAGCTACAGCCCCCAGTTTAAAAAAAAAGGTTGAGAGCCATTGATCTATCCACATAAGGTCTCTTATTATTTTGTGTGATTTCTTTGCTTTCTTTAATCTCCTTTATGTTATAAATACAAGACCTTTTGTTTATGTAAGTATTAATGTCTCAGTTTTGATAAGCTGAGCAGAGATATACATAACCTGACCCGATATAAACACAGGCATGCAGGCATCCATCCACCCATTTTCTGTGCTCTGTCTAATTCAAGGTCTGGGTGCTGACATGCACACAAACACATATAGGCATATTCCTTATTGATAGAATTAGAAATGATCAAATTAAATTAATTATTCACCTATTATCTAAATATATTTTTATCTTTCAAAATAATTATGAATGAAAGGAAGCTAGGTTCTACCAAGCATTACTCCTCTTAACATTGAAATAAGTATTAGCTTGTTTTTCTAACACAGCAACCACGTGGTTAAAGTTACGTCAGCTCATTAATTCTGGTGCTTGGTCTTTTTGAAAGTTTTATTAAATGTGTTTCACCATATGAAGACACAGGGGAAACAAAATATAATGGAAATAAGCATTTCGTTTTACCCATAAATTAAATACAACACCTTTATTCTTACCCATGCAATATCACTAATTTTACTTAGTGATTTGGAAATAGTAAAGGGAGAAGTAATGCTAAGATTAAATAAGTTGAAATCTAACAAAATAACAAGACTAGATAACAATTTTCCTCAAGTGCTTAAGGAAGATAGCAAGTACATATATAAACCTTTGACACATATTTTTTGAAAATCTCTGCATACTGGGGAAATTCCAAAAGAATGGAAACAAGTCCAAAACAGGTGTATTATCAAATAGCATGGGTTCAGATGGATAGGTCTGCATTTCCTGAATATTCTTGAATTCTATGAAGCAGCAAAAAAAGCATACAATGAAAGGTGCATATGATATTATTTGTCTTGATTTTCAAAGGGCTTTTAATAATGTGCCACATGAAAGGTTAGTGATCAAACTAAACAAGCTTGTGAGGTATGTAAGTGGGTACAAAGTTGTCTCTATCACAGTCAGAAAAGGGTTAAGGTAAGAGAAACCTTTTCAGAATCAGGTGATGTTAAAAGTGGTGTATCTCAGGGGTCGGTGCTGGGGTCACTGCTCATGTTATTATACATAATCAATTTCTATAATATTACAATCACTAAGCTGGTTAAGTCTGAAGATGTTACCAAGCTATAGATGGAAGTTTAGATAATTCAGGATCAGATAAGTTGTTACAGAAGGACCTGGATAGCATTCAGGCCTTTGTAGATTTATGGCAGATGAAATTTAAATAAGTATTACAAGTAGAAATGCTAGATTTGAATACACAATAGGAGGTTTTAAACTTGGAAGTACACCTTATGAGATGGATCTCTGAGTGATATCTACATTAAGACAATGTACAGAAGCAATAAGAAAGCGAGTACAATATTAGGTTATATAGCACAATATGTTAAGTACAAAGTAAGGATGGGTAAACTTATGTTATGTAAAACACTACTGAAGCCTAATCTGAAGGTCTGTGTGCAGTTTTCGTGTCCAGATTACAAAAAAATTGTAATCCAATCAGCTACCTCTGGCAGCCCCCATGGAACTTAACGTGGCTTCCCCACGGGACTACAGGTTCCAACATGCCCTGCAGGCATCTGTGAGGGAATCCTAAGCCAAGCAGGATGCAATCTAGAATATTGGGAGAGAAAATAATTAGCAGTGCTCATCTTCCAAGTCTTTGGCAAGAACAAGAGTTTTACTGAACAATCAGCATCAGAAGAGGTAGGTCATGTTTTACTAACAAGCTGGAATTATATGAGAAAGCAACAAAGGGGTATGATTAAAGTTGAGCTTATGATATTATTTATCTTGACTTTGAATCTGTTGAATCATTACAGAGGGACTTGGACAGCAAACAGACTTGGGCAGATTTGTGGCAGATGACATTTAATGCCAGTAAATGTGAAGAATTACATGTTGGAAGTAAAAATGTTAGGTTTCAATACACAGTGGCAGGTCTAAAAGTTGAAAGTACTCCTTATGAGAAGGATTTACACTAGCAACTTACAGATAATGTTCAAAAATCATTAAGAAAGCTAACAGAATGTTAGGTTATACAGCACGAAACGTAGAGTACAAGTCAAAGGAGGTCATGTTCAAGCTTTATAACACACTGGTGAGTCCTCATCTGGAGTACTGTGTGCAATGTTGGTCTCCAGGCTACATAAAGGACATAGCAGTGCTGGAAAAAGTCCAGAGAAGAACGACTAGGCTGATTCCAGGGCTACAGGGGTTGAATTATGAGGAAAGATTAAAAGAACTGAGCCTATACAGTTTAAGCAAAAGAAGATTAAGAGGAGACATAATTGAAGTGTATAAAATTATGAAGGGAATTAGTACAATGGAGTTCAAAAAGAACACAGATTAGGAAGTTTTTCTTTACACAGAGAACCATAGACACTTGGATTAAGTTACAAAGTAGTGGTGTGGTAGAGTGTAATACTTTAGGGGCTTTCATAATTAGATTTGACGTTATTTTAGAAGAATTAAGTTGATAGGAACAGCAAGCTGAATGGCCCGTTCTCATCTAGATTGTTCTAATGTTCTTTCAATTGCAGTGCCCTCCCAGCCGGGTAGAGATCCCCGTTCAATCCTGCAAGTCCCTGCAAATACTCCAATACAATCAATAAAGAGATCTACACACACACACACACGTTAGTCTGAACATACATCAGAATGACTTAAAAGGAAATAAAATTAAAAAGGAAGAAAACCTTCTGACTTGGCTGTCACAGGCAAATTGAGGCATTTTGCAGATGTTTTGGTGATAGTAATAAAGGAGCCCCAGTAGCGTTTCTTGACGCACATTTGATGAAAAATTTGTTGCCTAAAAGTACTCACTGTTAGTGTATCTGAGCCAGGATATGAAGCATCATTCATAACAGCACTAATTAAAACCCATGTCCATCTGGGCCCTTACAAATTTGTATACACCGCCAATAGGGGGGTGGAGGATGCAGCACATCTGAATTTACTGTACAAGTACTTGAAAGGTTCGAAAAGCCATGCAAGGTTGGTGTTTATAGCGTTCTTGTCAGTTTTTAAAACAATCCAGCCCCACATTCTAGTTGACAAACTGATTAATCAATTCTATTGAACCCTAACTTGGTTGGGCAGATTCTAGACTTTAAACAGAATAGCTGTTTTTCTGATAGCCTAAATATATTTATTGGTACACAGCAAGACTACTGTTTATCACTTCTTTTATTTATCTTATATACAAATGACTGCAGGAGTTCACACAAGGACAGACATTTTCTTGAAATATACAGAAGACTCTGTCCTTGTGAGTCTTTTACAACATAAGGAAGACAGCCATGGACCCGTTGTTGAAGAGTTTATACAATGGTGTAACCGTTTCTTTTTATAGCTAACGTTTTCTAAGACAAAAGATATTGATGTAGATCCCAGGTGCTCCCCTTCTTCCACTGCCTAAACAGTAATTAATATGGAGAGTGTAGATATGGTGGAGAACTACAAATATCTTGGGACAATCATTGATAACAGGCTAAACTCTGATCTTAATAAAGAACAAATCTGTAAGAATGGGCAAACACGGCTCTACTTTCTTAGGAAACTCAATAGTAAAACAATAATTACAATTTTTCCTTTACTGAATCTGTTGTCACGTTTGCTTTTATTGGTTTGACAACTTCACCATTAAGAATATAAACCAGGGGTCCTTGATCACGGTCCTGGAGGGCCGCAGTGGCTGTAGGTTTTTGCTCCAACCCAATAGCTTAATAAGAAGCACTTATTGCTCAAGTAACACTTCTGCTTCACTTTAGTTGTCTCACTCATTAAGATTTTGAACCCTTATTGCTTATTTTAGTCTTAAACAGTTGTATTCTACGTTTTTAATGGCTCCTAATTAGCAATAACATGCAAATGACAAAAGAGACCAGCATTTCTCCATTTAGCTTGTTACCATTTACGCCAGTGTGTATTTATCATGCACTATTGGGTTTAATTAAATACTTGGAAGGAAAGTGAAGAGAAAAAAGTGAAGGACTGAGAATTACTCATCCATTTAAGCCTTCAAATCATTTGGATGATATCCTTAGAAAGGGGAAGAAAATATAGGATATGAGAATTACCTGGCATAGCAGAGTTAAAGCACCAACCAGCCTTGAAATTAAATCATTGGCAAGAATTGCTTTCTATTTGAACAACTGGGTTAGAACAAAAACCTGCAGCCACTGTGGCCCTCCAGGACTGTGGTTGAGGACCGCTGATATAAACCATCTTTACAAACTTAATAGTAAAATTATTGGATTGCAGCAGACCTCTATCACTGAACTGTATTACAGATTAGAGGTTAGAAAGAACACTGACTCAGTTCTGTCAGACAGTAGCCATCTTCTTTTTTCTAAATTTCAGCTGTTACCATCAGACTGAAGATTTAAGTTTCTAAGGGTAAAGAGCAGCAGATTTGGAGAAACTCTTTTATTCCTGCAGCTATAAGTATTTTGAATTATGCTACTTGCAGGGATGCTGTTCCTTTTAAGGTAATTATTCTTCTTTCTACTAATCTTGTACTAAAACTGCTTATCACTTGTTGTGTGTTTGTTTATTTTTATTGTATATGTGTAGTAATATCTTACACTTTTCTACTTTCCTGCTGCAAACAAATTTACCTCTGAGATAATGTCTGCCTACCCAGATACTTTACTACCATGTGAGCAACCATTGACAACTTGTTTTCTTATTTTCTGTCACCTCGTAAATGATATATTCACAGTTTTTATGGAAAATAAATATTTTAATAAAGAACATTTTTGCTGAAATTTTGTTGAAAAAAAAAAACACAAATTATTAGTCCTTTGCAAACTGCTCAGTATTTGTATTAGTTATAATGTATAGAGATTAAGACAGCAGTGAAAAATTAATAACCAGATCTTCTTCATTTAAACTGAAGACAATATTAAGATTACATATTTTCTTCTTGCCAGAACTGTGAACTTCGGATACTTCCACAGACACACCGGATCACACAACTGTCACTACAATGTTTTTTCAATAATGCCATCGGATTAAAGGATCAGAACTTGCATTGAACAAAAAGTATTTTAAAACATACACAAATGAAAAAGCTTCAGTACCTACAAGAAGCTGCTTAAAGTAAAAGGATTTGCTACAGAGTTCAGAATTATTAGATAAACGTTTTGAATTATTTATCTTCTTTAAATTTGAATTTTTTTTTTGTTGCCTCCTGCAACAAAGAGATTTTGGGGGCAGTAGAGGGCATGTTATTTTAGCTGATACAGGCTGATGAATATAATGATGCCTTCATTCTATCAGAGAACAGTGACACGAATTTAAATGTGTTTTTCTTTCCAAGATTTTACATTTTCTAATGCAGGGCTCTGTTTGCACAATATGATAAGGAAAAATGTTTGTGACAATAAATGTAAGAGCAGTTTGTAAATCAATTCCCTAGAGCTGGACAGAGTGCTTTTCCAAAATGACTCATGCCAACAATCATGGACTGCTTGTGTTTGCCCATAAACGCAAATTGTTCCCAGTCGTTTGATGAATGTTGTTAAAGGAAAAAAAGGTTATAATTTCAGGTTTATCTGAATGTTAAAAAAATAGTATATTGATATTTAATTTGTCTGCAAAATGTTGTGTGAATGTGTATTATGAACATAAAATCACTGTCATCTGCTCTAAAAGCATCATTAAAGGTTTCTAACAAATTGTAAAATAACTAAATCAGACAATAGGCATTTCCCAATAAAATAACATGACCAGAAACAGACAAATAAAAATAAAAATACAAAATTGTACAATGTTTGATTGGGATCACTTTAAAAGAAAAAAATGGGTGTCTATAAGGTTTACTGCATTACTAAATGCAGAAACACAAACCTTAGATTTGCCTTGGGAAGTGAGACAGCGAAAATCAACATAGACAAAACAAACTGTCTAAAGCGGCTCTCTCTGATGACGAAAGAGGCCTCAATCATAAGCCACTAATAAAAGTAACAAATTAAATGCAATCTTTTCTAATTGTCCTTAAATATGTGCTTTTTGTGGCCTTGAGTAGATCATTAAAATAATATCAATAACGTCATAAACTGTGCTGTTGAAGTTGCTAAATTATATTGTTAATGTTTTTAATGTTTATTTGTTTTCTTAAAATATTAAGAAAATAGTATGAAGAGGTGCAGTATATTCAAAACATTTTACATCTCCCAGCCTATACCAACAGCTTTCAAATAAACATATGCAAAAAACAAATAGTCTGTGCCATCAATATAAACATATACTCAATATAAATGCAAAAAAATTTATACAGTTGTTGCAAATGCATCACTGTTTTTTTTTTGGCACAATATACTCTTTTTTTAACCTCAGATAGCATATGACAACTAACTGTTTCTGGCAACACTAACCGGTACCCATGTATTAGACTTTAGGAATAATGTAAACAGAACTGATTAGAAAGGAGCCTAATCTGTCATTTAGCCATGCATCTGCATTTGAGATGCAACCCTGTTGAGCTTGAAGCTGAACCATTTCAGCATTCAGTTCAATTGCTTGAGTATCACCAAGGGAACAAATGGAAAATCTGGCTTGTGATCATGTTGTTCACTGTGTAAAAAGCAGTCCTTGCAGCTGGAAAAGCATTCCAAGGATCTCGTATCAAGTGTGCTAAATCTGCAGGGCAGGAAATGGCACTAGGGCATAATTTAGAAGGAAGATGTTATTTCATTATCCGGTTACAAAATCAGGAATCTGTGCGGAACAGATTACTGTTAACTCCGAGAAGGGCTGTTCATTTGCTGCTTGTGTGGAGAATGCAGTATATAAAACCTTCTCATTGCATTTTCAAAACATAATAACTAGCAGGCTTAGATATACACATCCGTAACAAAGTTAGCAGTTACAGCTTAAGTGACAAACATTTATGAAAATATATTCTAAAAGAGACATTTTAATATGTAATCTGTCTCACTCACACACATAGTTTGCTCTCTCTGTATCTTACCCTAGCTTTTTTATGTAGACAATACATATGCCATAAATACCAAGGTAAATGACCTCATTGCTCAATTAATTATACACTTAGATCATGGTAATTGCTTTACAAAAAAAAAAATAAGGTTATACTTATTGTGAAAGGACTTAAACAAATATTTCTTAACTGTTTGAGTCATTTTTTTTATTAAAGTTGTATCTCACTAAATTTATCCACATCCTTTTGTAAAGCTCTACATGAAATGATATCTATTAATTTGAAAAGCAAGAATCGCATGTTAAAAATATTTCAAGAGGTTCAAGACAGCTGGAGGTTTAGAAATATTATGTCTGTTAATGGCAAATATATACTGAGATTTTTTTCAGTTAAAGGAAACAGAAGTTTAGAAGTAAGGTTGTTCAACTCACTAATCACAGAGCAACTGATTGGAGACATAGTGTATGTGAAGTTGAATAGCACTTGCAAGTAAGAATTTCGCTGTACTTTATACACATGACAATAAACAAATTGTTTACTGTATCTATCTTACATTTTTATATATATAATACATATCTATACTAATAAAAGGCAAAGCCCTCACTGACTCACTCACTGACTGACTGACTCACTCATCACTAATTCTCCAACTTCCCGAGTAGGTGGAAGGCTGAAATTTGGCAGGCTCATTCCTTACAGCTTACTTACAAAAGTTAGGCAGGTTTCATTTCGAAATTCTACGCGTAATGGTCATAACTGGAACCTCTTTTTTGTCCATATACTGTAATAGAGCGCACCTCCATGGCCGTTGGATTTGTCTCTCTCTCTCTATATATATATATATATGTGATGTATGTATGTATATATGTATATGTATATATATATATATATATATATATATATATATATATATATATATATATATATATATATATATTTATATGTAGATATGTATATATATGTGTATATATATGTAGATATGTATATTTATATGTGTATATATATGTAGATATGTATATATATATATATATATATATGTAGATATGTAAATATGTATAAATATATACATGTGTCTGTATGTGTATAAATATATGTGTGTATGTATGTATGTATGTATGTGTGTATATATATATATATGTATATGTATGTTGATATGTGTATATGTAGATATGTATATATATATATGTGTTTATGAATATGTATATATATGTTTACATAATCTCTTTAACACACTACTTCTCCGCTGCGAAGCGCGGGTATTTTGCTAGTATATACATATATATATATATATATATATACATATATATATATATATATATATATATATATATATATATATATAATATATATATATATATATATATATATATATATATATATATATATATATATATATACATATATATAAACATATATATAATATATACATATATACATATATATATAATATATACATATATACATATATATATAATATATACATATATACAGTACATATATATATATACATATATACACCGAGCTGGTGAAAAATGTCAGGACCTACAGAGAATGCAGTTTATTTTGTTTTTGTGAAATGTGGCTAACAACTACCATCCCAGATGCTAATGTGGAGCAAGCTACCTGGGTTTAGCACAGTTAGAGCGGACAGAGACGCAAATACCTGCGGGAAGCGGAAAGGAGGAGGACTCGCTCTCTATGTGAATACAAGATGGTGCAACTCTGGACATGTAAACGCAAAAATCTCTACTTGCTACAGGGACATAGAACTTTTGGCCGTAAGTTTGTGTCCCTATTACTTGCCCAGACACGTCATTGTTGTTATTGTATACATCTCTCCTCGGACGGACATGAAGATAGCAGGTGACATCATCCATTCTGCTGTTGCTAAACTGCAAACGCAGCACCCCAAGGAGCTTGTGCTAATCGCTGGAGACTTTAACCATGTGATGCTAGACAAAACATTACCTGCCTTCTCCCAGTATGTGGATTGTAACACCCGGGGAAATATGACTATTGACCTACTGTATGCAAACGTTAAAGATGCATACAGCACCACCCCGCTGCCTGCGCTTGGGAAAGCAGATCATAACCTGGTTCTGCTTCAGCCTCACTACAAACCAAGAGTGGGGGAGCTACCTACAACCAAACGCTCATTCAGGAAGTGGTTCCCTGAGGCAGAGCAGACTCTGACAGACTGCTTTGGAACGACAGACTGGGATATCCTGCAGGGATCATATAGTGAGAACATTGAGGAGGTTCGTTAACTGCACTACTGACTACATCACCTTCTGTATGGACATTGTAGTTCCAGTAAGAACAGTACGCTGCTATGCTAACAACAAGCCATGGATTACAGGTGACATCAATTTCCCATTGGGATTAATAAAGTATCTATCTAACTATCTATCTATCTATCTATATATCTATCTATCTATCAAGGGCCTTTTGAACCAGAAGAAAAGGGCTTTTAAAGGCGGTGATCAGCATGAGCTCAAGCGCGTGCAGAAGGAACTCCGAGTCCAGCTCAGGGTGGTGAAGGAGCAGTACAGGAGAAAGATGGAGCAGAAGTTGCAGAATAACAGCATGAAGGAAGTGTGGGATGGGATGAAGATCATCACTGGCTGCAGCTCGAAGCGGGGTGCCACCATCGAGAGAGAAGTGGAGAGAGCAAACCAGATGAACAACTTCTTTAACAGGTTTGGCCACCCTAGCCCACTCTCACCTTGGAGTACTGCACCCTCCTGCTCATACCAGCATAGGAGAAAGTTTCCCCCCACCCACAATTACAGCAGCCGAGGTAAGCAGAGAGATGAGGAGACTTCGTGCCAGCAAAGCAGTGGGTCCAGATGGAGTATTGCCACGACTGCTGAAGGCCTGTGCGCTGGAGCTGGGAAGTCCTCTACAGCGCATCTTCAGCCTGAGCCTGGAACAGGGAAGAGTCCTGAGGCTTTGAAAAACATCTTACATCACCCCAGTCCCAAAGATACTGTATCACGTCCTAGTGAGCTGAATGACTTCCGGCCTGTCGCTCTGACGTCACATGTGATGAAGACCATGGAGCGGCTGCTGCTTCACCACCTGAAGCCACAGGTCCGCCACGCCCTCAACCCTCTGTAGTTTGCATACCAGGAGAAGGTGGGAGCAGAGGATGCCATCATCTACATGCTATAACAATCCCTCTCCCACTTGGACAGAGGCAGTGGTACTATAAGAATTATGTTTCTGGACTTTTCAACACCATCCAACCTCTGCTCCTTAGGGACAAGCTGACAGAGATGGGAGTAGATTCATACCTGGTGGCATGGATTGTGGACTATCTTACAGACAGACCTCAGTATGTGCGTCTCGGGAACTGCAGGTCTGACATTGTGGACAGCAACACAGGAGCGCCGCAGGGGACTGAACTTTCTCCGGTCCTGTTCAGCCTATATACATTGGACTTCCAATACAACTCGGAGTCCTGCCACGTGCAAAAGTTCGCTGACCACACTGCTATCGTGGACTGCATCAGGAGTGAGCAGGAGGAGGAGTATAGGAACCTAATCAAGGACTTTGTTAAATGGTGCGACTCAAACCACCTACACCTGAACACCAGCAAAACCAAGGAGCTGGTAGTGGATTTTAGGAGACCCAGGCCCCTCCTGGACCCCTGTGATCATCAGAGGTGACTGTGTGCAGAGGGTGCAGACCTATAAATACCTGGGAGTGCGGCTAGATGATAAATTGGACTGGACTGCCAATACTGATGCTCTGTGCAAGAGAGGACAGAGCCGACTATACTTCCTTAGAAGGCTGGCGTCCTTCAACATCTGCAATAAGATGCTGCAGATGTTCTATCAGACGGTTGTGGTGAGTGCCCTCTTCTACGCGGTGGTGTGCTGGGGAGGCAGCATAAAGAATAGGGACGCCTCACGCCTGGACAAACTGGTGAGGAAGGCAGACTCTATTGTAGGCATGCAGCTGGACAGTTTGACATCCGTGGCAGAGCAACGGGCACTGAGCAGGCTCCTGTCAATCATGGAGAATCCACTGCATCCACTGAACAGTATCATCTCCAGACAAAGGAGCAGCTTCAGCGACAGACTGCTGTCAGTGTCCTGCTCCACTGACAGACTGAGGAGATCGTTCGGTCCTCCCCCACACTATGTGCCTCTTCAATTCCACCCGGGGGGGTAAACGTTAACATTATACAAAGTTATTGTCTGTTTTACCTGCATTTTTATCACTCTTTAATTTAATATTAGCCAACCCACGGCGTAGCATACGCCGCATAATTATGTATTGACGACACAGTTGTCCAAATGGGGTGGGTTTGAGGATACGACTGTGAGTGAATGAAAAGATAGACCTCTGGAGAGAGCAACATACAATTGTCCGTGACTGAAAGCGGGATCGTCTGTGACGATGGAGGCCACGCTGGTGAAAGTTACTTCATCAGTAGGGATAAGTGTCAGTACTTGTTCATTAAGGTGTAGCGAGTCTTCGTTGTTGACGCTTAACTGCCTTCTCTGCCTTGTGGCGCAGTGGTAGTGCTGCTGCTTTGCAGTAAGGAGACTGTGGAAGATTGTGGGTTCGCTTCCCGGTTCCTCCCTATATGGATAGTGCTTTGAATACTGAGAACACTGCTATATCAATGTAATGAAGTATTATTATTCTTATGTGTCCAGCCCTCTCTCTCTCGTGTGTGTGTGTGTGTGTGTGTGTGTGTGTGCGTGTGTGTGTCTCTCTCTCTCTCTCTCTCGCTCGCTGCACATGTTCCTGCAGGCATACGCTGCATAATTATTTATTGATGGCTGAACACTTCCGGAAAGACACAGTTGTCTAAAAGGGGTGGGTTTGAGGATACAACAGTAAGTGAATGAAAAGATGGAACTCTGGAGAGAGCAACATACAATTATTGTCCATGACTGAAAACTGGTTTTGGCAGATAATTGCATATCGTTTTGAAAGTTTGGCCCTGTGCCTTATTAATTGTCATCGCAAAGGCCAATCTAACAGGAAATTGTCTTCGTGTAAAAGTAAAAGGCAAATTATCCACGACAAACAAACTGTTTTACACGCTGCATACCGACTGCCGCATAATCACGCCGCTTTTTTAATGTTTTTTAAGCAGAGGGACAAAATTGAACATTTACAAAATCCGTAATTTAATAAACCACCAAGAAAAGTAATATTGCAACAATGCACGCTACGAACCAACATACAATCATCATTCAGTACGCACTGCCTGCTCATGTGCCCGCTCCCAACTCCTCACCTGAGTCGCTGTCGTCCGTGCACCTCTGAGCCACGTTGTCCTTTCATTGTTCTTTGTGGTTCCGGCTGCTTTTCTATATATAATCCACCAAGTCACCCGACCATGGAATTTGGGGGGGGGGGGTTTTGGGGGGGGGGGGGGGATGGGTTTGGGTCGGTGCGGAGTGCATACACAGGGCAGGGACGTAATCAGCGCGAGCGTATGACCCGCACTTACTGGGTGTTCCTCGTTTGTGGGGAACACTTGCAAGCCCCGGTCCCCATTATGAATGGGGTTCAACGGCTTACCCACGCCTGTCGGCGCCGGGTAGACACACATTGATCCATTCAGTGTAGTGCGCGTGCAGTACTGGACATCACATACCTGTTAATGCTCAATCTCACGTGGCTGAAAGCCACTTGTCCCTCTAAGAAGTTGGACACGACCGCTTGGCGATCGCGTAACTATTTAGCAGTAGGGAGTCTCATTCGTTTTCAGAATTAACCAGACTAATTGCTCCAACAACTAAGTATGGCCATGCAACACCACGCACAGAATTGAGAAAGAGCTATCAATCTGTCAATCCTGTCCATGTCCGGGCAGGGTGAGGTTTCCCGTGTTGAGTCAAATTAAGCAAAATTTGTGTGTGGTAAGTTGTTGCATCCGGGCACATGAGCAGGCACTGTGAATGCCTTGAGAGCGTGGGTGGACGCGTGCCGGGGAATAATGAGTATAGCGTCTGATAGTTGTGATGGTTTTACACTCCAGTACATTGCGGTGAATGCTGGTAACAGTCAGGCGGGCAGGCGTTCTCGTCCCATGCTCTTAGAGTTGGTGGGCGTGTCTCTCTATCGGTTTGAGTTGTTGGGCGGTGCTCTGTCGTTTGTATCCCATGGTCGGACGACTTGATGGATTATATATGGAAATGCAGCCGAAACCGAAAAGAATAATGAAAAGTCAACGTGGCTCAGTGGTGCATGTGTACTGTAGCAGAGACGAAAGCGAGTTGGTGAGCTGTTGCGTCCGGGCACATGAGCAGGCACTGTGAATGCCTTGAGAGCATGGGTTGACGCATACTCGAGTTGGTGGGCGTGAGTTGGTGGGCTGGGCTTTGTGAGTTGACTGACATGGCTATTTTTTGCGTATCCCATGGTTGTTGCAGTTTGTTAGTTAAACACTGCAATGGTTTCACACGTTTGGTGAGTTGTTGCAGTGTGTGAGTTAAAAGCTGCGATGGTTTTACACACTGGTAACAGTCAGGCAGGCGGGCAGGCGTTCTCATCCAATTGTCTTAGAGTTGGTGGGCGTGGCTCTGTGAGTTGTCGGCATATCTCATCGTCTTAGCGTTGGCGGTCTAAGAGTGGTTTATTTATCGTGCGTATCCCATGTTTTACACGCTGCATACAGCGATTCACATCCGCAATAAACATTGCCTCTTCTTAGATGGTCCAGCCACGTCCACCCTCGTTCTTGAAGCATACACACCGCCTGGTCATGCACCCACTTGCAACTCACAAAGACCCGCCCACCAACTCTAAGACCATGGCGTGTAAAACAGTTTGCAAACTTGGCGTGTAAAACATGGTGGACGCGGTTGTGCGTCGTAACTGAAAAGAATAATGAAAAGTCAACGTGGCTCAGAGGTGCATGTGGACTGTAGCAGAGGCAAACGCGAATTTTTGTTTTGTGAGTTGCTGCATCCGAGTTGGTGGGCGTGGCCCTGCGAGTTTTCATCGTATCCAATGGTCTTAGAGTTGGTGGGTGTGGCTCTGTCCTGCGTGCTTTCATGGGTGTCTTGCTTGCGCTGGCGGCGGCTTAGTGAATTATATATATAGATTGTTTTTTATCAGTATGCTGCTGCTGGAGGATGTGAATTTCCTCTTGGGATTAATAAAGTATCTATCTATAAATATAAATATACATACACATTGTCACACACGTGTGCATGGAAACAGCTGAAGGGCCTAAACCCGGGGTCACCAACATGGTGCCCGCGGGCACCAGGATGCCCCCAAGTACCACGAGTCGCCTGCGGACCTGTTCTAAAAATAGCACAACTCACCAGTGAACAGCGTCTAAAATTTCATTTTATCTTTTTGCTATTCTTCTTTAATCACATTTGCATTTATATAGATTTGAAAATGACAATATCTAAAAAAAGCATTTAAAACATATTTATTATACATGAAGTTTAGATAAGTTTAGGTAAACTTTGTTCTATTCTAGTTCAATGGTCAGTATTGTGCGCATGACAAAACTTCAGCGTTCATGGAGAGTAAGCTAGCTGGCACAGCGAAGATGGGGAACTGAATGCGGTTTCTTATTCCAAAAACATGGAAGAAAAAAGAAAGAAAATTTATCATTTTCACAGTGAATGGGAGGAAGAGTTCTTTTTTACTACTGTGAAAGAAACCTGCGTATGTCTCAATTGCGGGGCGACTGTTGCGACAGCAAAGCGGTACAATGTGGATAGACACTTTACTACGTGTCACAAAAGCTACCATGCTAACTACCCACCAGGCAGTGCGCTACGGGCAGCAAAAGCCTGTGAGTTAAAGGCAGCTTTGGTCAAGCAGCAGTCTTTTTTCACAAGACCGGCGAAAAACTCTCAAAAAGCAAATGAAGCCTCATTTAAAGCTACACATTTCTGATGAAGAAAAAGGCATCTTCAGATGGGGACGTTTTCAAAGAAGCAATGATGATAATTGGTAACACTGTACTTAAAGATGAGAAAAATTGAACCGATCTAATCTCCTCTCTCTCCAGTGTCCAACTGGGGGCATCTACAATGGCTAGATGGGTGTCGACTATGTCCGGTAACAGCCAAATCAGCTGGACCGGGATCTGGCGAAGTGCAGTTGGTTTAGCATCCAGTGCGATGAGTCCGTGGACAGCAGCAGTACAGACCAGCTGTTGGTCTTTATCCGGATGGTGCTTGATGCTTTCTCCACAAAAGAAGAACTCCTGACACTACTACCACTAAAGATGACTACGAGGGGAGTTGACATTTATAATGCAGTGAAGGAGTTTTTCATGCAGAAAAATGTTCCATTGGAAAAGCTGGTATCGGTGACTAGAGACGGGGCTCCTGCTATGATCGGCCGACATACAGGTTTCATCGTTCACTGTAAAGGTGACCCAGACTTCCCAAAATTTCTGCATTACCACTGCATCATTCACCAGCAGGCGATATGTGCAAAAGTGATCGGCTTGGAGCATGTGTTGACTCCCGTTGTGAAAATCATAAACGGCATCTGCTCCAAAGCGAAACAGCACAGGATATTCAAGGTGCTATTGGAGGAGATGTCAGCTGAATATGGTGACCTGCTGCTACACACAGAAATCTGATGGCTCAGCAGAGGACGAGTTTTACTTTATTTTTGTCACTTTTGGGTGAAATCAAAGAGTTCATGCAGTCCAAGGGCGAAGACGTCTCGCTGCTAGAGGACACAGAGTGGACACTTGACCTTGCATTTTTAACGGACATTACTAGGAAACTAAACCAACTGAACTGCGAGCTGCAAGGCAAGGGTAAGACTGTTGTTGATATGATAAGTACTTTAAATGCATTTAAAGCCAAGATGAATATTTTCTCTCTGCATTTACAGAGAAAAAAAGGTGCTACACTTTCCCTCTGTGCAGTCGGTGCTGCAAGACAATGCTTATGCATCCAAGACATTTAACAAAGTTGCAGAAAAGTACTGTCAAGTCATAAACAGACTTTGAGAACAGGTTTCGTGACCATGATCATCTTGAGCCATGTGTGTCATTTATTTCCAATCCTTTCATGAACATGGACATAAAATGCATTGCTGAGCAACTAAGTGCAACGTTCAACTTGGATGCTGGACAAGTGGAGATTGACTTTGTAACACTGCAAGATGACCTCCACCTCAAAGCCTACCAGGCTGCACCAAACTTTTGGTGCCTTGTTGACACAGAAAAGTACAGTGGTGTATGCACAGCAGCTATGAAGGTTGCCAGCCTGTTTGGTTCAACCTGTCTCTGTGAATCAGCGTTTTCTGACATGAACATCATCAAGAACAAACACAGAACACGCCTCACTGATGCACATCTGCAGGACTCACTCAGAGTTGCAGTGTCAAGTTGCACACCAGATTACAATACACTGGTCAACAGCATGCAACCCCAGTCTTCCCACTGACAAAGAAACAGATACCAGATGTTGTCATTGGCAACATGGCAGTGCCATGGCAAAGTTGAATTCAAATATTGAAAAATTGTGTTCAATTCAAAAGCATGTTCATGAAATGTAACAGATATAAAAATTTTATTAAACATACTGCAGATTTGGTCATTAGCTCAAAATGTGATAAGATTTATTTAAAATTCTGAAAGTTATTTCTTAAACATCACATAATTGATAACTTGCTCAAACGTGGTGCAACATAGTTCATGATTTGCTAAAAGGGTTTGTCGGTGGTTAGTGAAAATGGGGTATGGTGATTTCCTATGAAATGTTGTAGAAGTGATCATTCGAAAATGTAAACAATTGCTGAGATTAATATAAATAAAGTGTTGAATATGGATATTATCTGTTTCCCACCTTGTTAAGTCATTGTTGATAAAATCATAAACGTGATCAGTGTCTTCACATAGATGAGTATCATTAAACATTAATAATAATATATAACTAAAGGTAAACTGAGCAAATTTGTTATTTAAGAAGAGTGTATCAAACTGGTAGCCCTTCGTATGGCTCAGTATCCATGAAGAAGCTCTCAGTTTCAAAAAGGTTGGTGACCCCTGGCCTAAACAATAGCAATTCTACGCCAGGCCAGGGGTCGGTGGAGTGTAATGACTATCTCTCTCAGTCCCTTGCAGACCTTTCCTGGGAAATCACGCCTGTTTCCAGCCCCGATGACAACGCCACTTCCGGGCACGACGACACCGCTCCCAGTTCCTGCACCAATGACGTCATTTCCCATCCCAGCCTTTAAAACTGCCATCTTGCCTCAGTACAGGCAGTTCTGTTTTGGACTCTGTTATAGGCACATCATGCTACTATAAAAATCAACTTTTGCAGCCGAGAAAATAATATACGGGTGGCTGCCCCAACTCTTTATGATGTCACCAACTTATTCTTGTGACAACATATATATATATATATATATATATATATATATATATATATATATATATATATATATATATATATATATATATATATATATATATATATATATACATACACACACATACACAGGACCTTTACAAACAAAGCTAAATAACAACCCCACCATAACAACACAAACAACATAATGTACTGTATATAGTTACACTTTGCCAGAAAATTCACTTTCATTTTAATGGGAAACACTACAGACAAAACGAAGGAATGCTAATGGGATCTTCATTATCTTAGCTGAATTGGTAATGCAGTGATTTGAAAGCATGGCTCTATCTCAGTTCACACCGAGACTTTGGATACGCTACGCTAATGACAAATTTGTGATAATAAAACTGACCAGCTGAACGATTCCCATAACCACATCAACACAATATCCCCTTTGATCCAGTTTACTATGGAAAAAGAAAATAAAGAGGTAACAAGGCCACTCTTATTACAGGTGTTTATGGTAAGGAATGTTATGCAGACAACATTTTACACTTTGCTAGCAATCACCCCTCATCACAAAAACAGAGCTGCATTTAAGACACTATTCCAGAAGAGTTCACACTCAGACTGTACTTGCTAAGGAGAGTTGGGTCTTTTGATGTGTGCAGCAAGCTGCTGGAAATATTCTATATTATGCACAATGCCAGAACACACTTATCAGGAAAGCCTGGTCCATCACAGGGTGAACGCTGGACACACTGAAAGCTGTTGTGGAAAAGATTATGATGGCAAAATTGGATGCCATCATGAAAAATCCACTCCATCTCCTCCACCATCTAGGAGCACTTTCAGCCAGAGGCTCATTCAACACAAGGTGTTAAAAAGCGCCTTTGGGGGTCTTTTCTGCCCATGGCTATCAGGAAATTCAATGCTTCTACCCAATGTACTTGTTTAGTTTATTTTCATTTATTTACTTATCAATTGATTGGCTGTATTATCTATCCAGTGAGTCTGTATCCTTGTTCTTATTTTTATGCTGCTGTATGCATCTGAATTTCCCCATGGGATAAATAAAGTTTATCTGATCTGTCTAATCTAATCTAATCTAGAGATGGTAAAATTGGAAAGATGATCAACATATAAACAGACATGACAAATGCATTTAAAATGGCATATGAATCATAAGAACAATGTGCTAAAACAATGAATACGTTAATAAAAGAGTTGTGTGGCATTAGGGCAAAAGAAATACAAAACAAAAGTACAAAACAGAACAGCTCAATTGAAAAGGATTCTGTATTTTGCAATTTTAATATCTTAATAATGCTTACCTAAGTCATTTATCTATACAATCTTTTAATGAAGGAAATATGAAACTTTTCTTTAGAAATATGTAATGCTTTTTAATAAAAAAAAGGTAATATTTTAAGAAACAATTGCTATAACCAAAAACTGCATCACTATTTACAACACAGCTGGACAATCACCTTTTTTGCTGTTCTTTCATTAACTTTTATATATCATAAGAAAATTGAATAAAAACCACATGCCATCCTTATTGGAAGACTGCGATAAGACAAAATAATAGCTATTTGAATCACTGTTTGGTATCTTTAACAATATGTTGTGAAGCTCATTGAATAAAGCTTGGCTTAGCTAACTCACATACCAGAAGATACAAGCCTTCAGGTTAAAAAAAATATTAAAATCTTCGCTTAGAGAACTTTATTACCATAATCCACACCTCTCAGATGTGATTTGACTGCCTTGAGAGTGCAATACTTCAAGCTTTTATCCTATAAAATGTTTTTTAACATTGGACTACACTTAGAGACAACACAAACTAGAGAAAATTCAAAATTATTAATGGAAGCAAGATGCGCTGACGTACATTTGAATAAAACATATCAAGATAAATACCCACAGAGGAAGAAAGTACGAATTCCATTAAAACAGCATCTTGGAGCATGATTCAATCCGAGCTCTGTACCTATGATACAGCTGTGAATAACACCTCACTGCCTCATTTGAACATAAAATAATTTTATTTTGTTAAAAATGCTCTATTATATGACAAAGCGCCACCTAGATGAGATATTTGATCATGTTGTCATTCTGTTTTGCAAAACTTTTACAATTTGCTCCCAGTATATTTTTCCACTATGAAATAGGTTCTTCCATTCAGAAACCAGTGGCAAATATATACAGTACACAGTCCTGTGTCTTTGGTAATTTAGCAAAAACCTACAATTACTTGTTTCTCATGTTCCCTGTGAGTTCAAAATGCTTTCCCCATCACTTCTTTCAGCCTTGCTGTAGCAGCATTAGAGGATTATGAGCTATGTCACCGGGGACCCCTAGTCAACGATCCTGTTTTTCTGACAGATAATCAGTTTTCACACTAGCATGGCCCACAAGATTACATGGGTGTTTATCCTGCTTTCTTTTCATGGACAAGTGCTATAGGATTTCTTTGTCTGTGTGCACTGACAATTGTTTATCTTTTTCTCTATTGCTTTTTTCAGTGATGGCTTGTAGTAGTGAAGATTGTCTTTCTGGGTATATTTAGTAAATTTTTTTGTTCCTGTCCTTCCTATTTCTACTCAATCATAATCAACTCATTAAATCCCACACATACCCCAGTGCACAGAACTATTTAAAAAGAAAAAGCTTTTTATACAGTATTTCAGTTTGTCATATGAATCAAAACACTAGAAGTTAAAGACAAATGAAGGCAGATGCCAAATAGCTTTATTTTAGCTGAAAAAGTATTGCCAAAGTCCAAAAAAGATCTGCACTGTTCCACAAAAGAAAAAAGTTATTATTTTGTTCTTCCCACAGAATTACAGAAGGCTTATTACATTTTTTGCAATTAAGACAAATCATGAGTTTATCACTAGACAGTCTAAGGTTGACAACTGATTCATATTTTTAAAAATGTAAGAAATGACAACAGATTGTTACCAATAATTAAATAGTTTTTGGATTTGTGTGATGTACTGTTTAAAAAAGGAATATTGCCTTGGATAAATGCAGAAAAATCTCCATGGGTTCAAAATATTATGATTCTTAATAAAATGTGAGATTGCTGCTGTTTCTGATCATGCAATCACAGCTGTTGTTAAAATTCACCGGAAATTATGTACAGTACTTGTGAGAAGTCCTCTCAGCCAATGTGACAACTTTAGTTCTAAATACTTTATCATCTGAATTGAGCACACATATATGTTAATCAAAATTATTTATTTTCACTTAGTCTCCTCAACACCAAAACATGCTTACAGGTGTTATTATTACAGGCGGAGTGAAGCACTATACCAATCCAATCTATTTTCAACCAAACCTAAGCCATATCAATTAAATGGGTCTCCTGCAAAAATAATATACTGTAATTTAAGGAACTAAGATTTGAGAGCATCCGTTTCTTTGAAGCTCATGAATACATTTACTGATTCAGCTATGTACCTTTAATATTTAATCTGTGTTATATGGCATTTGTTTTTTAAAATTGATATTCCAATAAAATGACACCATTTACTGTCGACAAATTCTACATTTTCCTCTTCTGAACCCTATCAGTCACAGTGCATTAAAAAATCTCACTACTGGACATTGAATAAGATGTGTGCAGCTTGTTCTCAGTCACCCTAATCCACACATCTTGCCTCCCCAAATAAGGCACTCTTCACATTGTCAGCCCTCTGACATGCTGAGCAGCCGAGCAAACCCACAACACATGGTGCTTCCCAATGACAGTGATCAAAAAAATTGCTATACATACTACCATGGTAATTATTGCACACATTACTAGTAAAAAAATTAACAGACTAAATACACTAGGACTAAAACGGAGTTAACTAGACAGAAATTAAGTTGTTAAAAATCTAAGAAAAAAGGAACAGAAAAAGGAGAAAAAAAGAAATAAAATTCATAAATAATGTTAATAGCCATAACAGTACTAATAAAAATGAAATGACATATTGATAATTGTTAATGACAACAGTATGGATAGTAATAGTTGAAACAAGTGACAACTTAAAAACAAAATAATAGGAGTGTCACTTTTTCCCATTTTAATATAAGTAGAGCTTTACTTTTTGAGTGGCTTTAGATTTTGTTGTTGTCTAAGCACACCTATACTGTATATTAGCGGACAACTTTCTTCTATAATCAGGAAAACAAATCCCATACTGCACTTGCTAATGGATATCATATCTAGCATCAGAACACCATACAGAAAAATGACGCTCTAATCACAGATGGAACGTGTTTGGATTCACTGCCTTCCTGAAGTTTTTTTCCCTTCAGTCAAATGCTTTGTTACATGATAGGTATCTTATTGGTAACTGTAATAAGACAGAATTTTTTTAAAGTACTGAAGTACATATACATTTTAAAAGGATGGTAGATATATATATTTCCTAATTTCAGAGAATTTTTATTATTTCACACAATACTTTTATCTTTTGTAACCTTAAGACAACATTTTCAGAATACACATAATCCTGTTTTTTAATTTTGGGATGTCTAAGTCAGGAGCAAAGATGGAACTAAAACAAATTATATACTCAAACTCTCAAAACACAATAACTCAGGTGGGAATATTTCAGTTACAGATCAACCAAAGCACTGAGTTTCAATACGGTTGATGTGGAAAGAACAATGTTTTGCTCATGTATTTACATTTGTATCTGTGTCATGATGTTTTATTGTGCACCGTGCTAATGCTTTAATTTAATTGAGCTGATTTTATGCTAAGACATCCTCACATGGAAAAGGACACTTTATGAAGAAAATGTAATATTGTTATTAATGTATTGTGCATGAGTTGATTCAATTGTCATCACATTAAATATTTTCCTTGGTGTTACTGATGAGCAGAATGAGATACACCAGTCTGGAAAACACCTGACTGTCACCAGTGATGCTTCAAAGACAATATGAAATGTCAATAAGTACATGAAGCAGAAACCTTCATTAGCTATAGACTGGCCTGATGTAAGTAGCAACATTTTTCTTGAACATGTTCTTATAACTAATTGTTACATAAGCTCCCTAAAT
This sequence comes from Erpetoichthys calabaricus, assembly GCF_900747795.2. NCBI lineage: Eukaryota > Metazoa > Chordata > Cladistia > Polypteriformes > Polypteridae > Erpetoichthys > Erpetoichthys calabaricus. Next base: position 258,352,956 of record NC_041394.2, on the reverse strand, counting down.
CACAGTAAAAAATAATTGTAGTCATGTCTTCTAATTATTGTAAAACAGAAAATCTTTCCTCAAAAAACTGCATTGCATATTTTATACAATACACCAGAAACCAAATTCTGATGCAGCACTGTGGTGGAGGGGTCAGGTCTCTGCGCACTCTGTATGTCCATCTTTTGTCTGCACAAGATTTTCCAAATATTGTTGATTTCTCTCACATCACAAAGAAGTGCATGTCAGATGTGTAGGTAACTGTATAGTGGCCCAGCGCAAATGAGCGAGTGTGAGTCTGGTTGTGCACTATGATAAACTGATGTCTGTTTGGGGTTTGTTTCTGCCTTGTACCTGCTGCAAGGATATGCCTTTGCCTTCTGCAACCCAAAAACTAGATAACATGGAACAAAAGCAAAAGATTTGAAAACCAAGAAATCAAAATCAAAAGGTCTTGAAAGTTGCAAAAAAAAAAAGACATTTTCTATCCACAAACTTGTATACAAAATGAGATGATTTTTTAACCCCTCAAAGTTCTGACACTAGAAGGAACACCCCTAGCATCCAGGTTCCATAATCCTGCGGAACAACAGCACCCAAGAAAAAACTAAATGGTGTTGAGGTATAAACTTAAACAAATGACACATTCCTCATAAATGCATTAAACCTGAAATATGACTTCAAAATCAGAATTTCTAAGCTTACAAATCTCAAAAAAGACATATTTCACCAGACTTAATCTATACTAATTAATAAAAGGCAAAGCCCTCACTGACTCACTGACTCACTCATCACTAATTCTCCAACTTCCCGTGTAGGTAAAAGGCTGAAATTTGGCAGGCTCATTCCTTACAGCTTACTTACAAAAGTTAGGCAGGTTTCATTTCGAAATTCTACGCGTAATGGTCATAACTGGAACCTGTTTTTTGTCCATATACTCTAATGGAGGAGGCGGAGTCACGTATCGCGTCATCACGCCTCCTATGTAATCACGTAAACTAAAAACAAGGAAGAGATTTACAGCACGAGTCAAACGCGGGAACGAAGGTAAATGACTTTAATTTTTGAGTGTCTTTTAAACGTGTGCACTTACGGGGTGATTTCTCAGGCTTAAAAGCTCGCCTTTTATTAAAAAAGTAAATGCAAACTGTTTCCATTCTGAAGGGCACAAACCACGTTGGATTTTGTAATGATAGTTGATTAGTAAGGTCTATTAAGGGATACTTACAGAATGATTAGTAATGCCTGTGAATGCCGATGCAAGTAGGAGAATGGGCGTGAACTAAAGAACGAATAGTAACATGTACAGTAAATGTCTCTAAAGTCTGTCTATTAAAAAGTTATTATATCTTTCAATCCTGTGTATTGATTAAACTACGAACCTAACAAGATCACTACATGGTGTCAGAAGTGGCGGATTGGAAGAGGAATGTGAAGAAGAGGTTCAGCTTTTGAACGAGTCTCGTGTCTGTGAGTAACCCGAAAACGTGGTCAGAAAGCGCTAAGACGTTCTAGCAAAAGAGAAAAAAAAATATGGAAGGATTACAGCCCCCACCAAATCTCCAGTTAAAGGGAAATGTAGCTGAAAATTGGAAAAGATTTAAACAGAGATACATGTAATTGGCGAAGAGGCGCTAGAGGTGTATAACAATTTTCAGTTTGAAGAAGATGGAGACAATATGAAATTGAACAAAATAGTTGAAAATCCCATCAGTGATAGGTGAAAATCTGTGATATAGAAACACCATATAAATAAACATTTTTATAGTTTAAGCCTTAAAATACCCATCCCACACGCTTTAAACACATGTGAACTTATAAAACACACTTTGTTAACACATATGATATGTGGATGTCGGACTAGAGAGTAACATCTCTCTATTATATGCTTAATGTGCGTTCACCTGCCCCCCTCTTCACAAAGCGAGTGGCAGACACATCAACGTCTGATCGCTGCGTGTAGTGTTGCTTTGCGGTGTTAAGAGTGTAGAAAGTGTTTAAGAGCATAGGAAGTGTTTATAAGAGTGTGGGAAAGGTTAAAAAGAGAGACAGAAAGGTTTATAAGAGTGTGGGAAGGGTTTATAAAGCCTTAAAATATATATAAATAATAAAATAAATATAGGTCGGTACTTCACGGATTTTCACTTATCGCGGGGGCTCTGGAACGTCACCCCCGCGATAGGTGAGGGATGACTGTATTTCTGTTTTATTTAAACCTTTTAAGTTCGTATGCATAGCCCCATTTGGCTGTTTTAGTTTTTTTTTTCTTTCTTCAGTAATATTTAATCTCCTTAAAAAAAAACAACATATGCATTTTACTTTTTTTGTATCTCTTTAGTAATATTTTAGTGTAAAAGGATAACCAGTATTTAAACCTTTTATGTTACTTTATAAAGTTATTTTACACAATGTTGAAAAATTAATAAGAAAGCTAAATATTTTGGCAGCTGCTGCTGGGGGGACTGGGCGGTCTCGTGGCCTGGAACCCCTACAGATTTTATTTTTTTCTCCAGCCTTCTGGAGTTTTTTTTTGTTTTTTCTGTCCACCCTGGCCATCGGACCTTACTCCTTTCTATGTTAACTAATGTTGTCTTATTTTAATTTCTTATTTGTCTTTTATTCTTCTTTTCTTCATTATGTAAAGCACTTTGAGCTACTTTTTGTATGAAAATGTGCTATATAAATAAATGTTGTTGTTGTTGTTAATTTTCAATGAAATGAAAAAAGCTCTCCAAGAGAAAACCTCAATGAAGAAGAAACAGTTTCCATTATCTAAAAAGGAGAAACCCTCATTTATAAAGGTTTGCTGCAGATGACTTAACTGAAAATAAATGAATAGTTCCTATGTGTATAATACATATTTATCTATTTTACTTATACCTTTATTCCTGCAACTTGCAACATCTGAGGTACAATTTGTTACATTACTTTTGTTTTTTGCAGCACAGGCAGGTGAAGTGACTTCCTCAGGGTCACACAGTGGTGTCAGTACCAGGATTTGAACTGACAAGCTCCGGGTTTGCTGAAATATTACTGAAGAAAGAAAAAAAACGAAAACGGGCAAATGGGGCTATGCATACAAATGTCCATCCATCCATTATCCAACCCGCTATATCCTAAATACAAGAGCCAATCCCTGCCAACACAGGGCACAAGGCAGGAAACAAACCCCAGGCAAGATGCCAGCCCACCGCAGGGCGCACACACCCACACACCAGGGACAATTTAGAATCGCCAATGCACCTAACCTGCATGTCTTTGGACTGTGGGAGGAAACCGGAGTGCCCAGAGGAAACCCAGACAGACATGGGGAGAACATTTAAACTCCACGCAGGGAAGCGAACCTGGGTCTCCTAACTGGCACCTTTCACTGCGCCACCATGCCACCCACATACAAACTTAAAAGGTTTAAATAAAACAGAAATATATACCTTTTATTTTTACTTCCTTAACTTGTGGAGGGTGTATCCTGTAGCAAAGCCCTAAATTTTTTCATGAAAGCCCCTTTCAGTCAATAAGCCTTAAAAACAGGTGTAAAGCTAAACTTGCAGCACCGCTATTCAATTACACTTGCCTAACGCCTCTCCTAAGGGGACATACTGTGGGATCTAGGCACCAGTCAAAGCACCAATCACAGGCCCGATTAGAAAGCGGGAAGCTGTGATTTGTCGTCTCCCTCCCATGTAACAATCACAGCCCGTGTTACAACGCACTATGTATGTATGTGTATATGTATATATGTATATGTGTGTGTTTATGTATGTGTGTATATGTATGTGTATATATATGTTGATATGTGTATATATATATGTATATATATGTGGATGTGTATATGTATATATATATATATATATATATATATATATATATATATATATGTATATAAATGTATATGTAGATATGTGTATATGTAGATATGTATATATATGTATATATGTATATGTATATATATGTTTACATAACCTCTTTAACACACTACTTCTCCTCTGCAAAGCGCGGGTATTTTGCTAGTTCAGAATAAAGCATAAACAATTATGAAAACTACAAATCATAACATTGTCATACTTTTTTGTAGATGGTAAAATCCATAAGTGTAAGTACCTGTGTAATTCCTTAACTAATGGTCATGCACGAATCATAAGTAACATAAAAACATGATGAAATTGTTTATCTCATTTTTGTTTGTCTTAAAAATTAATCCATACCTAATCCATACCATGAGCAGCAAATGTGAAAAACAGTACCATGCTCAATTCTCAAAACATATTACACAACTTTTTAAAAAGTATATACTTTCATTTCAAAACTGTCATCAGAAAATGCATTATTCATTGCCAAATACATTTATTTGGTTGAATAAAAAATTTTAAACTGGACTTAATAGTGTTATTATTTCTTGTGTTTATGTTAAAGTGATATCTGTAACTCAGTCATCCAGCCACACACTTACTAAAAACCCTCAATAAAAACTTTACTGACCGAGAGAATTGAGATCTGTTCAAGGAAAGAACAAATCCTAGAGAGTGTATCAGTCCTACACACGACACAATTATAGCAAGTCAATTCAAACTTACAAATGTATACTTCAACATTCACATTTTGGACATAGAGAGAAGCCAGAGTATTTGGTGAAAAAGCCACATGAAGAAGAAATAGGAAAAAAAGCAAATTCCAGACAGAGAGAGAGAGAGAGACTGTGGCCAGGTCAAGATTAAAATCCAGCCTACTGTGGTGTTATTTAGAATTCACAAACTCCCAATTATTTGATATTTGTAATTTACAAGAAGTAACTTAATGATTATTTTGATACTTGGAGCTTAAAAGCATTTATATCCCTATAGGTTTTAAAGTACATAGTCCCAAACACTTCCAATAGGCCCAATAGAGGAGGATATACCATCAAGCCCCAGCTAGTAATAAGAGCAAACACAGAGTTTTTATAAAATAAAAAGGTTTATTTCACAAAAAGCTCAGTAAATACTGAAAGCTCCGTAGAGCACAAATGTCAGAAAAGTTGTTGACAGCAGGGGCAATCCAAGATGAACAAGTCCCAATACAAAATACGAAGAACAGTTCAAACACGGAGTAAAATAGTGAAAAATCCAATGAATCCCAAAAAGAATACAGCTAAACTAGAAAATACTCAAAAGAAACTTCCACACAAAATCAAAATCAAATAGGGCAGAGGACAGTCCCATGGCAGTGATCGGCAGGTGGCCCTGCCTCCTGAGGAACCACACACAAAACACATGGAACATAACATGCTTATAGACAAGACCAAAATCAAAAAACAAAGACTAATGCACATAAACATCATCAAACAAAAAATCAAATATGGACAAAAGAGACAACATGACATGGATGAAATAAAAATAAACATAAATGTGAATTCCATCAATCCCTAGAGACTTCTGAAGAAAAGAAGTCAAAATTACAAGGGTATAAATTTGGATATAAGTATTCATTTTTCTTTTAACAAGTAAAAACAAGTAACATTTGGCACACTCTTATGAACAAAGGACACACTCACAGGTTACACATTTAACCACTGTCCAAAATATATAAAGTTGCATAAATCATGATCAGAATGCATGCATCCATTCATTTTATAAAACCAACTTTTGTACAACATAAAGAGTTTCTTGTTAGCAAAAGGCAGGAACCAAACATTGACTCCTGAGGCATTCAACAATATACATAAAAAGCTGTTTTGTGAAATCAATTAATGAGCATTGAAGAATTAAAATAAACTGCCCATGTATTGTAAAGAAGTATTAGTCTGACAATACTACAAAAAGAATGAGTAAAACACTATCCTAGGGATTCACATTTCAGTCAGTAAGCTGTTTTTGTTTTTTTAATTCAGATTTTCGGTTATCTTACAACAAAGCAATTTGATGTGGAGTGCATAACTTAATAAAGATGAAAGTGGTATTTTTACAATATTCAATGGGTACATTCTGTGCCTTTGAGTTATGATGATATAAAATGATTTCTGCTAGACAGTTTTTATAATGAGCTTTGTTTCATGCTGGGACAATACACAGTAGCAAATTTAATGCATATAAATTTTTTGAATGCATTCTGAACCTAAAAACTACCTCCTGTCAAGTGCTATTTGCTCACAATAGAGACATATGTGCTCAGAAGTACAGAGAGTAACCTCAAGAAAGATGAACATGCAAATTCTGCAAAGCACAAAGTGCCACACTTTATAAAACTGTCAGTGAAACCTGAGTAGCCATTCTTATTTAACTACAGTATATTGCTTCTGAGACACTCGCATTTCATATAGTTCCAGTGGATATCATCTCAAGTATGCTCAGTAAATACTAATGACACTGAACACTTAAAAAGGAAAAATGCAATATAAGTAAAGAGAAGATACAGCTGCAAAATTTCAAAATGTAATAAATACAATTTATTATGTACAATACAGCTTCTTGAAAGTAAAAAAGGTAAAGGGTATTCCATCACTAAAAAAATATAAGTACATTAAAGAAGAAAGAAAATGAGGTAGAAGACTGAAAAGCTTTGTACCCCCGATGTCTTTCTTAAGTATGCCACCTACTTTTTCATTTTCAGTTGCACACCTGATACATTACATTTTGGCTTCTTTACTTTATCAGCATGGAAATAACCTTTGTCTTTTCTTTTCCTTTGTAAATGCACACTGATGCGAGCCTTTGCAATATGATCAAAGAAATGAAGGTCATGGATACTATGACACAAACCTCATACCAGGCTGGCGCTAAATTCTAATGGAAAATGACCTAATGAACAATTTTCAGGGGTCTATACTATTTAGTTAATAGTACCATTTTGTTTTGGGGGTTGCTATTTTTATTCCTCTACTGCCTCTGCAAAAACGGACTTTGGCAAACTTTTAGAAAGAACTGGAAGTGGTTATGCCCAGGGAAAAGATGTTTTCACCACATATATAGCCTGTTTACTTTTTATGCTTTATTTAACAATTTTGGAGCTTTGGCCTCTTTGAGCAATCAGTATGGGGAACAAGAAGCCATTCTTCGGCCTAATGTTACTTACTTTAAAACATTTAATAATCACATCCCAAATCTAAAAGCATGAACCAAACCAATCTATGTGTTGCAGGTAAATGCAGAATTACAAAATTGAATAAAGAAAAGTTGGCTGGTCTGAGGTAAACAGATATCTCATATTTTAAGTGAAAACCCCATATATCAGTACCGGTTGGGATGTTTCCAGCCTTATTTCAAAAGAAAAAAAAGCTAAACTTTTGTTATATTTTAGGTTGAATCATTTCTTATGCAGACAGTACACTTTGCAAATTGTTACCCAGTTTTCAAACAGAAAATAACCAAATAAAAAGAAGCTTTGCAGTTGTGAAGCAATGCCTATGTTCATGTTCACCATGGCAAGACAGCTTACTTTGACAACATATACAGAATAGTAAAAATTCTTTACAGTGAGAAATGCTGTTGAACCAATTCAGCACCTCCAGCTCAAAAATGATATTTGCTCATTCCGGATGACCCCATGCCTTTTTCTTTGGATGACCCCATGTCTGTTTTGATTCTACATGACCTCCTGCCTGTTTCTGGATGACCCCATGTCTGCTTTCATACTGCATGACCCTCTGCCTGGTTTTTGGATGACCCCATGTCTGCTTTCATTAGCTGATACAGATGGTGATGGTACAATTGCTTTTTGATTTTCATGTAAAGTTTTACAGGCAGTCATCAGTAGCTTCTGTTCCATGATGTATTTTGATTTTTGTGATCACTTTTCCTTAATATTCATTACACATTGCCTCCAGTGGACTGGTCACATTGGAGGTGTTACCCTGGGTGAAAGCTATTGGTGTGCATTCGAATATTGAAAATACAGCAGAGAATCCCATACTATACAAAAAAATGAACAAATATTATAAACCAACATATACTGAGTTACTCTAGCCCTGTCCTGTACATTAAGACAAAGAGTGGATGACAAAGAAATGCAAAAAAGGCAAAAATAAATATACTATTACACATATGTAGCAAGTCTGGTTAAATGCTGGTTCCTGCAGTTGAGAGAGGGACAGGACCCTCTAATTCCTCAATTTAGGAAGTCCAGCTAGAGAAAGTATACTTTAGCAAATAGTATTGTAACTAACTACAACTACTATCCAAAGAAAATGACATGAAAACAAAATTTTGCTTCCATCACCAAGTATGTTTTCTCACAAAATGTTACTGGGATTGTTAAATATGTAGCCCACAAGAATTTCAATGGGTAAACAAAATGCAGCAATACGATCAAAAATGTGTTACTTATTATTATGTAAATTACTTGCAAAACTGTCAGTTTCTTCATATTTAATCAAATTTCATTAATTCATCCCACCAGTCACTCAAAGGTACTGTCTAGTTACATTCAAACAAATCTGAAAGCATGCTAATTCTGTCCCACCTCAATTTACAAACCTTTAATTAATGATCATACATGATGTTTATTCAAATATCCAGAGAAAATAAAAACTACCGGTAGAGTGTTAAATAATAATGGGCTTCAGTCCTCCGCTTTACATGCATTAATATTTTCTGGAACTTGCTAAAAATTATTATACATCATTAACAATAATAATAATACATTTTATTTATTCATTTATTTATTTTTTATTTATACATTTTATTTATATATCCAAATGTTTATTTTTTAACTCAAGTTAACCAGCCTATTCCATTCAGCAAAAGACTGTCCAACCAACATTAAACTAAATACTGCTCAAATGTAAACAATTACGGACACATAAAACCAACACTTCCATACTTATACTTGTATACTGAAGATGTAGAGGATCAACATTCCGGGAAAAAAGTCTGAAGATATGACACTGTGATTTACTGTGACCACATTACGAGTCAAGTGCAAGGTACAGTTCATTGATTTTACAAAATAAATAGTAAGACCAAATGTTTAGATTTTCTTATTACTGATGCTTTTACTAAACAAATTACATATCTTTGAGACCTTGCTAATAACATCTAAAAAGAAACATTTTAACATGATAGTGCCTATACCTGTGTTTCATTATAACTGTCTAAGCAGGACACACTGAGAAATCTGCACACTAAACACTGATAAACACAGCTTGCAACAATAGTGTCATCTACCTAAGTAGTTCATCTTTTGTAATTTTACAGTGTCACAAAAATAAACTTAAAGTATAAATATACAGTACTGTGCAAAAGTTTTAGGCAGGTGTGAAAAAATGCTGTAAACAAAGAATGCTTTCAAAAATGGAAGTGTTAATCATTTATTTTCATCAATCAACAAAATGCAGTGAATGAACAAAAGAGAAATCTAAATCAAATCAATATTTGGTGTGACCACCCTTTGCCTTCAAAACAGCATCAATTCTTCCAGGTACACTTGGCACACAGTTTTTGAAGGAACTCGGCTGGTAGGTTGTTCCAAACATCTTGGAGAACTAACCACACATCTTCTGTGGATGTAGGCTTCCTCATATCCTTCTGTCTCTTCATGTAATCCCAGACACGCTCGATGATGTTCAGATCAGGGCTCTGTGGGAGCCATACCATCACTTCCAGGACTTCTTGTTCTTCTTTACGCTGAAGATAGTTCTTAATGACTTTGGCTGTATGTTTGGGGTCGTTGTCCTGCTACAGAATAAATTTGGGGCCAATCATACGCCTCCCTGATGGTATTGCATGACGGATAAGTATCTGCCTGTATTTCTCAGCATTGAGAACACCATTAATCCTGACCAAATCTCCAACTCCATTTGCAGAAATACAGCCCCAAACGTTCAAGGAACCTCCACCATGCTTCACTGTTGCCTGCAGACACTCATTATTGTACCGCTCTCCAGCCCTTCGACAAACAAACTGCCTTCTGCTACAGCCAAATATTTCAAATTTTGACTCATCAGTCCAGAGCACCTGCTGCCATTTTTCTGCACCCCAGTTCCTATGTTTTCGTGCATTCTTGAGTCGCTTGGCCTTGTTTCCACGTCAGAGGTATGGCTTTTTGGCTGCAACTCTTCCATGAAGACCACTTCTGGCCAGACTTCTCCGGACAGTAGATAGGTGTACCTGGGTCCCACTGGTTTCTGCCAGTTCTGAGCTGATGGCACTGCTGGACATCTTCTGATTTCGAAGGGTAATAAGCTTGATGTGTCTTTCATCTGCTGCACTAAGTTTCCTTGGCCGACCACTGCGTCTACGATCCTCAACGTTGCCCGTTTCTTTGTGCTTCTTCAAAAGAGCTTGAACAGCACATCTTGAAACCCCAGTTTGCTTTGAAATCTTTGTCTGGGACAGACCTTGCTGATGCAGTATAACTACCTTGTGTCTTGCTGCTGTGCTCAATCTTGCCATGACATGAAACTGTCTTCCACAACCTCACCTTGGTAGCAGAGTTTGGTTGTTCCTCACCCAGTTTTAAGCCTCCTACACAGCTGTTTCTGTTTCAGTTAATGACTGTGTTTCAACCTACGTGACATTGATGATCATTAGCACCTGTTTGGTATAATTGGTTGATCATACACCTGACTATAATCCTACAAAATCCCTGACTTTGTGCAAGTGTACCTATAAGAATTGATGCTGGTTTGAAGGCAAAAGGTAGTAACACCAAACATTGATTTGATTTAGATTTTTCTTTTGTTCGCTCACTTTGCATTTTGTAAATTGATAACAATAAACAATCATTATTTATATTTCTGAAAGCATTCTTTGTTCACAGCATTTTTTCATACCTGCCTAAAACTTTTGCACAGTACTGTATATTGCATATTATATACAGTGGAACCTCGGTTCACAAACGTCTCGGTACACGTACAACTCGGTTTACGACCAAAAAGTTCGCCAAACTTTTGCCTGGGTTCACGACCACACACTCGGTATACGAACAAGCCAGGTTCCCTTTCGGTTTGTACATGTTCAGTCTCTCCCTGTGCATTTCCTGTGCAGCGAGCAAGAGAGAGAGCGAGAGAGCGCGGCGCACATACGCACACACTCACTCACACACACACACACACACACACACACAGAGGCAGCGCGAGAGAGAGGCAGCGTGAGAGACAGAGAGAGCCGCACACACACAGGAGCACGCGCGAGAGAGGCACGCACACACACAGGAGCACGTGCGAGAGAGGCACCCACACAGGTGCTCCAGGCTCAGACGTGCACACACAGGGGCGGGAGAGAGAGGCACGCGCACACACACACACACAGGAGCGGGCTAGAAAGACACACACACACACACACACACAGGTGCTCCAGGCTAGCAAAAGAGAGATGCACACACACAGGCGCGGGAGAGAGAGGCGCGCGCACACACACACACAGGAGCGGGCTAGAGAGACACACACACAGGCGCTCCAGGCTGAGACACACGCACACACACACAGGCGAGAGAGAGAGAGAGAGAGAGACAGCGAGCGAGGGACACATAAGGTAGAGAAGGCTTGTTTTTGTTTTCAGTTCTATTTACAGTGATCGGTTCGTAGCCTGCATTGTTGCAATGTTACTTTTTTTGTTTATTAAACTACGGATTTTTCAAATGTTCATTTTTTCCCCTGTGCTTAAAACTCATTAAAAAAAAGTGTTTTTAGCGAGCGGCTCCTAGCACTATAGCGCGAACGATTGCAGTGTTAATTTTCTCTGTTGTTCAAGGTTTTCTCAGTGTTATTCAATGTTTTTACATTTAGTTTACCATTACGCTGTGCATTCTGTGGTATAATTAACTATATTTGTGCTTAAAAACTAAAATATATATTATATATATATATATATATATAATAACAGTATATACATACATACAGTTCGTACGGTCTGGAACGGATTCATTGTATTTACATTCAATCCTATGGGAGAAATTGCTTCGGTTCACAACCAACTCGGTTTACAACCAGAGTTTTGGAACGAATTATGGTCGTGAACCGAGGTTCCACTGTAGTAGTAAAACACTAAAATATGGATTATTCTCTACAAATAACTCATCCAAATTATTTTAGTGTGTTCTGAATACATTTCTGACCTTAACAAATGGGGAATATGTTGAATAAATTTCTAAGTTATCATTTTTTTTCCTCCTTCTAAATTATTAAGCCAGTAACACCATGTTGAGTGCCACTGTTCAAAACAGTACATAAACAAGCCACCATAAAACTAAATTCTAAGCTTAGCTTTTATTCTTAAATTTTTGAGGCTATCCCTGTTGAATGCCAAGTGCCTTGACATACTCGTAGTCATTATAACTATATACACAAAAATACATAAATTTACACATACACTATAACAACACATATGCACTTCATGGGTACTATTTACAGGATTCCTTATGGAAAATCCTATTTACAGTATGTGGACGTTATTACTGCAGTCATGTGCCTCACTTGGACTCCAATAAAGAACTCAGTAGAAAATCCAAGCCTTGCTGACACATGTCTGTTTTAATTATTTTTCCTTCTTGCATGTAAGACACTTGTAGCCAACATTTTAAGCCTAGTGTGTATCTATTAAACCATATTTTATGAGTATGTCAGAGAGATGACCCACATACACTTAACTTTCAGCTTTTTTACAGATGCCACACATGCAGCCTTGTACTTTCCACTAACAGGGCTGTAAAAATAAGTCTCTACAATGAGTTTTTGGCTTATAGTAGGAAAATGGTTTATAAATTTTAAGTAAAAATGTTACAAATTTCACCCTGCCTTTAAAAACATTGTCATAATTTACCTTATCTTTGAACATATTCTTGTGATGGTGTTACAGCAGTTACCTGTCAGGGAATAAACGCTGCACACTCTTCCAGAAGTGCACATGACTTGAGCTTCACACTAATAAGTGGTAATTCTGCCAATTAGAATGGGATAACTGAAATGTCTACATGTAACAGGAAATGAGTACAGTTGTTTTCTTTTTTTCTTACAAACTAAATCACATGCAGGTGCATGCAGAACTGGCACAAGAAAAACGCTTCCAGAGAAGGGACTACCTTTTTCAATGGCATGAATTTCACTTAGTTGCAAAACCCATGTGTTTCATGAAAACTTTTGGTAAAGTGACATTCTAAGCTTGTGTGACAATTCTGCGAATTTCCATGGACTGTAAATGTGATTAGCCATTAGCCTTCTTTACATAATCATACATGGCAATATGAATCGAGGTACAGTATATGAACAAGTCATGTGTGCAAATATTCCTTACAAAGAATTCTGCAATGCCATGAGCTTTCCAGGTTTGTTTTGGAGGAGTGAAAAATATTCATAAAGAACACATTTTGTTCTGTTGTTTTTGGAAAAGGTTGTGTGAATGCTCTTTGTGACAAATGCCACTCAATATCTACTGTGATTATGTGAGGGAGATGGGGGCACATGAGCAGAATACAACATCCGAATGCTATGGTTTCATATATTATGTGAATGGCTTGTATATAATTAAATTCTAGGACAAATTTCTGTGGCCTCTCTCCTACAGTAAAATCAAGTCAGGAATTTTGAGGTAGTGCTCGTACCTTGGTCCAATGAAAGATCTGGGGAGAAATTTAAGACTTGACTATAACTGGTAGCAGCATTTTCTTCCTGTGTGGTCCATCAAAATATATATGTTCAAAATGCAGTAAATATAGTAAGTGCAACAAGACTTGCTATGTATGAATTTTGATTCTTCTTTGAGTGCCCTCATGAATCTGGAACCACTGACAAATGTCCAGTTAATGTGAAGGCATTTTTTACTGGAAGACCGTGGTATAGCATCTTGGAAAGAAGTTAAAACATCTGTCTGACACATAAAATGCCATAGCCTTTCCTCAGGCATATAAGGCAATCAAATGGTCAATTTCTACTTGGCATTAGCGAGATGCATACACAGTGAACGACAGCACTGCTGAATGGGAATATGGTACGGGGACATTTAAGCCCAAAGTAACATATTTCCAAGTAACTTTTACTATTTTAAACAATGAATATGTCCTTTAATTGATGAAAAATATATATTGAGTTTTTCTGCTCTATTATCTTCAGTTATTTAAGTTTATGTTTTGGGCTAAAATTAGCCTGAAATATAGATGTTCATACTTACAAAAAAAAGAAGTTACAAAACAAATGCTCTATAATTTTTTTATATGGGCACATACAAAAATGCAACTGCTTATTACTGGAGACATGAAAGAGATAATTAAAGCACTATAAAAAAGGCAAATATTTTAAAATTTATTAAAAACAAAACATTGTACAGTACAAATCACACTTTTGCTGAAAGGATACTTAGCACTCTTCAATACACAGAAGGGCTAGGAGGCTGGTAATTGTACTTTATAAAGGGAAATGTGAAAGGTGGTAGTTCTCTCTACTGTAAGTGAAAAATGGAAAAGCATTTCAACAAAAAAAACTTTTAAGTTTCCCAAAAATGATAAATAAGGATTAAAATGAACCACAAAAAAACACCAAATAAAAAAAGGCACATCAAATGTACATCATATTAATAATTTATAGTAACATCTTAAAATATAAGCAACCACTCTCAAGATATATTTAATGAATTCATAATGTATGTCTTTTAATTAAACATATTTTTTAATATTTACATTTTTAATGTGATGTATTTGTCACTATGCATCAATATGGGGTAAAGGCCTGCCATTAAGATTTGCTTTAAAGGTCTTAGAATATGCTATTTCAAGAACTGTGAGGAACAAAATATGACTTTTCCTACATCTCTAAACTGAACTTGTTAAAAGAAAAATGACACATATTTCCCCATAAGGGAATTCAATCATCTCTCCTAAACACAACTGTTAATTTTTTTAAACCGATAAAAGCACATCTGACAGTAACTTCAGGCTTTATGACAACACTGAAAGTGTGATCCTATTTCCTGTCAAACCATATCTATGACTAATAATGAGGAATGGCATAAGGAAATATGAAGTGTGATAGACAAATACACCAAACAAAGCTGAAATGTAATAATCCACAAAAAGTGGAAATTAAAATACTAACATAATTTAAATGTATCATAACTTAACAAACACAAGCCTGCTTAATGTAACTGAAGGTTGCAAGCAGATATGAACCAGTTCAAAAGTATTATTCATTTTTAATATTTTAAAAATTAATAAGGAAAAAAGCTACAGAAACGCTGAAAAACAACGTTATGTTTTGTGTTAAGCTTGTGACTACATTGCTAAATTCTTTATGAAAGAATTTAAAAGATGTTTTTGTTTAAAGTAATTCTCAGACTTTTTACACTACAGTATTATACTACAGTGTTTACACCTACTGTACAGAGAGCTGTTTCTAAGAGTAGTAAAGGCTCACTGAGTGAAATGTTTAAACTCATGTTGAAGTCTGCTTAGTTTCATGATCATATAACAACAAAGAAAAATGGAAAAGATAAAAGGACAAAACTACATCTTATTATTTTAAAAATGCCTTCCACTGGTTATCCAGTTTGCCTATTATGAATTATTGGCATTGATTTAATCACAGATGCAATAATGATTTGCTCTTTGACTTTCCTGCCCACTGGTTTTATTCATTAATGTGTGATGCTGATCTGTTTAAAAACATTCTCTTTCTTCATTCTTGTTATTCTGAGAAGAACACCCTATCTGAATCTCTCAGACACTGCACATTAATTACACAAGACAAAGATTTCGATGCAATTAACCACCTGGGTAACTAGATGAAGCACCTTTTTGAAAATTTCCTGGTTATCAGGCATTTTGGACTTTAGTTAATGAGAACAACTGCGCCGAACAGAGGACATTCAGGAGATGAATAACAAAACTTCATTATACTTAGTCATAATTTACAGCCTTTCTTAGAATTAATTTGCAGAAAAGTAAAGTCATCTATTAAAAGCAGCTCTTACATATGTAAAAATGATTTTGCTTTAAAAGGTAAAAATAAACTTAAAAAAAAAACATCTCTGTGCAGTAATCCCCTTCATACTTACCAATCTAAGAGCAACACAATAGATGATCAATTATAATAAGAAATCAATTTCATTTAATTACAATAATAAGCCTTCTGAGAAAATACAGTAATCCCTCCTCCATCGCAGGGGTTGCGTTCCAGAGCCACCCGCGAAATAAGAAAATCCGCGAAGTAGAAACCATATGTTTATATGGTTATTTTTATATTGTCATGCTTGGGTCACAGATTATTCAAACACTGCAAACAAACATTTGTCTCTTTTTCAAAAGTTTAAACTGTGCTCCATGACAAGACAGAGATGACAGTTCTGTCTCACAATTAAAAGAATGCAAACATATCTTCCTCTTCAAAGGAAACAGAGAGTAAAGCAAACAAATCAATAGGGCTGTTTGGCTCTTAAGTATGCGAAGCACCGCCGGTACAAAGCTATTGAAGGCGGCAGCTCACACCCCCTCCGTCAGGAGCAGGGAGAGAGAGAGAAACAAAGTCAAAAATCAATACGTGCCCTTTGAGCTTTTAAGTATGCGAAGCACCGTGCAGCATACTTAAAAGCTGCACACAGAAGATAGCAACGTGAAGATAATCTTTCAGCATTTTTAGACGAGCTTCCGTATCGTCTAGGCGTGCGAACAGCCCCCCTGCTCACACCCCCTACGTCAGGATCACAGATAGTCAGCGCAAGAGAGAGAGAAAGAAAAGTAAGTTGGGTAGCTTCTCAGCCATCTGCCAATAGCGTCCCTTGTATGAAATCAACTGGGCAAACCAACTGAGGAAGCATGTACCAGAAATTAAAAGACCTATTGTCCGCAGAAATCCGCTAACCAGCAAAAAATCCGCGATATATATTTAAATATGCTTACATATAAAATCCGCGATAGAGTGAAGCCGCGAAAGGCGAAGCGCGATATAGCGAGGGATCACTGTATACAATATTTATATAAAAAATAAGATGGTCAAGTATTTTGTTATTATTATCCATGAATGATTATCATATGCTGTTTTCTTCTATACTTTCACACTTTGCCCCTGCCCACTCGTAAAATCTTCCAAGAAGTATACATTGTAGAAACCTTGGCAAAGAGTGAGCAGAATGCTCAGTAATCTTCATCACCTGCCTGGTAATACATGAGTTGCACAGGGGTAGCATTTCTGCCAACCAAACTTAAAACAAATTGAATTTATTTATTTATTAAATATCTGCAAATTTTCAAATGGTGTACTGTATACTATGTCTCAGTTGTCTATGGGGTTTGCCTACAATCAGGTAGTGTTCCTGTTCACATTCCAGCATTCTTTATGTTGAATGGCCACCAAAATCACCCTCCCTTTGTGCTACACATATGATACAACGAGTCTTGAATTCGGTGTGAAAATTCCGAAATAATCACATAATTGGTCATGTACTATGATTCACCTACAGTGACAGCTTCAGCGATTGAGAAGCAGGGAGATTTTAGCAACTGCACTCAATGAATGTGACATGCCTTCCATGTAAACTCAAATCGTCTATGACAGAAATATGGCATTGCCTTTACATAATAAAGTTATCCCTTCCTGCCAGTACAGCAAATGAACTCCAGCAACTCTCACTCTGCAACGATTTAACTTGAAGTGACCCTATACTTATTATAAAAAGTTAGAAAATGTGATTCAATTGAAATTTCTTATGCCATTTTTTGGCCAAGCCTTTTTGTAAATTGGATTTCATTTAAAATTTCTATGTATGCCCTTTTGTCAGTATGCTTTTGTTATAATAAAATTATAATTTGTATGTATTACCTTTTTGTTGCGAAAACATGTTCTTTGCATTAATTATTTATTACTGCACTTATTTAATTATTTCTAGAAACCACCTTTATATTTCTCAATTTATTATCGTTTATTCTTCTGGGTTATAAAAGAACAGCACAAATATCCAAAAAAATAAGGAAAACCTACACATTAAAATAAAACAAAGATATCCTATTTTTTACAGTATACCACAGATGGAGTGACTCTTTATCATTAACTGGTTAAACTGGTAAAAAAAAATGGTATAATTTATTTCATTGTTTTAATTGTACATTTCAGGATTTTAGCCCTTGTTAGTAGGCTAGAATTTAACTCATAGTGCAGATGACTTGCCTTATAAGAATGATCACATTTAAGGCAATATCTACAAATAACCCTTACAAAAATCTGATTAACCCTGTACGACTCTGCTGACTACTTTAAATATGCACTGTAGTTCAAGTTTCTCCTGCCAAAAGATACATAAAACATTTTTAGAATGAACCAGATCACAATTCAGTTTTATGTAGGATAAATAGCCTTGTTTATCCATAGGCAGGCTACAAAACCTCTCAAGTTATTATTGACCTACATTCCTAAATATCTGCAATATGACTCATTCAACCAATTCTCAGTTTAATTATGCAGATAAGACACAGTTCTTCCTCCTTAAATCCATGATCATATTTTTCCCACATTTACTGTACCCTGACAAAGTTATTAGATAAGACAGGCAATCATAATATAATAAAAATAATGGAATGAAGTATCAGATTTTAAAAAGCCCACCACTACAGTATACTGTAATCAGTTTATTAAAGGAAAAAAAGAAACAAGTGAAAGATGAGCATTGCATTCATTTGTGCTCAAAATGTACAGCAACTAGCAGAAAACATAAACTTGTTAAAAACAATGATTAACAAGGAAACTGTAGAATAGCAGAATTCATCTGGAACTAACCATATCCTCTTTCAACCTGTCAACAGATATAGCTGACTAGTATTCAACACAATGCCAAAGTCTACACACCAAAACTTCACTGAATTTTTATCCTGCCTCACAAACTCAAAGATGTTATTTAACAAGACCATCAAAGTATCCTCTGCTTTTACTTGGCATTGCACACTATCTGGTTAGCTCATCAGACATATACCTATATAAACCAAAGACCTGTATATGTGTGTGTGTGTATGTATGGAGCTTTCCAGTCTGCTAACGCTCAACCATAGCCACTAGATGGCGCATGCATGCAAAGACCTGTATGCAGCAAAGGCTGCTGCACAAAAACGACTTTGTGCTAATGACACAGAAGAAGAGACCTTCAAGTGAAACGCATCAGCAACAGAGGGCAAGGCTTAAAGTTTTCTCTAAAACATTGTCTATCTGGAAGTATTTTCTCAAGACAAAGATTAACAGGACTCATATGCCAGCAATAACGACTAAGATATGGTATCGCCAGTGTCTTCTTACAAAACCCAGTGGGACAGCAAGCACAGGTGGGTCCACGTCCTCTGTACTGGGTAATTCTTAAGAATTAGCTGACGCCTCTCTAAGTTCACGAATATAGTAAAATTGCTAGGGAGTCTTTGGGTTGTTTTTTGTCTCCAAGACCACATGCAGCTAGTATTGGAAATATTTTACAACTGAACACATTTGGGCCACGAGCTAAGCCTTGTTTCAGTTGTTTAAATTAAGACCTAACCACAACTGCATTTACAGTATTTCTTTATCTGTAGCGCCTAGGAATATCCCTTTATCTTTTTAATGGTCTCTGTCTGTTCTAAAAAGTATAAATAATAAAAATACAATAATAATAATAATAAATTGTTATTAAATGTATAATAAATTTAACAAAGACATTACTCAGATCATTTGCAAAATAAAAAAACAAATTTTCCATAGTCATACAATACCTCAATGGCTTACAGCCAGTTACTGTTTGCAAAGTTCCTCAGTTTTTCTTTTTTTTTATTATAAAATTATAAATACAGCTTGTCTCGAAATGTTGTTTTGCATTTCTTAATCACATTCTTCATCTTCCTCTTCACAATTTTAGTAGTCAGAGGACTTTTTACTTCAGCAGCTGATCAGGGATTATTATTTGGTTCAATTTTGATTTCATTTTCTAGTAATAACTACATCGCAGAAATTAAAATATAAATAAATTATTCTCTGTTACAACATGAATCAATAAATCCCAGAGAACAAAAAGCTCCAAGTTAGCCTATAATGTCATTCAGCAAGTGTTCAAGATCTCCACTCTGTTATGTATTGAAGGCCAGACACATGAAACACAATGGTGCTAGAATGTTTCATTTAAATAAAAGCATTACTGTGATCCTTAGCTGCCAAGTCTTTTGATACCTATAAGAAATCTATGAACTCAAGTAATAAGTTTGTCGGTAGTAGGCTCCTGAAAACTGATAAATTGAATTATTATTATTTATGTTGCAGTTTATGATATTTTTGCCCCCAGAAACTTTATGAAAAGACAGTTCCCATGGAGATAAACTGCACCAAGTTAACAACATGGCAAGGTCTTATTAAACAGTATTCAAAAGAAACTTTATACAGTTCCTTAAAATCTATCTGGCAATAATGTAGACATAGTAAATTTCCTCTGAGTCTTTGACAGTTTTTCCTTTTGTTGCTGATGGGCCACCTGAAAGTACTCCCAGGTGTGGTGGAAGCCCAAAGTAGGGCTCTGCAGCTCCCCCTGATGGAATCCAACAAGGCCGTGCCAAGCTACAACTCCCATGGAGCCCTGTGGGAATCCAAGGCAATGCTGCAACCCAGGGGGGCTGCCATCTAGCGTCCGGGGGAGGCAGAGCCCTGTGCATATCTGCTCCCCCAGTCCTTCCTTTATGACGACACACTGTTTAATACCTTTCTGTTACTATTAAAGCTCTCTGATTGTCATAATAAAATTCATTAATCACAATGTGAATGCTCATTGTTAAGTTTTCAGAATTATTTTTTATCCTAATGACTGGTTATTTTGCATTGCTATTAATGCTGACTGTCAGCCTGGAACCATTTGCACACTTTTGACTTTAACCAACCTGATACAAAGTCAACATATAAGGACTAATACACATTAGATCTAATTTTATTCAAGGGGTTTAAAATCAATGCAACAACAGTTTTTATTTAACTGTTTCCCAAAATGTCCATGTTTTCTTTAATACAAATGTTTGCATAATGAACAAGAGACACATTATTAAGAGACATTATTCTGATGTAACATTTTCCTCTGCTTCCTGAACTTTACTATCAGACAGTAAAAATTAAACTCTGTTTAATGCAGTCGGCAATAAACACATTAGGCTAAGCCATTTTAACAATAAAGTGAAAAGGTGCTCTTTAATTGTAGGAGAATGACAAAGATAACAGTGTATAATGCAGTAATTTTTATGCTTCAATTCTCATTCAGAGGAGTGTGCAAATGACAGTGAATGCTAAATATGAGCACCTACATTTATGTTATATGCAGTTATTTTCTTCAAATATCACATGAGAATAAACAACCATAACTTCAAAATGAAATAATGCAGCAATATATTAACAAGCAAAATAAAGACATCTTGATAAATATGTGTATTCATTTCTGAGTTAAAACTTAAAAATCACAATGTAATAGTGTGTTTAATAATAGATAGCCAGTGACAGGCCCACAAAGTTCAGAATAAAAATAACTTCGCACATGAAAAGAAGTTTAAGAACCCTTGGATTGAGAACTAAAAGGAAGGATCAGAATCCCTTCCCAATGTACTGCATGTTGTATATTTATGAACTCCTTTCAATAAATAAACTGAAAAAGAAACTGAATTTTGTGTCCAATTTAAATTTGCCATCATAATGCAACATTAATTTTTCCATACTGAACACAACAGTTATTAAAACTTGCTTCTGCAACAAAACTTGCTGTCTGATTTGATCAAATTTTTCAAAGTCTGCCCAATTGTTCTATTGATCTTTTTTTTTTAAAATTTTATTGATTTTATTGTAATTACTCCATATAAATAGATCAATTTTTATAAAAAATAGGATTGAAAACAAATCAACCCCCACCCCTGAAAAAGAGAGCAAGGCCAACGGAGTAAAACTTAAAGCTAGTAAAAATAAATAAATTGATGAGTTTAATAAGCGGATAAAGATAAATGGAGAAGAAAAAGAAATGGGAAGAGAATCTGCTTCCTCCGTGCTTTAAGAGCTTAATCTAAAATATTATTGATTAGAACACCAGGTTTTGAAAAAGTTCAGCATTGATCCTCTAATTGAGAATTTGATTTTTTCCAATTTCAAATAATATAAAACATCAGTTACCCACTGACTTAAAAGAGGAGAGTTAGGATTCTTCCAGTTGAGCAAAACAAGTCTGTGTGCCAATAGTGTAGTGAAGGCAATCACAGTTTATTTGTTCTTCTCCACTTTAAGCCCATCTGGAAGAACACCAAACACAGCTGTTAGTGGATTAGGAGGGATTGTGACACCAAGGCTGTCTGAAAGGCACTTAAACATTTTTGTCCAGAATGATGTTAATTTGGAACAGGCCCAAATCATGTGACCCAATGACGATGGAACTTGATTGCAACGTTTGCAGGTTGGATCTTTCCCTGAAAACATTTTGGACAGTTTTAAGCGAGACAGATGTGCTCAATATATAATTTTGAGTTGAATAATTGTATGCTTTTTTTGCGCATATGGAGCTCGAGTGAATTCTCTGCATTGCTACCTTCCACTCCTTTTCTGATATGTTGAGTGAGAGATCCTTTTCCCACTGTCCTCTTGGATCTTTGAAAGGGAGGGACTGTAAAATAATTTTATATATTGCAAAAATGCTGTCTGAGTCCTCGAAACTGAGAAATATTTTTTCCAGCACAGAGGAAGGTGGGAGATGAGGAAAATCGGGCAGGTTCTGTTTAACAAAGTTTCTAATTTGAAGATAGTGAAAGAAATGTGTTGCTGGAAAGTTAAATTTGGAATGTAATTGTTCATAGGATGCAAAGATGTTGTCTATATAAAGATCTCTAAGTAATTTAATCCCAAATGTTTTCCAGATATTAAAAACTCCATATGTTTGCGAAGGTTGAAAAGGGTGGTTCTCATGCAGAGGTGCCACAGATAAAAGATTCTCTATATTAAAATGCTTTCTACATTGGTTCCATATTCTGAGTCAGTGAAGCACAATTGGGTTGTTATTATATTGGTTCTATTGATCTTCTTCTGATGCAGGTTAATCATACAAATGCAATGAGAAATTGTCTACCACTGAAAATCAAGTTCTTATTAAATCTTTTCATTTAACAAATGTCTGTTAGTCACAAGATGAATAAACAAAAATAAACAATTCAGTGATCGCAGTATTGTCCAAATACTGTTTTAAAATGTTGTTCAAATCTATTATCATCAGATGAGTGGAAATCACCAAGTTCATTATAGAATTGGTCTACTCTCACATCCTAAACTTCATGCATACAGAAAGATGCACACACACAGACCCTATCCACTTAAGACCTCTTTATTAGTGATGCATACACTGCCCCTGTTCCTCCTTGGTACATCATATAGGCAGTCACTAGCTTTGTTGTGAACAATATATGATGGGTATCCTGGGATATAACCCTGACCTGAAGGCTACTTTTTGATCTGCAAGAATATCCTAAATAATAATAATAATATCCTAATATCCTGAATATTGCCACTTACCAACCAACAATGTCTTACTTCTACTGCATAGTCCTCTTATGAGATATTGTTATCTAACACACATATGATTGGCTAGCTACATGGGTGATCTATAGCTCTGCCTAAAACTTTTGATCATAGTACAAGGGCCAACTTAACAGCATTATAGGCCCCCGGGCAAAGCAGTGCACTGGGGCCACTACCTACCCAGCCACTATAGCAAGACACAACATACATAGATTAGCATGGAGCCCCTATGTTCGTGGGGGCCCCGAGCAATTGCCCAGCGTGCCCATGCATTAATTCGGACCTGCATTGTACATTATCTTTGCAATCTTTTGCTGTCTCTGGTTTCTTAACAATCAGGCTGTACATATTTTGTCCACTCTAAACCAAGTTTATATACTTAGATTAAAAAGAAAAAAGAATCCATAGATGTAAAACAGCTTTGATCTGCATAAATGAGTCCCAAAAGAGTTCACTTATAGTTCATCACAGTCATCTAAGCAAAAACGTGCAATTGAGGCAGATTGAAGCTTGCTTTTTATATATTGCCTGAAGCTCCAAAATTATGATTGTATCTCTACAGGATATAAGGTCTCCATTTTGAGTAAATGACTTGGTAGTTTGTTCCAGATAACCCTTTATGTGAAGATGCACTTCCTGGATCTCATCTTAAATGCACATCCCCCACTTAAGTCACATCAGTATATTCTAGCACTGCACCTGACTAACTACTGAATTAAATTAATTCTACAGGATGAACTATGTTGAGACTTTGAGAAATAGTTCCTCTCAAAGCTAAAGACACTCAATTTCCTTATTTCTTGCATTTGACATCCACAGAGTTTCAAACCTAAACAGTCATTATTATTAGTTTTTGAATAACTTTTCCCATTCTGTTTTTTTGTATTGGTGTCACTACTGTATTGATCAAGCTGCTACCATTGGCCATATATGGGGAATATCAGAGTAGTCAGGAAACAAGAGCATCAACAATGATTAACACACAAATGGACCATATTATTATACTAAACTTACAAACTTTAAACATTTAACCTACAATAGTTTAGGATTCCAAGAAGGCCAAGTCAGCTTAGCTGATACAGTTGCAGCAGGCCATATCTTATGTTAGTTGATGGGTGATGAAATCACAACAATAGTTCATATTTATTGCATAATAATAACTATTTGTACAGACATATGCACACATATTCACTCCTTGTAATCTTCTCATCATTTTCTGTATTGGTCAATTTTCCCATTTTTAGTTATTTCATATAAAATGTAGTGTCTTTTATCTTTTTTAATAAGCAACATGATATTCTTATCAGCTGAATAAAATGTGTGACAACAGAAAAGTGAATTATTAAATCATTTAATGCAGCCTAATTTCAGTATGCCAAAATAGTATTTATTTTGTGAAAAAGCAAAATTTTAAATATTCTGCTCATACTTTAAATTGCCTATTGACATTACACAGTAAACTTGAACTCAATAGCCAAAAATATGTATTATTCTTAAATCACTTTTGTGGATGTGTTTCTTTTATCATTCTTTTCAGGCTGTTGTAATCTGTCTGCACAGCATGCTTAACATTTTCTTTTTTTCTAAACAGAATGTAGAATGTGCAGAATGTGCAGGTGGCTGCAAAGGTACATTTTGTTTTGTCCTGTAGTTGCTTTTGTTTTGTCCTTTTATTTATTTATTTATTTATTTTAAATTACCTAATCTGAAACCATTCCTAACAGTGTGTACTCGTTGCTAAGACAAGAACCTCTCATCTTGTCAAGGAAAACAACCTTCCTGCCCTTCTAAAGTATTCCATTAAATAGTTGAAGGACAGGCGGGGTGACTTATTGTGCAAGAAGCTGTTGAGAAACTAAGTTTGTCATCTTCCTATACCACTTGTTATGGGCAGTCAATCATATATCATAGACAACCCTGCCACAGGGGATATACAAACCAGTGTGTTTCTTTGTGCCGGTCCCAAGCCCGGATAAATGGGGAGGGTTGCATCAGGAAGGGCATCTGGTGTAAAATTTTGACAGATCAATACGAGGACAACAATACAACGACCACCACCAGTACTGTTAGCCAACAGGGTGCTGGCGGAAATTGAGCTACTGTTGGCCAAAGAAGGAGAAGAAGAGGGGGGAGACATGTTCAGAGGCAGGAGGAGAGGAGGAAGGAAAAGAGAGTGGAACTGAGGGTAGGAACTTTGAATGTTGGCACTATGACTGGTAAGGGGAGAGAGTTAGCAGATAGGATGGAGAGAAGGAAGGTTGATACATTGTGCGTGCAAGAGACTAAATGGAAGGGGGAGTAAGGCCAGGTGGATCGGAGGTTGATTCAAATTGTTCTATCATGGTGTCGATGGGAGGAGAAATGGAGTAGGGGTTATTCTGAAAGAACAGTATGTCAAGAGTGTTTTGGAGGTGAAAAGAGTGTCAGACAGAGTAATGATTATGAATCCAGTGCATATGCCCCGCAAGTTGGGTGTGCGATGGATGAGAAAAAAGATTTTTGGAGTGAGTTGGATAAAGTGATGAACAGTATACCCAAGGGACAGAAAGTGGTGATTGGAGCAGAATTCAATGGACATGTTGGTGAAGGGAACAGAGGAGACGAGGAGTTGATGGGTAGGTATGGTGTCAAGGAGAGGAATGAAGAAGGTCAGATGATAGTGGATTTTGCCGACATGGCTGTGATAATTACATATTTTAAGAAGATGGAGGAACATAGAGTGATGTGCAAAAGTGGAGGAAGATGCACACAGGTATATTGCATCCTATGCAGAAGAGTCAATCTGAAGGAGATTCAAGATTGCAAAGTGGTGGCAGGAGAAAGTGTAATTAAGCAGAATAGGGTGGTCTGTAGGACGATGTTAGACATCAAGATGATGGAGAGTGAGGGCAGAGCCAAGGATCAAATGGTGGAAGTTGAATAAAGGAAGATTGCAAGGTTGAGTTTACGGAGGAGGTGAGACAGGCACTGGGTGGCAGTGAAGAGTTACCAGACAGCTGGGAAACTACAGCAGATGTAGTAAGGGTGACAGCTTGAAGGGTGCATGGCGTGACATCTGGACAAAGGAAGGAGGAAAAGGAAACCTGGTGGTGGAATGGGGAAGTAGAGGAGAGTATACAGAGGAAGAGGATGGCGAAGAAGAAGTGGGATAATCAGAGAGATGCAGAAAGTAGACAAGAGTACAAGGAGATAAGGCGCCAGGTGTGGAGAGATGTGGCAAAGGCTAAAGAAAAGGCGTATGATGAGTTATATGAGAGGTTGGACACTAAGAGGGAGAAAAGGACCTGTACCGATTGGCTAGACAGAGGGACCGAGCTGGGAAAGATGTGCAGCAGGTTAGGATAATAAAGGATACAGATGGAAACATACTCACAAGCAAGGAGAGTGTGTTGAGCAGATGTAAAGAGTACTTTGAGAGGCTGATCAATGAAGAGAACGAGAAAAAGAGAGAAGGTTGGATGATGTGGAGATAGTGAATCAGGAAGTGCAATGGATTAGCAAGGATGAAGTAGCACAGCTATGAAAAGGATGAAAAATGGAAAGGCCATTGGTCCAGATGACATACCTGTGGAAGCATGGAGGTGTTTCGGATCGATGGTAGTGCAGTTTTTAACTAAATTGTTTAATGGAATCTTGGAAAGTGAGAGGATGCCTGAGGAATGGAGAAGAAGTGTACTGTTGCCAATATTTAAGAATAAGGGGGATGTGCAGAGCTGTAGTAACTACAGGGGGATAAAATTGATGAGCCACAGCATGAAGTTATGGGAAAGAACAGTGGAAGCTAGGTTAAGAAGTGAGGTGATGATTAGTGAGCAGCGGTATGGTTTCATGCCAAGAAAGAGCACCACAGATGTGATGTTTGCTCTGAGGATGTTAATGGAGAAGTATAGAGAAGGCCAGAAGGAGTTACATTGCGTCTTTGTGGACCTGGAGAAAGCATATGGCAGGGTGCATTGAAAGGAGCTGTCGTATTGTATGAGGAAGTCAGGAGCGGCAGAGAAGTACGTAAGAGTTGTACAGGATATGTACGTGGGAAGTGTGGCAATGGTGAGGTATACGGTAGGAGTGACTGATGCATTCAAGAAGGAGGTGGGATTACATCAGGGATCGGCTCTGAGCCCTCTCTTATTTACAATGGTGATGGACAGGTGTTCAGACAAGACTAGACAGGAATCCCCGTGGACTATGATGTTTGCCGATAACATTGTGATCTGTAGCGATACTAAGGAGCAGGTTGAGGAGACCTTGGAGAGGTGGAGATATGCTTTGGAGAGCAGAGGAACGAAGATCAGTAGGAACAAGACAGAATACATGTGCGTAAATGAGAGGGAGGTCAGTGGAATGATTAGGATGCAAGGAGTAGAGTTGGCGAAGGTGGATGAGTTTAAATACTTGGGATCAACAGTACAGAGTAACACGGATTGTGGAAGAGAGTTGAAAAAGAGAGTGCAGGCAGGGTGGAATGGGTGTAGAAGAGTGTCAGGAGTAGTT
Organism: Erpetoichthys calabaricus; assembly: GCF_900747795.2. Classification (NCBI taxonomy): domain Eukaryota; kingdom Metazoa; phylum Chordata; class Cladistia; order Polypteriformes; family Polypteridae; genus Erpetoichthys; species Erpetoichthys calabaricus. Next base: position 258,325,067 of record NC_041394.2, on the reverse strand, counting down.
TGTGACAGATGGTTATCAGCAAGAGTGAAAGGGAAGGTCTACAGGATGGTAGTGAGACCAGCTATGTTATATGGGTTGGAGATGGTGGCACTGACCAGAAAGCAAGAGACAGAGCTGGATGTAGCAGAGTTAAAGATGCTAAGATTTGCACTGGGTGTGATGTTGATGGATAGAATTACGAACGAGTACATTAGAGGGTCAGCTCAAGTTGGACGGCTGGGAGAGAATGTGTTGGTTTGTACATGTGTTGAGAAGAAATGCTGAGTATTTTGGGAGAACGGTGTTAAGGATAGAGCTGCCAGGCAAGAGGAAAAGAGGAAGGCCTAAGAGAAGGTTTATGGATGTTTTGAGAGAGGAAATGCAGGTGCTAGGTGTCACAGAGCAAGATGCAGAGGACAGGAAGATATGGAACAAGATGATCCACTGTGGCAACCCCTAATGGGAGCAGCCAAAAGAAGAAGAAGAATCATATATCTTAGACAAAAATTTAAGTAACTAGAGGTTTACAAGAAACTTCAAATAGTTAAATAAAACAGACAAGTGTCAAAAGTATCTCTGTTTTACAAGTCTGTTTACTTTTGTTTGGAATGCAATGCGGTAATGATAAACACTGAATGCACGGATGTGCATAGGGGAATTATGTATGATACAAGAGGGAAATTATTAAGAAATAATTCATTAAAAGAAAAAAAATTGTAATTTTTGCCATTTAAATCCTTAAAATGTATTGAAAACCATGTGAAAGCAAAGAACATTTTCTTATTAATATGCATTCTAAAACGAGAAGTAATGAAATAAAAATCAGTGTATTGCTAATTCAGCTCTTTTAAAAAAGAATTAAAACTAACTTAAGTAGAACAATCTGAATATAATGGAGAGTTTTTATGGAATAAACAGCAATAACACAATGATAATTTAAAGAAGATATAAGAAAAGAGAAAAAGTTTATACATATTTCATATATTAAAATTAATATTTAACCAAGGCATTTTAAGTGTCTGAATTCCATCTTTAATAAAAATGAACACAGATCTAAAATAATGTGCCCTCTGCTCCTTAAACAAAAACTCATTCAGCATCACTGCAAATTTGTTTTTGTGTTCCATACCAAAGTCTTTTAATTGCATACAGATCTTAATGAAATATGGCTGATATTTATACAGCAATGATCCTGGAGGCCTTGACACCCAGTAGCCAAACATTGCTCAAGTCTATCAGGATCACTGGCATTTTCACCAACAATTAAAACGCCATTACTCTACATGCCCCCTAGGGAGACATGGCATCTGTTCTCACACATCCATGCAATAAATACACTGTACTTTAGGCCTGCCACAGATTAATTGAGCACATGCAAAAAAAAAAGGTTTATTGAGTTGAAGAGTCATGTGCCTCTTGAAATGCCAACTCAGTCAAGACTGAATAGCTGAGAATAAAATGTAAAATGTCAATTTGGACCGACAAGTCAAAAAAAAAGAGATTCTTTCTGTTTAAAATGCACCAAAACCATGTTAATGAGGTTGGATATTAATAACTGCTTGGTTTGAATTATACAGTATCTACACAACTGTAGGACAAAGAATGCCCCCAGCTTACTACATATTCAATGACAACTGCATCAAATTTCTAGCTATCACCAATGTACTTTATAGGCAATAAAGAGACATTGCAAAATTCATGGAGAATTATATTGCATTAAAAGAATTTCAATTAGAGTAAATAAAAAGCAAACTAAACACAAAAATAATAATACAATAATACACAGGCATTGTGGCTTAGTGACGAAGGTTCCAGCTACCATTTCAGTCCCCACCTCTGGATCAAGTCACATTAACTGATTGTTTTCTAATTATGAAAGTATGGACCACATGCTAATCTTAGAAGCTCTTTGAATTATGGTGTATGCCAAATAAACATCAATTCTATATATTTTACATGTAATGAAATGCACAAATCTAATTCTTCTTTTTCATTTTTAGTTAGAAATAATGTTGTACATTTTTGGACTATTTTTGCATATCTTGAACAAACAATAGTAATGTACTGTAAATCAGCTTAACATTTGTAAACACTTTGTGAGTAGATGTCCAAAATACTTTGGTTAGACAAAAACAACCATAATATGATTTTAATAACAGAATCACAATAATCCAGCTTGAAAGTTTAGGAGCTCCTACAGCAGTTCTTCAATGTTAATTTTTACTATGAAATCCCTGTTTAATAAAAGCAAATACTGTATCTTGTAAAATTTTAGACATAATCCACAAACTATGTATATGTATCATTTAGAAAAAAAAGTATTCAACAGAAAAAAACGTAGTTAAAGAAGAACTAGCTAATGTGAATAAACTAAATGAACCATTAGCTCAGTCCACAGTGGTCTAAAACAATTGAGTTAGTTAGAGACCAAAAATTCCATAATCGATAGTCAACCTGTTTCAATCAATTAACAATTTTCAGCCGTTAAAATGAGACACTAATGTCCTTAGAATTTGTCTGCATGCACCCACAAAAATATATTGCTGGCTGGAAGCATGGAACATGCTGTCATGTGTACCCAAAACATGCCAAGGAGATGACACAGAAAAATTATTTTATAAATTATATATTTATAGTGGAAACTCTTAGTTGAGCTAATTAACATGTGCGTAAATCAAATCTTCATACTCTTTCACTTAACATAACCTGGCAAATTTCTCAGTCATTGATGATATCTGTTTTGCTCCCTGATGTAAAACAACCAGACATGTAGCTTAAATAAAGCCCTCATGAGTGATTCTACGTGAAACAGTATGTCTCACAACAAATCTCTAGTAGGTATTGCAGTGCAGCAATGTAATTAAATTTTCCAAAGCAAATTTACTGTTATGATTTGCTAAACTTTTTTTTAGGCTGAAAATTTTTTTTTGACATTGAAGTATTTTTCTCTGAGGTTTTGAACTTTTGAGAATATATTTGTGTTTATTTTCAACATTTTTGTTTGAGCCTTGTTAATTTCATGCTTGTAATGCTTTGAAAAAGAATGTGACACCAGTTTGGTTTTTAATGGGTGCCACCATTTTGTTATATTTTGTTATGTCATTACAATCAGACACTAGGGGCCATGGTCATGGAAGTCACAGATGATGGTGTTATCAGCATGATCATATAAAGGTCAGCATTATGAATACCACTTTGTACAAGACTACAAATAAAACTCTAAAAACCTTTAATATGTTTTCTTAACATTTCATTTAAGGCATACACTTACTACTTTCTACTACGACTTCATGACAAAAATTTAGGATTAGACAATTTTGGTTCTGAGGATTTAACTGGCTTTTGAACACGTGTGTTTGCTGACTATGTATCTGCTGGTCCCTGGCATATCAGCTTTTGTGGACTGCCCTATTATTTCTTTTCTTTGGCAGAATATTTGCATTAATCTTATAATCAATAAGGTTAGCTGGTTTAAATTCTAAATGTAATTTCATTGAACACTGGTTAATGTTAATATGACTCAACTGGATTTGGCCTTCATATGTAATTCTGGTGTTCTCAAATCCCTCTGCAAACCGTAGATAAAGAAAATATAAGAATAAGTACCACCATTATCATCTGTCTATATAATAAAATGCTTATGTCTGTGTGAGTGTGTGTGTCTCTCTCTCCATGGTCCCTTGGAGCAATATAATCAGTTAGTGTTGTTATGGTTGCTCAGTCAAATACAATTGAGACAGTGCTGGATAAGGGAAGATGTAGGTGGATAGCTGAGAGTTGCCTTTAAACACACAAAGCATTTACAAGAATACTAATGGTGTTTATAAAAGTGGGTAATGGGGGCCTTTACAGACTTTACAGGAAAACAATGAAAGAGGAAGCACCAACCAACATGGGTTCAGACACACAATGATACCAAAGAATGTTGTAGAAAACATGCTGAGGGTACATACATGGCAGTTGTTCTAAGGCTGCATTCACAAGTATTTTCTCTGGTGCAGTAGCTCGCTGATTCACCTTCTTCATAAGTACATCATCATCAAACTCCTTGTTAAACATCCAATATCCAGACTGTGACTTCACATTCCTAAACCTCAAGCAGTATACCCCTCACTACAATCAGTAAGAAATTATGTAACTTCTCTCAATTAAGTCAATTAAGCTCATTAAGAGAAGGCTTCTTTGTAAGCATTGTCTTACATTTATCTTTTTACACACTTTTCTCAAAAGACATAACAGAAATCTATAACACAGCTTACTGAAAAAGTGTTGGTGACTCTAACAACTCAAATTACTGTATATATAAAGTTTCCTGTGATTAACCAGTGTCAGTGCTTAGCGAAATGCTGGAAGTGACCGCAGAAGAAACTAAAAGGTTCTTTTCAGGGCCACCTCAACAGCATTCAACATAAAGTGGCTAATTCCATTCTTTTACACATTAGAAGCTCAGCTGTTGTGGAAGATTCAGTTCATTCCACCTGCTAATTCATGTATTTATTTCTATTGCCATAATTCAACAATAAATGCAAAACTACAAGTGGAGATGATTGATGGAGCAGTACACAGCCAAAACTTCTTTCATAAACCTTTTGTGATTGGTTACACACCTATGCTCAGTTTAGTTTACTGTAGTAAAATTAATTCACTCCGTATTAAGGAAGGATGACAAAAATAAGGAAATATAATTGTCTCTATTGTCAAAAAGAAAATGAAGTGAAGGGTTTTATAATGTTTTGACAAGGTACTAACTACACAATAGTGTGCCAGTTCTTTCCTGACTTTTCCCACTAAGTGATTCACTGTCATGATGCTAATTTGTTCTAAAACGTAGTATTCATAAACGTGTTAACTGTGAACTAAAGTTTTATAACGAAGCGGCACTGCAGGTTCTCCTTTAAAACTTAGTAGAAACGTGCATCATGATTTCCGTTAGAATATTAGGTATGGACTTAGGAGAATGATTTTTGAGTGTAAAAGGCAATATCCTTTAAGCTGCAATAAATAGATATTAAACTTGTTTTAGGCTTGAACTAAGAATATATCTACAGATCAGCCAAAGTGAAGTAAGAAATTCTCTCATAAAAACATAATTAGCATCAGAACTCAAGCGTAAAGATTGTGCCACTGAAATAAGTGTTGATTTCTATAACTGGTACAATTTTTGGAAATTCATCAGCCCAGAAAAAACCTACAGAGTTTTGAATGGCAATGGTCACAATACAGCTCTAAAATTGAGCATAAAGCAAACTTGCAGGATTTCTATCCTTCCTATTGTCGGTACACCTATACTGACATCTCTTCATCAACCTTCCACTTTAGAAGGTGTCAGGCAAGAGTGCTTTTCAGATTTTCTTTACATTGTATAAAGACTAATTCAATTTAGAAGATGGCACAAATGGTGATTGGACCTAGCAAAGGCCACATATCAGACACAAGTAAACACCAAGTACATTTTTTAGAAGAGCAAGTAACACAAAAATGTGAAATATCAAATATTTTGAATGGAAGACACCAATGAAAAAAAATGTTTACAATGTGAGATTTTACAATTCATTATTCAACCAAAGCTCCACACAGAACACAAAAGAAAATGTGTTATTACCTCAGTAAAGGCTGAAAGATGATTGTAATATTTCTTGCTCCAGGTTTGCAGACAAACTTGGTTTCCCCTCCTTCAATCAGATTATCATCTGCACCACCTACATCAAATTCCAAAAACAGAATACTGTAAACATCAAAGAACAAAAATGTACCTAAAATAAATCTGAAAAATGCTCAGTATTGAAAACAGAATAATTTAAATCAAAAAGTATAAAGTTACTGTATCTTTGAAATGTATTACAGTTTTGTTCTGCTAAACACTCTTTGAAATGTATTACTGTTTTGTTCTGCTAAACGCTATAGGAAATAAAATATTTAAAATAAAGCAATTACTGTATTGCTTTAATGTATTAAGAAAGTTCTGGAAGTTTGATATTTGCTTTAACACTTAAAAGCATTAATTTTTCTAAAAATGTGTAGGAAGGAAGTGACCTGGAAGACTTGAAAGTAATTATTTACATTTTATTTTTCTGTACAACAACTTATTTACGATCAAATAACAATGCTACCAATAATCAAATACAAACATTGCCCATTTCCTCTGAACTACTAGTGAATTTCCACTTTAAAAATGTCTTGCGTCTGATTTTACTGTTGCATACTACTATAAACACAGACCTAACTCCACTCATATTTACATATACATTTCGAATCAGAAGCAGTATTCTTTAATCTTAAAACCCAGACATGAAGAATATCTTATAGTCAGTCTTAGGTATGAATAATCAATTTCTTAACCAGTGTGTGTGTATGTGTGTGTTTATATATATATATATATATATATATATATATATATATATAACTCATTTAAAAATACAGGTGATATTTTTAAGCCACAATACTGAAGCATATACCTAGTAGTGCTGAAACCCTACAAGACCAAGTTGTCTTTGACTAAGAACAAAGCTTCTTTTTTCAGCTGAAGGCCTAAATGCTAAACTCTGTACTTTACATTTAATCCTGTCTAATTGCAAAGTAATGCTGAAATCTTTAAAAAGAATTTTAAAAACATATTTTTTGCAGTCCTTGTTTTATAATATAAATTCAGACCTTCATCTGACAAAAATCAGCTGCAGCTGTTTCAATCAGAGTAATGCTACATCTTGGTAGTGTCTATTGGGCTCGTAGGTGTTCAGTTGGGGACAATTCTGAGGACAATGTACATGTCTGCAAAGACAATGACCAAAAACCCACCTTAACATGATGAAAAAATGGTGTATTTTAGTGTATTGGTGAAAGAGAAGAGCCTAACCTAGAAGAAAGTTTACTTTGCAAATCCTGTAATTCATCTTGACTTAAGGAAAAGAGTGGTATCTTATGCAGACAGACTAGACTAGAAACAAAGCTATAAATGATCAACTGAATAACCTTCCACTGACAGACAGTATACAATCTACCAAAACCATGAGATATGCCAATGCAAAAAAAAACCTCAACTTGGACAAGAAAAATTTCTTAGTTGGCCTGAATCACCTCAACCCCTTGAGATGACAGAAACCAACAGAAGGTGTCAGGTTGTAAGAAAAGGTTTGTAAACTATAGTAATTTCACAAAGTTCACTGTTCACTAACTTTTTTTTGCAGTTGCATGTATCATTACTACTTTGTACTTATGGTTCCAAAGGCTAATAATACTGCAGTAACATAAGGCAAAAGCCAGCAAATGTATTAACAAGTCTGGTCTGGTTACTGAAGTTACTCTGTTGAGTATATTAACATGTATACTAATATGTATTTATTAGGTAGACTTCCAGGTTTTGTAAGATCTTTGTTAAACTGTACAGGAAATTCCAAGCACAAGACCAAAAACACTCATTTTATTATAACTAGTGCAATTGTAGACCTAAAGTTGTTGTAAAAGGCGCTATATAGAGCCAGACCCGGCACAGACTGACGCAGAGGCACGTGTAAAAACACACAAGTACTTTTATTTTTCTTCAGCTGGAGGGCATGTCTTCCCCGTAATCCCTCCAGCCACAACACAGTCCCAAAAGCACTTCAATACAGCACAAACAAACCAATCCTCTGGCACCACCACTCCTCCCAGGCAACCTCGTCCTCTTCCTCCTGATTCTGGCTCCTGAGTTGTGGATGCTGGCCCTTTTTATAACCCACCCGGAAGTGCTCCAGGTGCTTGATCACCTGTTGCGAATTGCACTTTCGGGCGGGGCTGTAGAGGTGTCCATAAAGGCTCCAGGATCCATGCAGCACCCCCTGGCAGCCACCCCAGATCCCCACAGGGTTGTGGAGAACTCCATCTCCCATGGAGCCCTGTGGGAAACTGAGGCACCAATGTCACCCAGGGAGGCTGCCACCAAGTGTCCCGGGGGAGGTACTGAGGAGCCCATGGCTACTCCCCCAGAACATATGCAGCAGGGGCATCCTGGCCGGGCATAGGACCTGGCCACCCGTTACACTGTATTGCTCTCTGACCTATATAACAACACACACTCACTGATACTTGCTAATAGAGAAAGAGAGCTAATTCTAACTGTAGTAAACTGCAAGAAAAGAAGATCTTACAAATCAAAGCTAAACTTTTCTTACTGGTTTTTAGGCCAGAAATCTTCCATTACCATTTAATTGCTACAGTTTATTACTTGTTTTAATAAGAATTAAGGGAAATATAAGAATATGCCTTTAACCGGGACTGTACCTATCACTCCAATTTTGTGCTTTGCATTGTTTAGTTTATTACATTTTTTTCTTATATATTCAATTTCCGTGTAAAAGGCATTTTATAGTAACTGAAAACTCAGAACTACAAACTGTTTTCAGATGTCATTAAGATATACAAATTCCAAACTGCTTCAGAATTCCATTTTAGAACAATGGAGTAGCAAAGTCTATTATGGTAGCATCACAAAGTAAGGCCAACACTCATCCCAGATGCACAAACACATACACACAAATTTATTCACATAAAAACATTAGAGCTGCCAATCAAACTTGAGTGAAAAAAAACCCAGAGCATTCTGACAACATCTGAACACAGAAACAAAAAGCAAACTCTACAAACAGAAAGACTGGTCACTGGACAAGGCCTCTGGAGCCACCAAAGAGCATTGATTTCCTGTTCTGTACAGTGCATGAAGTATTTAGTACTAATATACAAGTGTCTAGATATTCCATTTGATAATCTATTATATAACTTGCATTTCTAATCCCTCTTGTCAAAATACAGAAATAGCAACTTCCAACTGTACTGTTACATTTACTAAAAATCACAAAACCTTCTAATAAGGAGAAATATGTACATTTACATAGAATGTACTGTAACATTGAATTTATGCTTTATAATAATAACTGTCTCAAATAATAACAGAAATATAATCATTTAGAAAATTGAATTGTATTAACCTGAGGGATTATCAAATGCAGTTAACAATTTATCTTTCACAATTTAATATTCAAATATTGATAAACTGGGAAAAAATTATATAATACGGTATATACTTCAGTCTAGATTAATTCTGTTCTTCTACTGCAAACTATAATCAGAGAGAGAGAAAAAGGAAGATGACATTTTTAACCTTTAAATATGAAAAGGCATGACAGAAGTAGCATTTAATTTGAGAGAACACTCATTTAGTTCCCCAAATGTCTTAGAAAAGGATGTTAAAATAAAGAATGACAAAAACTAATTCCCCAAAAATCCTGTGCAGAAGCTGCGTCAGAAAGATCCAGACAAGCAGCCAATTACTGAGAATTTTCTGTGTATCACATTGAAATAGGTGACAAGCACAAAGAAATAATCTTATATGGGGATGAATAGGTTACAGGTAATTGAATATTCATTTTGCATTTTTAATTGTCTATAAACACTTAAAACTGTGTGACATTAGACAGCTGAACAATTAAGTATTTCTCATATATGAACTGACTCTATAATCTATATCTACAAATCACTTCAGAACATATTCCAATGCATATACAATACACCTGGAGTTCATTTTATATATTTTATCCTTTATCATTATGGGTATTAAAAGAACAATCAAAATTGGAAGGAAAGTTTTTTTTAAAATAATGAATTTTTGCTCAGAAAGATGACATATTAATTCTGAAATCTCGAAGGATCACTTTCTGTCTACGTCAACACCAGGGTTGCCCGCACCCCCAAGAGAAACGAGATGTTATTTCAGGGAGTGTGACAAAGAGGAAAGCTGCATCATGATTCGCCAAAAATGAGTAACGTGTATTGTCCTGACGTTATCGTGGTACAATCGGTGTTTTGCAGTGTGTCATCATTTGTAGGTCATTTACTAGTTAGTGTTCCTGTTCAGTGATATGAAAAGAATCAAACATTGCACACGCAATTGTCACCTGGGAATAGGTCGCAAAAATGTGTGCTCTCATGGGGTCCTTGCTGCAGATGGAGCATTCATAAAGGCAATAACGTATTTTAAGAGAAAGGCATTTGGCCCTTGCAACCATCTACAGCAGGGGCCTCAGTCACAGTCATGGAGGGCCACAGTGGCTGCAGGTTTTTGTTCTAACCCGGTTGCTTTAATTAGAAAGCAATTCTTGCCAATAATTTAATTTCATGGCTTGTTGGTGCTTTAACTCTGCTGTGTCAGGTATTTCTCATATCCTAGATTTTCTTCCCCTTTCTATGGATATCATCCAAATGATTTGAAGGCTAAAATGGATGAGTAATTCTCAGTCCTGCACTTTTTTCTATTCACTTTCCTTCCAAGCATTTAATTAAACCCAATAGTGCATGATAAATACACACAGGTGTAAATGGTAAGCTAAATGGAGAAATGCTGGTCTGTTTTGTCATTTGCATGTTATTGCTAATTGGGAGCCATTAAAAAACAAGAATATGGCTGTTTAAGACTAAAATAAGCAATAAGGGATGAAAATCTTAACAAGTGAGACAACTAAAATGAAGCAGAAGTGTTACTTGAGCAATAAGTGCTTCTTATTAAGCAATTGAGTTGGAGCAAAAACCTGCAGCCACTGTAGCCCTCCAGAACCGTGATTGATTTTTGCATGGGGGGCTGAATTGGATGCAAAACCTGCTGTTTACACTCTGCCCATCTCTCCTGTTGCCGGTCCTGGCAGCACAGCAGCACTCTTAAGTGTGTGGTGCATCTGTTTTTGAACTGTGGTACAGGTGTTATTGGAGGACAAAGCTGCTCAAGTGTGTTTCATTGCTTAGCAATGCACTAGCACCCAATGCTTCACAGGGGTGTCTAATCCCCCAAACCCTTCAATTGCTGACCGAGTGTCATTTCCTCACAGCAGTTGATGCTACCCAGGACACCCCAACACGCCGAGTTATCAATTAAGTGTCTAAGTTTCACAGCAGAGACATTTACAAAATTACTGAGATTTATAAAGTTAAATTACTGAATTTATACTTAAATTTTAGGCACTAAGTAAAAACCTTATTTTATAGTTCAATCTGTTTACCCACAGTACTGTATGTGGTTCAATTTGTGGTTCCAAAATTAGAAATTTGACATTACTTATGCAAGGGCTGCAAATATAAATCAAACATTTTCTAGGAGTGTGGAGCATTGAATAGATCTTGAATCACTGATTAAAACTGAAATTAGAGTGCCATGCAATTTTTAATTGTCTGCAATCTCTTAATATTCATATTATCTATATACTGTATATATCTCTCTATATATTGGTACATATAAATATAGATATATGTATATATAGTTTAACTGCGGAAGAAAACTAGATTCTTACATTTAAAATATACTATTACTGTATCATTGAGGAGTAATACTATAATGAATAATGGTGGTATATAATTTGAATATAAGTTATTATAGGGAAAAATACAAATATTTGTGACTAATATTACAGTGTGACCAAATCAAAATGAAAAAAGTAAAAACTGATTATTCATTTAAGAAAATAAGAGCAATGTACAAACAACTGAGAAAATATCTTTATATATCTGAAAAATGTTAGAATTCTTCACTCAGATATGTTCAGTGGCTTCCAATCATATGAGTTTTACTATCTACATCAATGTAGTTCCCATGCACCTTTTTCTTTGTTAAACACCTCATTTTCTTATTATTCAGAAAAAAAGCACAAGGACAGTATAACATCATCCAAAATCATGCCTCATTTTTAGCAAATACATTGAGAGCATATACTAATATTATTATCTGAAACACAACTTTAATAGGTATAATTATTGAACAGAAAATAAGGCAATCAACAACTGACCAAAAACAGACACCAGAATACTAACTGTAGGAAAAAATATTCAGGAAAAATAAAAATCAAAAGCAAACAGCTTTGAGTCTTGACTTGTTGATCATTTTCATGCCTTGTGTTTAGCACTTTTCCCCATTATTGTATTGTTTACATACACAAAAGGAATAAAGACCTCTTTATTAAAAATACTGTTTATTTCAAAAACATGCCAGTATTTAAAACTTCAGAAAGGAGAGCACATAGACCACCGGTTCCCCAGAAACCTTCAAATTAAACAGACCAAATACTCCCTATTTAATAAGTGACTGCATAAAAAGCTATCCTTAAATGGTAAAAATGTTTTTTTGGATTAGATTTGAATGATATAGTGCAGGGTGTAGTTCACTAGTTCACTTGCAATACTGAACCTCCTTGGTGTTAACCCTGAGTATCACTCTGGCTCAGAATTTTATGTAAACACATTTATGCCCAAGTAAGACTCTGGGTTACTTTTAATGATCTACTTTACAGTGTCAAGCCCAAATAACTCTCAGGACAGTATGCTTCTGCCAACTAGTGGATGAAATAACATGGTACAAAAAACTATGAATATTTCTATGCGTTCTGACACTTTATGGTAACTAATCAATAGTCAATAGAGTGATTCAGAGGCTTCAACCAAAAATGAAAAGCCTAAAAGCCAGTTTTAGAACAAACTGGAACTGGACTATTGCTTGAATAGAATGATAGTGATGATGATGTGAATTGGTCATCAGTCGTTAAAACACACATTGAAAGTGACACCTGTTCAGTAGTCACAAATAATAAATATGCATTGAGACAAACCTGAGTAAATTTGGTTTAAAACTGGGTTGAAACAATTTGATGGCTTTCTGAGCGTCACATTGAATGAAGGCGGCCCTCAGAGTAGGGGCAGTTATTTTTAACTGCAAAGAGCAGTGGTGCTCTTGTAAACCAAGTATGATAGAGAGCAAGCTTATCATTACGATAAACTGTCTACTGCCAAAAAAAGTCTAAAAAACACCCTATTAAACATATAAATGTGTGTTGCGCATGTTAAAAATAAATGTAACCTGTTCCAAGTGAAAAATCTTTCTGTAAAGTCAAGATTATACATTAACATTTGAAAATGTCAATGGAATAGTGGTAAAATTGAACAGTACATTGTTGCAGGCGCTGCATCTGCTCTTTGATGTTCAACAGTGTAGGAGTACATGTACAGCTAAGTGAATTGGAAGCCACATTCGTAAAAATATGAATTTGAAGTAAATGATGCGTTGCACCCTGTCAAAAGGACTGCTACTAAAAGACCTGATGCTAAACAGCCACAGGAGAGGCAGATTTCAGGACTCAAACCACCAGATTCAACAAGTCTGCCTAACAACACCAATAAAAGCATGGACAAAGCTGCGCAACATCCATCGAATAACTAAAGTAAGTTAACATGTTGGAAATCCAAACATGCCACGTCAGAATATAACCACTGCATTTTAATACATAGTATATACAGTACATAGGCCACGATCCTTATCTGAACTATTGTTGCTGTTGAACACCATATAGCGATACAACAGTCAAAATAATAAAGAAAGATATGGTAGCAGACAGAAGTACTTCTCAAACGTATGGAGCCAAGTATCTGCAGTGTGTGTGTGTGTGTGTGTGTGTGTGTGTGTGTGTGTGTGTGTGTGTGTGTGTGTGTGTTTGTCTGTCTCCTATGTCACAGCACTTATTACAATGTGCAAATTATTCATTCAGCTTCAGTTACCTTGTGCCACTGATTTCCTGTATTGATAACTGCATTTTTATCTCTTTATTTTCTCCCAACATCAAGTCTTTTCTTCCATTTCTTTTGCTCCCTCCCTGGAAGTACGTCAGTTTAATGTGCACAGACTAGAAAAATTGGGTGCGGATGTTTGAGGATGAAGCCCTGTGGGCATAGCCTTTGCAGCGGCAGATTTTGCTGCTGTTCAGTACACTTTTAAATGAGTTGTCCACAGATAATGTTTTCTTATTTGATGTTCGTGTTTGATGCCAGATTTATACTACTGCTGACAATCCTGCACCTCTCAGTTTCCCATTTACATATAACTCTGATGTAAAGATGTCTGTTGATCATATGGATTATTATACGATTGTCAATGATAGTCATGTGAAGAAAATAGATGTTAAAATGGACCACTATGCTAAGTAAAGCACAGTTGCTGGCAGCCTGTCACTGCAGACGACATGTGGGTGTTTTTTTGTCTCCTGATGCCACATGGCATAGTGGTTCAACCAGTCCAGGAAAAGTACTGGCCCATAAACTGCATGCTGCACACACCAGTTTTTGTTTAAGTTATGAGTGTCATTTTTCACTCATTACAAAATACCTGCATTTCACTACTTACAGTACGTAGTCTCATTTTCATCAAAGCAATAATGGGGGGCCTATCATGTCTCGATCAAGTTAAAGCAATAATGGGGGGAATCACTGTGAAATCTCAATCACGTTGAAGCAATTGGGAGAAGGGTGGGGATGTCCCCTGTGAAGTCCAAATCACAATTAAGCAACAAGGGGGGCTTGGTCCACAGTAATATCCGTTTCTCATTTAACCAACAAGTGGGTAGGTAATTTTTCTTGTGCAGTGATGATCATGTCAACATAATAAGGGGGAGAGAGGGTTAATAAGGTTCTGTTTTATAAGGTCTACAGAACGTATATAGTAGAGAGCATTGAAGAAAGGGGGTTGCATTAAGGGATTGAGATGACAGATGAATTACATTTCCAGTACCAACAGAACAATGGACAGTTTCTATACCTTACCTGAACTGCCTGAGATTTTACTTCAAAGGAAAACTGATGCATTCAAAACTGTACAACCAAACCACCATAATATACCTGGTGACTACTGTCACATGAACGCAACAAGCTGCAGAGTGGTGCAGTAGCTGTGTGGCAAAAAGGCAAAATTACTGTGATCAAGTGGAAGGTCAGGAAAGACATCTACCTCCTAAGTACTGTTCACAATGCAGCAACTGTCAAATGTTAATGTCAGAAGAAATATTGAAGTCGCTATGCTGTGCACTGTGGTTAGGCTACAGTAACACAATTAGGTGGTGCTGATTGTGGGGGTCAAGTAATGACATACCACCCTGTCATACTCGAGCAACAGAAAAAAATGACAAAAAACTTTTCAACATCTGCTCGGACAGTGCCTAAGTTTGTTGCCGACCTGTTTCAAAACATATCACACGAAGCATGTATACTAAATCTCCATCTGTACAGCAGTAGACAGTTCACATACCTTTTCTACTAAGATTATGTTGCCATTTTGGTATTGGTGTTTGGAATGCAGACACTGAAAGAACATTCATTCTCAGCACAGTCAGTGTCTTTGAGCTTTGATTTGAGTATAGCGGAATAACTTCATTAGTTCGTAATACTAAAAGCTGTGTCACAATTTAAAAAACAACCAAAACATAATTCTCTGTGCGCATGTTGTGTATGTCTGTTGTATAAGTCAGGAGACACTGCCACCTGCAGCAATACCCTGACAGAATTCATGCTGCCAATACAACTTTTGCAACAAAGGTATTAGTGCAACAGAAAAATCAATATTCTGTTACTGTCAGGAAGCTATTTCCACAAATGCACCACAAAACATAGGACATCCCATTTATAAAATGTCAGTTACCCCACCATTATGGCATTAGTTAATGTAAATGATTTTTCAACTTTTGTTAATAGCAATGTGTATTTGTTGTATTATATCTCTTCTACTGTGCTGAAAAATAAACAAATAATTGATATGTAGGTGATTATATTGGTTTGAGAAACCACTAATCTATTTGGTTTGTGTTGCTAAGCTTTATAGAAGATGAATGCATCAGTCCAGGTACTGAAAGCAAAAACTGAAAGAAGTGTAATAACCTCAAATCTGCATAACCATGGACACAAAGGATAACAAATACATTCAGTGTATTTTATCCCTATACACAACTTTAACAATGAAAGATTAATACCTAAATAAAACACACAAATATTGCCATGACAAGTTTCCAAGAAATTACTTTTGAAATTACATAACTTCAGCCTATATTTCAACATTTTCAGGAAACAGAGAGAGACAGGAATTAGTGAAATTTTATAATTTTTTAAATATTTATTATTTACTTAATCTAAATGTACATGATCTGGCGAGAGTAACTGTTGAATCTAACTTTTAAGTTTTATATTTTATCAATTTACAGACTTTGAAGCATGACCTACAAAAATCAAAAAAGCAGGTCATCTTAACTTGATGAATTAAAAATAATCTGGGTACAATTTATCTGAAATATAGCTGGACTTGAATGTTCATGTGTCCTTGAGAGACAGCAGGCAGAATCGTTTTTGTTGTAATTATGCAATATTCAGGAGAACAACATTTTCAAACCTGCTTAATCCAATTCAGGGTTAGAGTTAATGTAACTATACCAAGATGAAATATGAAAAAAAAAATACAATTTGAAAACAAAAATTAAACAGTCACAAAAATAAAGAGTAAATATATTTATTTACAAGAGACAATTTAAAAAGTCTGCGGTGAGTTGGCACCCTGCCCAGGATTGGTTCCTGCCTTGTGCCCTGTGTTGGCTGGGATTGGCTCCAGCAGACCCCCGTTACCCTGTGTTCGGATTCAGCGGGTTGGAAAATGGATGGATGGATGGATTTTAAAAAGTGATTCGGAATGCTTATACTGTGTCAGCCTTTAGGATAAATATGGTCTGGGCTTTTGTATGATTATACTTTAAAGGTAAACTTATTATGGACTGTGAGATCATTTTCTATGAACTACAAAAAATACAGTTTTATGTATGAAGCACCAGAAATATCATATTTAGAAAAAAAGATTGGCAGCTATTTTCATTTATCCAGAAACATGTCATGAGTATAGGCAAATGCTAGAACAATCAGATTTATTGGCAGATGTCTTCATTACACAAAATAACTGGTAACAAATGCCGTCAATATACTAAACCAAACAAAACAAATTATAACCCCTTTAAAATAATGACAATGAACATTCACATTCAAATGGCAACAAAATAATTCTCAAGTTTGAAAATTATAACAATTTATACAACTGAAAGCTACTAGATTTTAATTAAGTATACTCAGAGCTTATCTTATTGCAATTTTTGAAAAGCAACTTCAGCACTTTAATTAAAAAGTAATAAAAATCAATGACTTTGCCCACAATTACCACTAGGCCATTTGCAAGTAATTTTGCTATGTAAATTCTAATAGCCTAAGCTGATTAACAAACCTAACCAGTTGGATTCATTACAAATGCTGAATTGCCCCAATACATTCTACTGCTGAACCTGACACTAACTGGGTTAATAAGGAAATTATTGCTGTAGAGTTTATTGAAGCATAGCATGCAAAATCAACCATGGATTTGGTGTTTCCCTTATTACATCAAGTCATCCGAAACTAATAAATATAATTGATAGAGAATGGATTCCAGTCAGTGGATAAAGATTACTTTGGAGGTAAAGTATGTCCATGGTGGCATTCAAATGAATGTAAACAAGCCAAAATAAATCACCAACATCTTACATGCCACAGGTTTTTGTATTTCTTTCTCTAATGAAAGTTAATTGATTTAATCTATTATGATATTATTTACTTAGGAAATATTATTAAATTAAATTAAATAATTTCTGGGCAATGTGAATAATATTAATAAGAGGACTTGTCAAACATAATATCTACTCCACTAAACCAACTATAAACTTTGAATTGTGAAGGAACTGACATTTTGCAGAAGGTTTCTCAGTGATGCAGAAGTGACTTTTCATGACATATTGCAATATTTTAATTCCATTTACAGGTAACTGAAAAGAGATTGTGAGAAATTCTAAATGAGATATGAAGGTTCCTGAGTGTACATATAGTATGTTCACAAAAAGACAATTTCTTGTTATTTCTTAACATGAAGTACAAACAAAAATACTTTAACATAATGCAAACAACAAAGAAAGCCTGTTGTATACAGTATATCCCCGGTTCCAATGCTGTACATGTGCATTTGTTTCATAATTCTACAGTAATAATGCTATCATTTTTAAAAAGTGTTAGTTTATTTTTATCTTAATCCAAAAAGATACAAAATTTAGATAAATTACTGTCATAAAGCTATGCTTTATACAAATAAATTTGTGCTATCAAATTTTATTAAAAAAAGGATGCAATAACACATGATTTCAGATTACATAAAACACCATAAAACAAAACAACCCCCACTGACACCCACCCATCCCAAAAGAAATAAAAATGAGACAGGAGAAGAAGGAAAGAAAATATGAAGTTGATGGGACAGCCAATATACACACCCCAAGAAGGCCAGCATCCAGAGAAAAAGAGAGAAAAGAACAAACTGCATGGCATAAAGCCAGTCTTGGATAATAAAGCTGGAAGAGTGTTTAACTTCATAAGATGAATGCATAAATTAAACACAAAATCTGGATGCCTTTTTAAAGTAACAATGAACACTAATTTCATTTTTTAGGTATGATGCTGATTAGCTGCATTACTCACCTTACTTTTCTAGTTTTCAAAATTAAATTTTTAAAAAATTAAATAAAACTAATGACAGCAATCTCAATCAAAATTAGAGAGGGAATCAGAATTTACTTTATTGTCCAGGTACACTAATGAGTACTAAGAATTTGTCTTGTAAGTATTGGTGTAACATAAAAGGACAACAGGTCAGGTAAGGTTGGGGAGCATACACTGCTACAGAGCACTGCCACACCCACCACACAACAAAACAGCTCGGGATCCCGGTTGGCAGCCCCTCAGACATAAATGCAGTCCAGTCCCACCCTCCGGAAATGACCCTCTCTCTGTTGCAACCAGGTGTTACATGGGCGTCCCCTTGGCCTGGTCCAGCCACTCAGGTCCTCAGCAATGAGAATCCTGATAGCTGGGTCACCCTCAGGGAATCGCGCCACGTGGCTGTAGTGCTGTAACTGATGCTTCCTCACAATGCAGGTAATGTGCCTCATTCGGGACTCTGTGAGCAATGGCTCATTCGACAGAAAGTCAAACTAGTTGTACCCAAGTATTCTCCAAAATGACACAGCACCAAAGGAGTCCAGTCTTTGTCTCAGGTCACTGGATAGCATCCATGTCTCGCAACCATATAGCAAGACAAGAAGTAGCAGGACACTAAATGGACCTTTGTACATTGGCCAAAACATACCCTATCAATTTTTCATCCTCTTAACGGTTCTATAACTATGTGAAAAACTGAGGTCTGGCATAGACACCGAACAATCATGCTGAAGTACTTCTGAAGTTTAAATGCCATGGAAAAGATGGAAGACCTGCTAATGTAATGATTCTTGGAAAACAAGCCTGTTTACCAGGTTGCATAGGAATTTCCTTACATTCCTGTCTATCCCAAACCCTTACATCCATCCATCCATTTTCCAACCCGCTGAATCCGAACGCTGGGTCATGGGGATCTGCTGGAGCCTATCCCAGCCAACACAGGGCGCAAGGCAGGAACCAATCCCGGGCAGGGCGCCCCGGATAGGGCGCCAACCCACCGCAGGACACACACACACTCACAGAACAAGCACACACAAGGGACAATTTAGGATCGTCAATGCACCTGACCTGCATGTCTTTGGACTGTGGGAGGAAACCGGAGCACCCGGAGGAAACCCACACAAACATAGCGAGAATATGCAAACTCCATGCAGGGAGGACCCGGGAAGTGAGGCAGCAGCACTGAAACCATTACTCCAGTAACAAATGCAATTTCATAATTGTAAATGCAGATAACTACACAATTTAAACAACATTAGTATGCTGTATTACTGTTTCTTTACTTTCAAACTAATGAACAATCTTCCCTCTTTCCTGGCCAGGCTAGCTGTTGACTATGAAATGCACCTATATTTCTAAAGATAATAATAAAGGAGCATTATTCAAGCTATAATCATATTCTAGATACTATGTGTAAAACTAACAGGTTTGACTGTGCTATTACAAGAAAAAAACCCTAGATCTAATGGAATTGACTCTCTGAAGGTATATCTCACACTAATTTGTGGTAAAACTCTCTTCAAACATATAATACAAATAAAAAAATGTACCAGATTCTATTTGACTTTGCTTACACAGTATGAAGAGGTAAATGCAGCTGAAATAAATAAGCCTGAAGACAATCAAAATCTAATACACATATTTAGACTACCCAATATTTTAAATGGTACATATAATGGAAATGTTAATGATAAAAAAAAATTATTAGTAAACAAGTAACCTTCTGAATTACAGTTAAGGCAGCTTGAAGACAGCAAGACCCTTGAATGGTATAAAATATTAAAACCAAGGCACAAATAGGCTTATTCTAAAGATGTCATGGTAGTATGTGACAAACCTTCACTGTATCTCTCTGTGGGTATCGGGGGGAAAAAGGAAAATCTCCTCTGCAAAAGTAGATAATCCAGGATTAAAGTGAGTTATGTATTATTTTTTCAGGGATCTCGTGCTGAGAAAATATCACTATGTAAATATATTGCTGCTTTTATAGAGGCACATTGTCAGGAGATAATATACCTTAAGTATTATTTTGTAAAATTCACATTCGACAAATTACAGAAAAGCTTAACTACAGTATATCACTCAATTCAGTTTTACTTTAAATAACTGCTATTTAAATGAATTTCAACAAATGTAAAACCAGGACAGAACATGAGTTTAGTGTATTTTTATATATATATATATATATATATATATATATATATATATATATATATATATATATATATATATATATATATTTTATTAATTTTATTGTAATCATTCCGTACAAATAGATCAATTTTGACAAAAAATAGGATTGAAAACAAATCAAACCCCACCCCTGAGAAGGAGAGCATGGCCAAAGGAGTAATACTTAAAGCTTGTAAACATACCTAAATTGTTGAGTTTAATAGGGCAATAAAGATAAATGGAGAAGGAAAAGAAATGCGGAAATAATTATTTCTTCTTATTCTAAAATGTTATTGATTAGATCCTGCCAGGTTTTGAAAAAGTTCTGTACAGATCCTCTAACTAAGAATTAGATTTTTTCCAATTTCAAATAATATAAAACATTGGTTTCCCACTGACTTATAAGAGGAGAGTTAGGATTCTTCCAATTTAACAAAACAAGTCTGCGTGCCAAAAGTGTAGTGAATGCAATCACTGTTTGCTTGTCCTTCTCCACTTCAATTCCATCTGGAAGAACACCAAACACAGCTATTAATGGGTTAGGAGGGATTGTGACACCAAGGCTGTCTGAAAGGCACTTAAAAATTTTGGTCCAGAATGATGTTAATTTGGTGCAGGCCCAAAACATGTGACCCAGTGAGGCAGGAGCTTGGTTGTAGCATTCGCAGGTTGGATCTTGCCCTGGAAATATTTTGGACAGTTTTAAGCGAGACAGATGAGCGCGATATATAATTTTGAGTTGAATAATTCTATGCTTTGCACATATGGAGCTCGAGTGAATTCTTTGCATTGCTACCTTCCACTCCTTTTCTGATATATTAATTAAGAGATCTTTTTCCCATTGTCCTCTAGGATCTTTGAAAGGAAGGGACTCTAATACAATTTTATATATTGCAGAAATGGTGTCTAAGTCCTCGAAATTGAGCAGTAGTTTTTCCAGCATGGTGGAGGGTACGAGATGAGGAAAATCGGGCAGGTTCTGTTTAACAAAGTTTCTAATTTGAAAATAGTGAAAGAAATGTGTAGCTGGAAGGTTAAATTTGGAATGTAATTGTTCAAAGGATGCAAAGATATTGTCTATATAAAGATCTCTGAGCAATTTAATCCCAAATCTTTTCCAGATATTAAAAACTAGATATGTTTGTGAGGGTTGAAAGAGGTGGTTCTCCTGCAGAGGTGCCACAGATAAAAGATTTTCCATCTTAAATTGCTTTCTAAATTGGTTCCATGTTCTAAGTGAATGAAGCACAATTGGGTTATTAGTATATTTGCAATAACTTGCATTCATTGGAGCGCAGAGCAGGGAATATAAAGAAGTACTGCAGGATTTTACTTCTATTGCGGACCAAGCCTGTGTATGTTCAACTATTTGTGTCCAGGTTTTTATAGCTTGTATGTTTGCTGCCCAGTAATAAAACTGAAAATTAGGTAGAGCCATGCCACCTTCTGCCTGAGGTCTTTGTAGGGTCGCTCTTCGGATACGTGAATATTTTGAGTTCCAAATAAATGAGGTTATGGTTGAATCTAATTGCTTAAAAAATGATTTATTGATATATATTGGAATGTTTTGAAATAAAAAAAGAAGCTTAGGAAGGATATTCATCTTAACAATGTTAATTCTTCCAGCTTGAGTGAGATGAAGTGTTGACCATCTATGCAAGTCTTGCTTAATTTTTTCCATACAGTCGGCGAAATTTTGTTGATAAAGAGCTTTATGTTTACTTGTGATATTTACCCCTAGGTATTTAAACTGATCTGCTATGGTAAAAGGTAGGGTGTCCAATCTAATATTATATGCTTGTGGATTCACTGGAAAGAGTATACTTTTATTTAAATTAATTCTGAGACCAGAGATCTTCTGAAATTTTGTAAGTGCTGTTAAAACTGCAGGCACAGTGTTTTCTGGGTCTGATATATATAAAACCATATCATCTGCATATAGAGAAATTTTCTGTTCCAGTCCTTCTCTGATAATCCCCTTTATCGGATAAGAATTTCGACAGTGAACCGCTAGTGGTTCAATGGCGATTGAAAACAGCAGTGGTGACAAGGGGCATCCTTGTCTGGTGACACGTTCTAGTTTAAAGTATTCTGAACAAATGTTAATGCAAACTGAAGCTTCTGGATTGGTATACGGTAGTTTGATCCATGCACAAATATTCGGGCCAAACCCAAATTTCTCCAATGCAGTGAAAAGGTAGTTCCATTCAATCATATCAAATGCTTTTTCTACATCCAATGATAATAATATCTCTGGGGTGTCTGACTTTGCTGGTGAATATATTACATTAAACAGGCGTTGAAGATTGGAAGATAAGTGTCGGCCTTGAATAAATCCAGTTTGATCCTGTGATATTACCGAAGGCAGCACTTTCTCCATGCTTCTAGCTATAATTTTTGAGAGTATATTAACATCATTATTCAGAAGTGAAATTGGTCTCTATGATGTACTCGCATTGTAACAAGTCCTAATTTTGTTTAGGAAAGACGGTGATTAATGCTTGACGAAAGGTCTGAGGTAGAATTTGATTGTCTCTAGCTTCTGTAAATGCTGCCAATAAGAGGGGAGCTAGCTGAGTGGGGAATTTCTTATACAATTCTGCAGGGTAGCCATCAGGGCCTGTAGATTTCCCGCCTTGAAGTGACTTTATAGCATCTAGTAATTCTGATAGCGTCAGAGGTTTATCCAGTTCCTCAGTACTAAAAGTATCTATCTGTGGTATCTGTAATGTATCCAGAAACGCATTAGATTGTTTGTTGTCTTCTTTAAACTCAGCAAAATATAAGGTTTTATAGTAGTCTCTAAATGTGTGCATTATATTTTTATGGTCAATGATTTCATCTCCATTCGTGTTGGTGATTACTGGGATTGCATTGCGAACTTCTTGCTTGTGGATTTGTTGAGCTAAAAGCTTATTAGCTTTCTCTCCATGTTCATAGTAATGATGTCTTGATTTATAAATAAGTTGTTCAGTTTCTTTAGTGTCAAGATGTTGAGTTCTGTATGTAGAGCCCGCCTTTTCCTATGAAGAGCCTCACTTGGACGCCTGGCTTGTTCTTCATCTATTTTAGTAATTTTGCTTCTTAGCTCTGACACTTTCTTGGTTTCTTATTTATTTCTGTGGGAAAGATATGAAATAATCTGTCCTCTTAAGAAGGCCTTTAGAGTTTCCCAGAGTGTTCCTGCAGAAACCTCTGAGGGTGTGTTTGTCTCTAGGAAGAAGCTGATTTGTTTGGATATAAATTATGTACAATTCTCGTCTGCTAATAGAAGTGGGTTAAGACGCCATCTGCAAAGTGAGTGTGAGGGGCATAATGATTTTAGCTCCAAGACCAGAGGTGCATGGTCGGAGATAACAATTGTGTCGTATTTGCAAGATTTAATCTTAGGCAAGAAATTATTATCTATAAAGAAATAATCAATTCTTGAGTAGCTATGATGCACTGGTGAGTAGAACGAATATGTTCTTGAGTTTGGGTTTAGAAACCTCCAGGGGTCTAATAAGTTGTGGTTAGTTACAAACTGTGTAATTGTCTTTGCAGTGTTAGATGTCGTCCCCCTTGCGACAGGAGTCCTATCTAAGAGTGGATTTAAAACACAATTAAAGTCCCCAGCCATTATAATTTTATGAGTGTTCACATTGGGAATGGATGAAAATAGATTTTGCATGAATTCCTTATCATCGACATTGGGTGCATAAACATTTATCAAAATCATTTTACTGTTAAATAAGTTGCCCATGACCATCACATATCTTCAGGATCCGATACTACATCTGATGCTACAAATGGGACTGTTCTATGCATGAGAATTCCCACACCTCTAGTTTTCTTTGTAAAGCTAGAATGGAACATTCGGCCAGTCCAGTCTTTTTGCAGCCGGAACTGATCCTTGCTTAGTAAGTGGGTCTTCTGTAAAAATACTATTTTAGCGTTTAAGCCTGTCAGGTGTGAGCACACTTTCTTTCTCTTTAATTCGTGATTCAGGCCTTTAACATTCCAGCTCACAAAATTAACTGCCCCATCATGGAGACATTGATTCTGAATTTTGATGTCATTTTATAGTCTTAACTGGTAGTGAGGTAGTTTTAATCTTAATTTCCAATTTCCCTACGAGTTATTGCCATACAGCCTATTGTTGAGTTGATAGTTATAATTATAAGGATTAAAAGGATAGATTAGATATAGCCTGCTCTCTTTCTATCCCCCCCATCCCCCCATTTTGCCTCCCTACTTGAGGCTAGACCCCACTTCACAATATCCCAGTCCTCTAACATACCGAGAGACAGAGCACGTCCAAAACAAAACAAGATCCCCACCCGCAGCGGCATTTGAGAAATAAAAAGTAGAGATATTTATTGCAGCTAAAGTCTAAATACTATCTGCCAAAAATATAATCATTAACTGACTTTAAGCTTAAAATATAATCTTCAGCAATTTTAAAATATTAAGATAATAAAATAATGAACCCTGGGAATGGTGTTAAAAAGTGGTCTAGGATAAGCATAGTAAATCCTAATGCAATAACAGAAATAACAATAAACCAAGGGTATAATGTTAAACAGTCTCCTTTAGGGTAGTAAAAGAAAAGGGAAAAAAAAAACCTACTTTAATTACTTCCACACACTCACGTCTATAACTGTAATTAAAACATAAACATAAAGCGTCCAAGTAGAGAAAAGGATGTGTAATTATAATACCCGTATCTTTACAAGTGGATCAGACAGCAGGTGATAACTCCTTGCCATGTCATGACAGGATACGGCTCATTATTGTCTTTCAAAAGAGTGTTGGGAACAGCTTCTTTAATTCCTTTTCAGCTTCCTCCTTGCTGGAAAATAGGTAATATTGGCCTTGAACTTCCACTTTCAGTTTGGCAGGATACAACAGGCTGTATTTGATATCGGCTTTCCGTAACAGCTGTTTAATGTTGAAGAAGGCTGCACGTTTTGCAGCAGTTGAAGGTGAGAAGTTAGGGAAAATACGAATGAGATTATTTTCAAATATAATCTCTTGCTTGTGTCTGAGAAGTGCCATCACATCAAGCTTACATCGTTATCACTCAAAGCGAACAATAAAAGACCTAGGTTTAAAGGTATTTGATCTGCATATACTATAAGCTGCTGCTATCTCAGTATCTGATTTAAAGTCATCTCCAATTATTTTAGAGAGTAATTCTACTGCAAATTTCATTGGGTTTGTACTTTCTCGTTTCTCAGGTAGACCTTCAATTCTAATATTATTCCTTCTGCACCCATCTTCCAGGGCCGCAAGTCTGTCTCCGAGTTTTTTGCATTCGGAATTTGCAGCTGTAGCTTTTTCATCGGCGTTAGATGCCAATTGTTCCGCTGTTTCAATTTGAGCCATGAATGCCTGCTTAACATCATCCAGCTGATCGGCAAGTTTTTTCAGTTTGGATCTATTTTCTTCAATGTGTTCCTCTAATTTCCCCTCTATACCTTTAAAGGTCGCGTCAAAGCGATTAAATAGACGCATTTCCAGGTCTTTGTTATCCTGACGCAGCTCCTGTCGCAGTTTCTCGTTTGTCTTCTGAAGCTCACTTACGGCTGTAGCCATGGCCAATGTTGTTATCATTTCCTTCAGTTCGGACAGATCGTTTCGGCTTTCGTGCTCCGCAGGTGGAATTGCAGCCCCTGTTACAGCCGATGCTTCGGGCTCGCAAGGAGAGATGACAGCACGTACTGCAAGGCCTTTTCTAGAGTGACCTTCTGAAATCGGCGATCCATCGTAACCTGCATCACTTGCACCCTCGCTCCCATTTTCGCTCTCGACTGGAGACGATGCAGTGGAGCGGGGTCCTAGGAAGTCTGCGCATTCGTCTGCCTGTTCCAGGTCAGCATCCGAGAGGCCGTACCTCGTACTTGGGCTTGATGTCTGTTTAGACTTTGATGTTTCCTTTCCGGTTCTTTCTGACCTCTCTTCTTGTTACTCATGTTTATATACTGTAGTGGAAGCTCCCCGGGTTGAGTAAATACAGGATACCTCAAAATAATAAGAAATACATGAGAAAATAAAGCCGCTGCTAACGGAGTTCTGCTTCAGACGTCCATCTCCTGTAACGGATGAGACCAAATTCGACTTTAGTGTATTTAGAGCATGTGTCGAAGAACATTTTTTATATGTACATTTCTTTTAGTTTCACCTTTTCCATTTAAAAGGCAAAAGGCTGATGCAATTTAAAAATGTTTATTGCAAACACAAGAAAACAGAATTAATTGGCAAAACACTTGAATTTTAAAGTTAAAATCGATTATTAAAATTCCTAAAATATTTTGTGATTTAACTCCACATTCTATGTCTGCTTACTGTATGAGAAATTGGGGAGCAAAAGTGGATACTGTTTATGCAATATTTCTCATTGCTATATCCCATGGGGACAAGGATTTTTTTTTTCTCTCTCTCTGCACAGAAATTTTAATGTTAATAACAACAGTCAATGTTTGCAGTGTGCCATCTGTTATAATGCATGTTGTTCTGTACATGCATATAAAATGGCAGGCAGTGTGGTGCCGTGAGTAAGGCTTTGAACTGCAAACCCTGAGGTTGTGCATTCAAATCTCACTACTGACACTGTGTGACCATAGGCAAGTCACTTGACCTGCCCCAACTGGAAAAGAAGAAGAAATGTAACCAATTGTATCATAAATGTTGCAAGTTGCCCTGGATAAAGGTGTCAGCCAAATAAGTAAATGTAAAATGCACTATTTCTTATTCATAGAAAACCACTGCACAGATCCCTACACAAAATTCTCTCTCTTCGCATTGTGGCCACCAGGGGCAGCACCAGCCACCCAAACAGACACCAGGCATAAGTCTCTGCAACACACAGGCTTTCTGTCAGTGGGAACAGCTTCCCAAATCATTCCCCACAAGTTCAGTACCAAGCACAGTACAAAAACACCAGCCATAACAATAAGGTACTTTCACTTCTTTCTCTCCTTCTCTTTGCTTTTCCACCTCCACTCCTCCTCCAGCAAGCTTCGTCCCTTTCCTTCTCAACTCTTGCTCCCCAAATGAAGGTAGGGGCTCCTTTTATGCTGCACCTGGGAGTACTTCAGGTAGCTCATTAGCGAGGGCTGAAAGCACTCCCAGCTGTGGTGGAAGCCCAACAAAATTGGGCTGTGCAGCTCCCCCTGGCAGCCCCTATGCCAACTTTGTGCCAAACTCCAGCTCCCATGGAGTGCTATGGGAATCCGAGGCACCGCTGCAACCCAGGTGGACCCAGGGAGGCAGTGCCCTGTGAACATCTGCTTGCATGGTCCTTCCTTTACGAAGGCACCCTATCAAGAAAGGACCCTGGCCATCTGTCACAGCGTTTTAATTTAAACTTTCAGGTTCATTTTGGCTGTAATAACTATTGACTTATATTTACTGATTGGCTGATGGATTAGCCTAAAAACATTTAGTTATTCTCCTGTTTAAAGGTTTACATACAGTTCCGCTTCAGCTCTTGGACAGATTGCCTCACAATCTCTTCTCCTCACTCTTCCACACAATGTGAAACTCATGGTTTACTCCATGATAGGAAGCTCTGCAGGATTTATGGCAAGAAAAGCATCCCCAAACCATAAGGTTTCCACTACAATGCCTTACACCTTGTTTGAGGTTATTTTGCTCAAATTGAGCCTTCAGGTTCAACTAACATGACATATGGTATTGTGGCCAGACATGTCCAGCTTTGTCTGACTGATGCACTTGTCCTTCCTTGTTTTTGTCCTGGCTATTGTTGTACACTTCCTGTAGTATCTTTTAGTGAGTTCTTAGGATGAATTTTGTAAGATGATCTGGCCTGGACAGGTTGCCAGTGGTTTTAAATTTTCTCTATTTGCAGACAGTCTTTTGAACAATGTAGTGGCTAACTGCAAACTGTTTGGAAATTACTTGCACACCATTCCCAGACAAATTGACATCAGCAATCATTCTTGTTATGGGCTCCAGACAGCTTATGATTTTTGGATGATGTTGCATTCATTTTCATCCATTCATTCTCTTTCTCAAATAGCTAGTCCAGAGCAGCAGGTGACTAGAACCAATCACTCCAGATTGACTCAAGTAAAACCTTAGATCTGAAGTAACTTTGATCACAGATATGTTTACTGGACAAATTAACATTATTTCATTAATACTGACAGGAAAAGCAAAATGTTCTGTATTTTATGCACCTTAAGAGCACTTTAAGGTTTTAAGTAAACAGAAACTTAAGCTGATGTCACATTATGCAACTTCTAGACAAAGGGTATGTCGGATTTACTGACCACAGTTGTTGATCACGTCACGAGACCATGTCAATGTAAACAACTGAAAATCACTGCCCATGTCACATTTACAAACTGAGTACTGACTTTTCAGCACAGTCTTGCTTGCCCCTTTTGCTAAACACGAATATTGAGCTGCCTGATGGAGCCTGTGCTATACAATGGGTTAACAGCTATGAAAAGTTCTTCTGGAATATCTGCTCTTTTTTTCCCCATTCTGTTGTGGTATGTAAAACAAAAGACACCAGACAGACAAGTTTTCTCTCTTTCTGTTTGTGAGATTTACAATGCCCATGCTCCTTATTCCTCATACTTTCAGGTGAGTAGTCAGTGGCTGCCAGCTCTCATGGACACTGAGTGAACTCCTACAACTAAAGATGAAATCAAGCTTGTATAATTTTGTCGGAGTGAGTCTCAGACTAGTTGGAGTGAGTGAATGGGTTTGTCACATAAGGAACCAGCTTCACAGGAGCACACTGCCAACTGACTCTGTCCACCTGAATTATGTAAATGAAGTCTACAACTGAAAAGTCACTGGAAAAGTTGCCAGTGTGAAACAGCCTTAAGAGTTGACATGATTGCCATTTTTATGATCATGAAAGAAATTAGTCCAGTGGATCTCAGCTTTTATTTTAAAATTAGTTATTTAACAAGAACACCTGGATACTGCTGGAAGCTCGATAATGATAAAGTTTTTCTTCACATAGAGAACCACAGACACATTGAATAAATTGCCAGGTGACATCATAGGGAAGAGGATTCTAGAGACCTCCAAAACTCATCTTGATATTATTTTGGAAAAAGTAGGTGGATACAAACACTGTTAGGTTGACTCTCCTGTTCCTGTCAAAATTTTTATAATGTTTTAAATGTAACAGTGAAGGACATATACAAGCTCATCATATTAACAATACATTTTATTTATACAAAGGCGCCTTTCAAAGCACTCAAGGACACTGAACAAATGATAAATAAAAAAAGCATATTATAAACATAACTTAAGGCACCAGAAAATGCAGAAAATATAAAAAGTTAAAACCAAACAAAGCCATTGTAATCACTGAGGAAAAAAAGCCACTTTCAACAGATGGTTTTTAAGTTTACATTTGAAAGTTGAATATTCAGTATTTCTAAGCTCAGTAGGTAATGAGTTCCAGAGCTTGGGAGCAGAACAGCTGAATGCTCTGCTCCCAATGGTGGTTAGACGAGCAAGAGAGACAGTCAGGTGGATGGAGGAAGAGGAGGATCTAAGGTTACAGGAGGGAATGGCAAAATGAAGAAGGTTGAAAAGATTTAAAGGGGCAAGGTTCTGAATGGCCTTAAATGTTAATAGGAGAATTTAAAAATCAATTTTAAACTTAATTGGAGCCAATGAAGCTGCTGCAAGACCGGACTAATATGGTAAATAGACATGTTTCGAGTAATGATGCAAGCAGCAGAATTCTGGACCAGCTGAAGCTTATGGAGAGATGTATTAAAGAGACCACAGAGGAGCGAATTGCAATAGTCCACACGAGAAGTAACAAGACTGTGAACAAGAATGGCAGTGGTACGGGGAGTGAAGGAGGGGCAGATGCAATTAACATTACGTAGGTGGAAGTAAGCAGCACGGGTGATGTTACTAATGTGAAATAGGAAAAACAGAGTGCTCTCAAGGATGACACCCAGACTCTTGACCTGAGGTGAAGAGGAAACAAAGGAGTTATCAGTAACAAGTGAAAGATTATCGGCTTTGGATAATGTTGATTTTGTACCAATGAGGAGAACCTCAGTTTTGTCACTGTATAAGAAAATTTGAAGAAAACCAGGATTTAATTTCAACAATGCAGTCAATAAGCAAAGATGGTAGAAAAGAAGAGGTGGGTTTACTAGCAAGGTAGAGCTGGGTGTCATCAGCAAAACAGTGAAAATTAATCTTATATTTACAAAAGATATTGTCAAGGGGAAGAAGGTAAATGATAAAAAGAAGAGGCCACACCTGAGGTAACAGTGGTGGGTTGGGATGTGAAAGTTTTAAGATGAATGAACTGAGTGCGGCCTGAGAGGTAGGATCTGAACCAATCTAGTGGAGTGTGGGTAATTCTGAACCTAAGTACAGAAGATGTGAGAGTTTAGGTCACTTGACAAAACAGTGCACAAAGCAGGTAAAATGCAATTTGTGTGATTGAGATGAACATGCATTCAAATAGTACTCCCTAGCTTTTGCTAATATGTAAAGAAAAAAGGATGTTACTGATAAGAAATGTGAAAAGGAATCAGAAGTAGTTTAATTTTTCTTAGTCAAGTAGATATGAAAAATAATAAAAGTAAATGCTAGACATGATTCAGAAGAAGATGGTAAATAAACTGTATCAGTGAAAAATACTATTGAAAGGGGAGGAAAAAAAGAAGAAAAAGATAATAATTAAAATGAAAATAATGAAAGAATCATTCTAGAAGTGGAAAACGTTTTTAAACAACACATGGAAAGACTGTAGAAATTGTGATTTAAAAGACACAACAGCGTAAGAAATTATTTTTCCAAAATTCCATTTAATTGAAGACTGTTTCAAAGGCCAAACAAGTCATCTATCATCACAAAACTAAAATGGAGATGAAACTCTACTTAGAAGAACGAGAGTATGCCAGGCAGGAAATTAAAGGAATAACAATTAGTACACTCAATCTAGAGGCTATGGGATTAAATGACTTTTTCGAAACTCTGGATGAGAGACATGGAGTAAAGGTAGATAAGGAGAATTGAGCCAAGGGAAATTATGAACAACTAATGAAAATGAAAACAGCCACTTAATGTTAGAAGTATTAGGGAAAAAAAGATGGAAAACTATTTTTATAAAGAACTATAAAAGATGTGGGAGACATAATAAGAACAAGTACAAAGAAAAGGAAAATCAGATAAAAAAAACCTACACGAGATGTAAAACAGAAGCATATCACTACAAGACTGAGATATAGAAATTAGAAAATGCTTTTAAGTCCTTCAAAAAGGCAGTTTATAAAAACTCATAAACAATTAAAAGATATACAGTGGTGTGAAAAACTATTTGCCCCCTTCCTGATTTCTTATTCTTTTGCATGTTTGTCACACAAAATGTTTCTGATCATCAAACACATTTAACCATTAGTCAAATATAACACAAGTAAACACAAAATGCAGTTTGTAAATGGTGGTTTTTATTATTTAGGGAGAAAAAAAAATCCAAACCTACATGGCCCTGTGTGAAAAAGTAATTGCCCCCTGAACCTAATAACTGGTTGGGCCACCCTTAGCAGCAATAACTGCAATCAAGCGTTTGCGATAACTTGCAATGAGTCTTTTACAGCGCTCTGGAGGAATTTTGGCCCACTCATCTTTGCAAAATTGTTGTAATTCAGCTTTATTTGAGGGTTTTCTAGCATGAACCGCCTTTTTAAGGTCATGCCATAGCATCTCAATTGGATTCAGGTCAGGACTTTGACTAGGCCACTCCAAAGTCTTCATTTTGTTTTTCTTCAGCCATTCAGAGGTGGATTTGCTGGTGTGTTTTGGGTCATTGTCCTGTTGCAGCACCCAAGATCGCTTCAGCTTGAGTTGACGAACAGATGGCCGGACATTCTCCTTCAGGATTTTTTGGTAGACAGTAGAATTCATGGTTCCATCTATCACAGCAAGCCTTCCAGGTCCTGAAGCAGCAAAACAACCCCAGACCATCACACTACCACCACCATATTTTACTGTTGGTATGATGTTCTTTTTCTGAAATGCTGTGTTCCTTTTACGCCAGATGTAACAGGACATTTGCCTTCCAAAAAGTTCAACTTTTGACTCATCAGTCCACAAGGTATTTTCCCAAAAGTCTTGGCAATCATTGAGATGTTTCTTAGCAAAATTGAGATGAGCCCTAATGTTCTTTTTGCTTAACAGTGGTTTGCATCTTGGAAATCTGCCATGCAGGCCGTTTTTGCCCAGTCTCTTTCTTATGGTGGAGTCGTGAACACTGACCTTAATTGAGGCAAGTGAGGCCTGCAGTTCTTTAGACGTTGTCCTGGGGTCTTTTGTGACCTCTCGGATGAGTCGTCTCTGCACTCTTGGGGTAATTTTGGTCGGCCGGCCACTCCTGGGAAGGTTCACCACTGTTCCATGTTTTGCCATTTGTGGATAATGGCTCTCACTGTGGTTCGCTGGAGTCCCAAAGCTTTAGAAATGGCTTTATAACCTTTACCAGACTGATAGATCTCAATTACTTCTGTTCTCATTTGTTCCTGAATTTCTTTGGATCTTGGCATGATGTCTAGCTTTTGAGGTGCTTTTGGTCTACTTCTCTGTGTCAGGCAGCTCCTATTTAAGTGATTTCTTGATTGAAACAGGTGTGGCAGTAATCAGGCCTGGGGGTGGCTACGGAAATTGAACTCAGGTGTGATACACCACAGTTAGGTTATTTTTTAACAAGGGGGCAATTACTTTTTCACACAGGGCCATGTAGGTTTGGATTTTTTTTCTCCCTAAATAATAAAAACCATCATTTAAAAACTACTTGTGTTATATTTGACTAATGGTTAAATGTGTTTGATGATCAGAAACATTTTGTGTGACAAACATGCAAAAGAATAAGAAATCAGGAAGGGGGCAAATAGTTTTTCACACCACTGTATTGTAAACAAGCATACTTCAAGATTTTAGATGAAAGAGAAACGATATAGTCAGTGAAAATAGGTGTCACTAACACTGTACCATATTATGGCTTAAAGTACTGGAACTGTACTTGTTTGTTATACCGAGATTACAAAATATTGGTGAGAATAACATCTAATAGACTTAAAACAGTTCCAGAAGATATTACCTTAAACTAGCAAAACCCGTGCAGTTGCAAGTCAGAAGGCAATAAGCACGGTACTTGCTATGAGATAGCATGAAGTATGCAGAGAACAGACCTAAAGTTGTAATCTTGATTAATCTTGATCTTGAAAAGGCCTCAGAGAAGATTTCACATGGAAGTTAGCAAAGAAAATTGATAGATAGATAGATAGATAGATAGATAGATAGATAGATAGATAGATAGATAGATAGATAGATAGATAGATAGATAGATAGATAGATAGATAGATAGATAGATAGATAGATAGATAGATAGATAGATAGATAGATAGATAGATAGATAGATAGATAGATAGATAGATAGATAGATAGATAGATAGATAGATAGATAGATAGATAGATAGATAGATACTTTATTAATCCCAAGGGGAAATTCACATACTCCAGCAGCAGCATACTGATACAAAAAACAAAAATTAAAGAGTAATAAAAATGCTGGTAAAAACAGACAATAACTTTGAATAATGTTAACGTTTACCCCCCCTGATTGGAATTGAAGAGTCACATAGTTTGGGGGAGGAACGATCTCCTCAGTCTGTCAGTGGAGCAGGACAGTGACAGCAGTCTGTCGCTGAAGCTGCTCCTCTGTCTGGAGATGATACTGTTTAGTGGATGCAGTAGATTCTCCATAATTGATAGGAGCCTGCTGAGCACCCGTCACTCTGCCACGGATGTCAAACTGTCCAGCTCCATGCCTACAATAGAGCCTGCTTTCCTTACCAGTTTGTCCAGGCGTGAGGCATTCCTCTTCTTTATGCTGCCTCCCCAGCACACCACCGCGTGGAAGAGGGCACTCGCCACAACAGTCTGATAGAACATCTGCAGCATTTTATTGCAGATGTTGAAGGACACCAGTCTTCTAAGGAAGTGTAACATTTCTCTAAGATTTAAGGAATGCTCTAAGACTTTACATAAAGAGATACCAAAATATTAGACTGTGCTAAATGTCTAAGATGGATTAAAATTTAAGTAATCAACATACACTTCAGTGTTAACATCTGCAGTGTTCCGTAATTCTGCTATATGCCAGATGGTATGGGATTCCGAAAAGAGTGTTAATTTTCATGATGTGCCGTCTAATGGAATGATAAATGCAATGCATTTTATTGCTAAAAACGTTTGTGATGTGTCTGTCCTCTTTTGGTATGACAGAGATATAGCAACTGGACAGACACACGGACACCTATCCTTTTATTAATGTGGCTCCTCAAAGAAATGAGCACACGACAGAGATGCACATTATCTGTGTAATTATTTGTACATATGATAGTATCTCAAGCACCAAAAATATCAAAATATTGACAGAGTAAACATACAAGAGAGAGGAAGAAAAAAGTTCCCTCTATGGACGATGTCCTAGTAATAAGTAGAAATAAAATGGGTGTGAAAGAAATCATAATACATGCAACTGAGTTTTGTGAAGCATCAGTGTGTAAAACTTATGGAGCTAATGGAAAGAAAAAACATTCTGTGGTACAAGCTTAGAAAATACAAACAAAATAGCAAAATTAATTTTTAAAATTCTTGCAATGGTAGAGTGAAAATGGTACTGTACACTGACCTGACTTTTGAGCTGAGAAACACATGTTGTCATATTTGAAAAGAATTAAAAGCACTTTACATGTTCTATATTAGCTTGGGCCAGACTGCTTAAATAATTGTGCACTGATTTTGTACCTTTTAAAATATTACGTTTAATATAAATCTTTTGATTTCAATACGATGCAATATAAATTTGATATAAAGAAAACAAAAGTGGGTTGTCTCAAAGACTCACTAAAGAATATAGGATATTTCTGATAAGCTATGTTTTGACCATTGTGATATTTGCCCGGACACCACCAGTCGAAGACCACATCTTTATGAAAGCCATGCTTTATTTTCTGCTCTTTTCCAACACAACAACACAGTCCCGCACAACACACTGTGTCTCTAGCCCCAGTCACCTTTCTCTTGGGCCTTTCTCTCACTGTCCCTGGGCCTCCTTCTCTCTCTCCAGGAGCTTCGTCCTGCTCCCGACTCCAGCTCCCTGATAGGAGGGAGGCGGCCCCATTTATCCTCACCCGGATGAGCTCCAGGTGCTCTACCTCCATGAGTGTGGCGGAAGTAAATAAGTCCCGGGCTCCATGAGGCTTGGGCGGCCCCTGGCGGTGGATACGGGCCTCCACGGACTTGAGCCTCCCTGCTCCCCTTCTGTGGCCCTCTTCTGCTCCAGGGCAGTTGCCCCCTCGTGGCCCGGAGGACAAATATGCCACCTCTCGGTCCCTCCAGGCGTCCCGGCCGGGTCTGACCCCCCCAGCCATGTATGACACCATATAAATACATTTTGAACTTAAGGTTAAAATAAATTATGCGGGGCAACAGCCAAGCACCATAATAAGTAAAGTGAATAATTGTGCAAAAAAAGGATAAACTTTTATACCATAAATCAATAGGAGTTAAGACGGTCTTTACCTGACTAATGATGGTTTCTAGTACAGTACTTTGCAGTGAAACCAGGGAAACTTGAAAGGTAGTTTATTTTATACTCCAAGAAAAAGATCCTCCTGTTCTTATCTAACAAATCTTATTAAAGAGAAAAAGGAAGATAATTGGAGTGAATCTCACACTGCTGAAAAAAAAAAAAATTGCTACAGCACTCGTACTGTCAAGAACTTTGTCACACAATATGAAAATGCTTTCTTGCTGATTTATATAGCCTAGAAGAGACGTGTAAGTGTTCCCACATTACATATCAAGCATTTCACAAACAGCAACCACACCTTTCCTATTAAAATATACTTGTTAAGAAGAGGAATACATATTAGTAAAGTCAAAGAACTATCAGGGTATGACTGCTGATACTGGGGAGAAGTAAGTTTAATTTTTTGAAGACTGTTTATACATAGATTAACATAACAGCCTTTTCACCCTGAAAATGTTGAATGTTGGTAGCACTGAAAATGCAACATCTAGAACGCATTTAAACATACATTCAAAATAGATCAAACACTTTTCTTTATTTCCAAAAAATAAGGCAGTTTCAAAAAGTACCATTTTTTCTAAACATACATAAGTCAGTTGTTTACTTTGAGGCTGTCAAATGCATCACCCCACCTCATATTTAAATTCCTAAGACACTCTGGATTGTATGCCTCTAGGGACAACTCAGTTTTACACTGTAGATCTGTATTGACAGTTCACCATATGTTGCTCTCAAACATTCAGAGAAAAGTTTAACATTTAAAAGAATTTTTTATAATTAACACTTTTTTTCTTTATAAAGTTGTCCAAGCGTTATTAAAAGGTTAAACTTACAATATGTAGTATGTAGCACTCTTTACCAAAAAATAAGATTTCTTTAGTCTCTCAAAAATGAATGCAAGATTACAGCAGTGATAAGTAGAACACAAAAGGGAAAAATTAATTCAGGAATCAACTAAAAAACAACAATTTACATTTAACTTTTCATTTCTAAAATTAAAAGAAGGGTGAAATTCAGAAGTGGCACAGTATTGCACTGGTCAATAACCTGAAAATATGAGTTAGCATGAAAGAATAACATTTAATTTCACGAAAAGCAACTTTTATTTTTAGATGAATATTGCTTTACCATATTATTATTGCATCCTGAACTGAAATTGGCAGGATGAAGCACAAGGCAGGAATTAACACCATTTAAATACAAAAAACATTAACACAAATGTGACTAATTCCGAGGTGCCCACTAACCTGACTTTGTTTCTCTGGAAGATGAAAGTCAATCAGAGTCCGCTAAAGATAAATATAAAGAATCTTAAAATATTAGGGGAATCAAATCATTTTGGGGTTTTTTTCTTTTAAATGGTATATGACACACTAATATTGAAGTTAGATGACCTGAATAAAATTGTTGTTGGCTATGTGATACTTTGATCTAAGACAACTTATAATATCCAGATTGTATCCAGCAGAGGATGAATTTCCTTAGAAATGTATTTCTTAAGAACTTCAGCCATACTGTAACTGTTAAATAGATCCACACAGTGCCCACAAAGAAGTTATGACAAAGAAAATGTAGCACTATAAGTTATTTAAATTCTGGCATACTCTTTCCAATACAAAATAGTATAAGGAAGGTAATGGAACAACATGATCCTGAAATGGGTTTCAGCAATTCATGTGTGTCTAACCTAGGGTTGTTAGAGTTTTTTGTCCTAGGGCAAAACCTGGTGGGATATCTTGACTTTTCATAGGTGAGCTATCAATTGCAGAGTGAAGCAGCTTAGTCTGTAATCATTGAATGGTTGTTTTTTTCTAAATTTCACTAATCTAGTCTTTCACTATAGAATACATTATGAGTATCCATCACTCCCTCACTCTTTCTTTTGTTGTAGTCAACATTATTGGCACTCATGAACTTAAAGTAGATCATGCACATTGTCGACAGAAATAATCAGAAATGTACCAGCTTTTGATCAACAAAATCAAATTATATATACAGTCATATGAAAAAGTTTGGGAACCCCTCTTAATTCTTTGGATATTTGTTTATTATTGGCTGAGCCTCCTTTTAATATATGACATGCCTTATGGAAACAGTAGTATTTCAGCAGTGACATTAAGTTTATTGGATTAACAGAAAATATGCAATATGCATCATAACAAAATTTGACAGGTGCATAAATTTGGGCACCCCAACAGAGTTAGTTGAGCCTCCTTTTGCAAATATAACAGGCTCTAGACACCTCCTATAGCTTTTGATGAGTGTCTGGATTCTGGATGAAGGTATTTTTGACCATTCTTCTATACAAAATCTCTCTAGTTCGGTTCAATTTGATGGCTGCCGAGCATGGACAGCCTGCTTCAAATCATCCCATAGATTTTCGATAATATTCAAGTCAGGGGACTGTGACGGCCATTCCAGAATATTGTACTTCTCCCTCTGCATGAATGGCTTTCTAGATTTTGAACTGTGTTTTAGGTCATTGTCTTGTTGGACTATCCAACCCCTGTGTAACTTCAACTTTGTGACTGATGCTTGAACATTATCCTGAAGACTTTGTTGATACTGGGTTGAATTTATCCGACCCTCGACTTTAACAAGGGCCCAAGTCCCTGAACTAGCCACATAGCATGATGGAACCTCCATCAAATTTGACAGAAGGTAGCAGGTGTTTTTCTTGGAATGCGGTGTTCTTCTTATGCCATGCAAAGCGCTTTTTGTTATGACCAAATAACTCAATTTTTGTCTCATCAGTCCAAAGCACATTGTTCCAAAATGAATCTGGCTTGTCTAAATGACCATTTGCATACAACAAGCGACTCTGTTTGTGGCCTGAGTGCAAAAAGGGCTTCTTTCTCATCACCCTGCCATACAGATGTTCTTTGTGCAAATTGCACTGAATTGTAGAACAATGTACAGATACACCATCTGCAGCAAGATGTTCTTGCAGGTCTTTGGAGGTGATCTGTGGGTTGTCTGTAACCATTCTCACAATCCTGCGCATATGCCGCTCCTGTATTTTTCTTGGCCTGCCAGCAACTGTGCCTGTGGCCTTCCATTTCCTGATTACATTCCTTAAAGTTGAAACTGACAGTTTAAACCTCTGAGATAGCTTTTTGTAGCCTTCCCCTAAACCATGATACTGAACAATCTTTGTTTTCAGATCTTTTAACAGCAACTGTGCCTGTGGCCTTCCATTTTCTGATTACATTCCTTAAAGTTGAAACTGACAGTTTAAACCTCTGAGATAGCTTTTTGTAGCCTTCCCCTAAACCATGATACTGAACAATCTTTGTTTTCAGATCTTTTCAGAGTTGCTTTGAGGATCCCATGCTGTCACTCTTCAGAGGAGAGTCAAAGGGAAGCACAAATTGCAATTGACCACCTTAAATACCTTTTCTCATGATTGGACACACCTTTCTATGAAGTTCAAGGCTTAATAAACTAATCCAACCAATTTGGTGTTGCAAGTAATCAGTACTGAGCAGTTACATGCATTCAAATCAGCAAAATTACAAGGGTATCTAAATTTTTGCACAGCCACTTTTTCACATTTGATTTAATTTCATACAACTAAATACTGTTTCACTAAAAATCTTAGTTCGGAAAACACCCCAGTACTCAGATGTTCCTAAGAAATGAAAGACATACCACTGTTATCTTTTTTGTTGAACGTACAGTAAATTATTATGTAGGCTGAGAGGGGTTCCCAAACCTTTTCATATGACAGTATAAATATATAAATATATATATATATATATATATATATATATATATATATATATATATATATATATATACACACACACACATGCGCGCGCACACGCACACACACACACACACACACAATAAATCAATGTGAAGCTATAAGTAAACAATTTGTATCTATGTAAGTATAATTATGTACTGATCCAAACCTTTATTTTCAAAATTATTTTTCATACCAGTCCTTGAAACAATTTCTGTGTACCACTGGACACAGAGAAACCTCACATGTTACAGAATAGATTGGGGTTTTTGTATTACAACTCATCCGTTTCCCTCTGCCTTCTGTAGCTGTTGCCATAGACAAGTTTAGCTTTTTTTTATTAATTTCATACACTAGTTTAGTGTTTATTTATTTATTTAATATTACATCTGGGATATACTATGTACATATTCATTTTCATACCAGTTTCATCCAGTGCTGGGGGCAGGACAGGAAACAACCCTGGACAGGGCATATACATACACCTATTTCATTCACACTGGGGCCAATATAGTGTCCAATTAACCTAACAGCACATTTTTGGTATGCAAGCTGAAAACTGGTGTACTCAGAAACAGTGGAGAGGGACAGTAGCCTTCAGCGAAAGGGTTGGGTTATTGTTTCCCCAGATAAAACTGTGAGAAGCAGCATGGCATGGCACAGCAAGATTCATTGACATTCAGTTCCCTGTGAAAGTTTGCATGTTATGATTCAATGACACTCAATCTGGGGGGGCATTCACTTCCTCATATGAAACTTCAAACACTGCTCAAAAAACTAGCATTGGGTGAAATTGCAGAAGTGTCCGAATATGGTAATTGAACCTTTAACACTTGAACTGCAAAACTGCATGCCATAATGCTTCAAACTTATAATATTTGAAGTACTTACAAATCAAGAATAGCATTCAGTCCTTCAGCAAACTGTTGCTCTCAACAGAGTCAACTATTCTGTATCACTAGAATTATTTCACTTCTAGGACTCATTCAACCATATATTTTCTTTTTATTTGAAAATGACATTTCCCTAGTACAAACTTAAAGTCTTATTGTACATCAACCAAACAATACCCATGCATTCTCACAGAATCCTTGTGCAACTTATTTGCTGCCTTTTACGCACAGCTCTGACATGAAATATGAATGACCAATGATGCACAACTATGCATCAGTGGAATGCTTGGAAAGTTAACTATCTAATGGTAATAAATCTTTCAACATATGTGGCACAATGTAGGTGTGATCTGTGATAAAAGCAGATACACTCAGTTGTGACGCACTGCTGTCTTGGCATACATATGTACAAATCGCATATTTTACTAATGAAAGACAACAGACAACATGTAAATTTATCATTTATTTGGGTATGTAAAAATACCATTATTGCTTTTGATTGACTTGTTGGTTTACTGCAATTTGCACAAACAACTTTGAAATATGGTGGCGTCCCACTGCCAGGAAACCTTATTCATAAGTGGTTGGTTAATAGTTAACAGTGATAGAAGCCACTCGGTGTGCAACATAAAAAAACACATTAAAGAATGATGAATTATGCAGGTTAAAGCTAAATGTTAAGACAAATTCATGGTGTGAGAAAGAATTCAAAAGGAAAGCATTTAAAGTGAAATAAACTGATTCAAACGTTTATTATACTGTAGTGCCTTTCATAGTGAGGCATACCAGGAATGAATGAGAGGGCAAACAATCCAAAGATTTTAAAGAGCAACTATTACCCCAGATACAACAATGCTGGTGTTCATTACCAAATAACTAGATATGGCATGCAAGCACCACTTGCAAGACTCATTAAAGTTACACAACATAAGAAAGTTAGTCAACAAACAGGCAGAAGACATGAGATGTAAGAGACGGAGAACCAGGAAATAAAGCTAGTTGCTCAGCACAGCTGCTTGATCACTTTATTTCTTTATTCCCGACTGTTTTCTCATGCTATTTTCTAAATAAATGGCAGTATTATTTTTGTAATTGGTAATTGAGCACTGCTCTGGTTCTGGACCACCAAAACACCAGCAAGAATCTGCACCTGTCTGACTTTTGTTTTCAGGGAGTCATTCCTATATCTTCATACAACCTATAATCTTTCTTACAAATATAATCACAATCTTAACATAAACATTGTATTATATTATTAGTACTAAATATTCCACTTCAGACTCAATATTACAATCTCTTTAACTACCAAAATAAAAGTTTTCCATTTTTCAACTTGAGGTCAGAAGTTGCCAGGTACAACTAACACAAACAACATATCTTAGTTTTTTTTCCCCCTTGATTGTTGTATTCTATTAAGTATCTAATTAATGTAATGTAATTTAATTAAATTTTATAAACATTGTCATACCCATTTTTGTGCTGTAACTTACCACAGGATTGACTGGAGTTAATAAAAGAAAGCAAAATGTGTTCAAATTAGGTACAACAAACAACATTTTGAACTGGAGACTAAAATCAGAAAAGGAAAGGAAGAGTTAATAGCTTCTGATTAGACCGCATACGGAGCCGCCCCGTCCCATCAAAAGTTGACTGATGAGCAGTGATCCTGCCAAGTAAAGAGCTGTGATTTTCATCCACTTTACTAATCAGACTGCAGATTAAAGGTAAATATGACATTGACAAAAGATATGACAGCTCTTGGCTGATTAAAATTAGCAAGGGTTGTATAATATTGGCTTTCCATTTTCTGAAAGAGCAATTATGAATTTGGAACTGAAAGCATCATTGAACAATCGTTAGGATAAACATTTTAAACAATTACACTGACCTTAGAAGCTCACTGTTTATTTATAATAAAAAGTAAAAACAATTTGAATTACTAAAAATGTAAAAGTATAAAATATTTTGCTCCTGAACTGCTAGTTTTGGCAAACTTACTGAACTGCATGGAGAATAACATTGCAAAACATTCATTATTCAAGAAAGAAAACACTGATATTTTTGCAT
Source organism: Erpetoichthys calabaricus (assembly GCF_900747795.2). Classification (NCBI taxonomy): domain Eukaryota; kingdom Metazoa; phylum Chordata; class Cladistia; order Polypteriformes; family Polypteridae; genus Erpetoichthys; species Erpetoichthys calabaricus. The sequence goes on along the minus strand of NC_041394.2, from coordinate 258,282,235 downwards.
TTGACATTAGACGGCCATTACCATAAAAATGGGCTTATTCAAATCCTCTCCATTACATAATCAGACTGTCAAAGTTTGCTTGCCTACAATATTTTGAAATTTACAAAAATACATTTTAACACATTTTTCTCAGAGGAGGAAAGAGCCAGGTGAATGCATCTCATTATCATGCCTTGCACTTCAATTAACCACTGAGCTCACAAGCAGAATGTTTTAAATATCAGAAAAGAAATTTGATTAAATTCTACAATTTAAACTGCATATGCACTAATACTGTAAACTAACAGTAATACTTTATTATATTCTGCTCATTTTTAAAATACAATTACAAACCTAATATAATCATAAGATTTTCAAACCAATTTAACTTACCTGGAAACATGTTAAAGTATTTACTTGGCCACTGATGTTCAGAAAGACAGCAAATGTTGCTGCTTTATTAACAGGAAAATATGTCATCAAGTAAAAAATGAAGCTATTAAGCTAAGGTTATTTATATTCAGTAGTCAGTAAAAGCACTATGTTATGTGAGAGTCAAGCTAACGCCAAAAGTCATAAAACTAAAAATCTTCATTTATATTTTATAAATTCCCATATTTTATCATGGTTTTAGTGTTTACTCTTTATCAGTATAAGAAGTTAACTATCAACAAGTGTTACTGAAAAAATTGTTTTGAAATTTTTCATGTGACTTTTATATTTGTGGGTGTTGAACTCAAAAGTTACAACCACTTCTCTCCCTCAAATAACATTTTCTCATAAATGTTTTTAGCTGTCAATTAAAGTGTTTTAATTGTGTTAGCACTATAATTAAACATCAGTAAATTATTTGAATGATGATTTGTTTGAATTTAATATTTTCAATCATTAAAATCCATATTTAAAACAAAAGTTATTTTATTCTATACTCAGATTATAATATACCTGAAAGTTCTGTTTATTTTACTGCGTAAGCAGTCAGGACATGCAAATTGCCAAATGTGGGAGTGGGGCAGGAGTGCCAAGAATTTATATTGGGTTCAGAAGGAATGGCTAACCAGAAAAAAACTACAGGTTGGTGTCAAAAACATTATCAAGCTGTTCTTATTGGATCCAGATCAAGTGCTGCTATGTATTTGTGCCGGAAACATCTACGTTTGTCTGAGGCCAAATTAAAACAGGGCATTTTTGCTAGATCTGAAATTAGAAAAGCCAAATTAAAACAGGGCCTTTTTGCTAGATCTGAAATTAGAAAACTGATTTTTGATGCATAATTTGATGGTGCGATGAACAACCTGGAATGAGAAGCTTGTATGTTGTTTAAAGAAGTAACTTCTCAATTTTTAGGTAACAATCTTCTTCTTTCGACTGCTCCCGTTCGGGGTTGCCACAGCGGATCATCCAAAATTGTTGTCCGCATATTGATTTGGCAAAATTTTATACCAGATGCCCTTCCTGATATAATGATTTAAAATACAATTGTGCACATAAGTTTACGTACCCTGGCAGAATTTGTGAAATATTGGCTAGTGTTTGGAAAATAAGTATCCTTGCAGAAAGCTTTCCTTTTAATTATGGAGTGTGCTCAGGTAAAACAATTTCTTGAAATCTCAACAAGTGATCCTGGCAGTTGTGGCTGAAATCTTGGTTGGTCCACCTGACCATAGCTTGGTAACAACAGAACCCTTAACTTTCCACTTTTTTATCGGAATTTGAGCACTGCTGACAGATTTTATGGTCTGAGTCACACAAAATAACAATAAGAAATAACTTCAGATGGTAGTACAGATTGCATAACTATTACTAATACCTACAGTCTAAACTATTACTACACATCAGACTATTTGTTCATAAAAATTCATTAAGAAATTCTCTACAAACAAAGAAATACGTATAAGGGTTGTTCTGCTTCATTATTAAAGTCAAAAGACGCAAGCAATCACAAATGTTTCCCTAATGTTAGCAATTCCTTTTCTGTCAAGTGCATGAACCTTTGCCTGATAATCTTATTTCCAGGTAATCAAAAAATGAAAATGGGATATTCTTAAAGTGGTATGTTGAGTTCTGCTTTGCTATCAATCAAAGAATTAGATGTTTTGCATAAGAATAGTATGCTAATTAATTCCTGGTTATAATGTGCTTAGGTTGAGAGACATTACTTCCCCTTCCTCGAGCAGCATACACTCACACTTAACAAGTGCTTTCCTGATTGGATTAGGTCTGACAAGCAATCATTTCTAATCTGGTAAACTGGCAAAAACACACGCAGAGAAAATAATAAGTGGACTTACAAGGACTAAATGGGATGATGTCTTTAATAACAATAGGGTGCTAAGCAAAAGGCAATATACATTTGGTAAGTGTCCTAGCATCCGTACCCAAGTCAAATATATTGTACATAACATTACAACACCCAGAATGAGTATTTTAAAATTCTATCTAAAATAAACTCAAAAAATGAAAAGTCTTTAAAAAAATCAAATATCAGCAGAAGTAACATACATACAATAGTTCCATACAATAGTAAACAAATAATCACTAATTTTATCATTTTAAGTAGTGCTTAGCAAAGAATGAAGCATCACCACTTCAGTTTAACTTTAAATTTTGACTAAACAACAAATGACTTTTTCACTACAGTAACTCCACCATGAAGCCAAGAAAGACTAACATTCACATCTATAGTAAATGTAGCAAGGCATAATATATCTGCAGTATATATATATATATATATATATATATATATATATATATATATATATATATATATATATATATATACTTTTCATTCTTTATTATCTATATATGCAGTCATGCCCACAGATACTAAGAAAAAAGAAATGCCTGTAAACTGTTACATCAAGTGTGAAACAAGTAAACACCACATCAAGGAGAATTTATCATATACATATGAATACAAATGCACCACCCACACCATAAATACATAATATATAAATATGTACGTAATGCATTCAGTATATAGACACAGTTTTTTCTTTAACAACAAAAATCTATTTCTAGCAATTATTCATTTTATTTATTAATTTTAAGGAAGTCCCTCAACTGTCACATTGATTCTATTTTAATAACATGAAAAACTGTCATGTTCATTCTGTGAATGACAGCATATTATCATATATACTTCTGCTAGATGCCAGCTTGAATTTCCATTATAGAACATGTCAAGGCCACTTTTCATCATCCGAAAAAATCTTGTCTCAATGAACAAGGCACAAATTATTTCAAACAGAAAAGGAACACAAAACAAAGCTCTGTTTCTTGTGGAATGTGCTGTAATATATGTATCAGATATACACTTTTCTTTCAATGTCAGTTATATAAAAAAAATTATATTAATAAAATTGTTATTTACGGCAGACAGTAAAGCCATGCACTTTAGGCCCCAGAAAAAGACTGATCATTACTATTTTGAGTAATTATTTCCATTTCATATGGTTAGTTAAGAGTTATATACATTTTTCAAACTGCAATATCAACATGTGCCTGTATATTAATTAAATTCGGTTGAAAAAAATAATATACTAAAGCCACAGCTTTTAAAAAAATTACATTTTTATTGGTTTATTTACATAAGGTGTTTCCTAAAATGTATAACGTAGAGGATAAGTTCAGTATTTTTTAAGTCAGAGTTATTTTTCCACGGTCACAGTATATATTAAATACCTATTGCAAATTGTGTTTTTTTTTTTAACATTTAAATACTGCTTCTGTTCTTGCAGTCTAACGGGTATCAGAGCAATGTAAATATGATTTTAGAAAAAAAGTCTTCTGCATTTCTAAGATGTAGACAAGTGCTGAGGCTTGAGGTTTAATGTGAATAAAGAAATCGAACAGCACAAAACACACATGGATCTGAATCTGTTTAAAGCAGTGAAAAAGGGAGCTGCATGGTATTAGCAATGTTAAAGCTATTTGCTAGCAAAGTGAATATAGTATACTATACATAAGTAGCTCTTGTGTAAAGACATATGGTAGCACTGCTGCTTTACAAATCAAACTCATGTATTAACAAAACCCAAAAGAGTCACTGGAAATACTATTCTGTGCAACAGAAGATCAAAAAATTAAAAAAAAAAAATGAAAAAATTAACACAGGCATAGAAATTCAAAAATGACTCTTTAATATTCTAGCTTACCACTAAGCTATCATGTAGCTAGTAAAATAACACACTTGAAGTGCTGTAAGCCTAATATTTAGCTAGCAAAACATCATACCGCAGATAAAGTAAAACTGCACCAAAGCTGATGCCAGCAAAGCAGCGGGTCCAGAAGGAGTATCGCCACGACTGCTGAAGGTCTGTGCATTGGAGCTGGAGGGTCCTCTACAGCGCATCTTCAACCTGAGCCTGGAACAAGGGAGAGTCCCGAGGCTTTGGAAAACATCTTGCATCACCCCAGTCCCAAAGGTATCACGTCCTAGTGAGCTGAATGACTTCCGGCCTGTTGCTCTTACATCACATGTGATGAAGACCATGGAGAGGCTGCTGCTTCACCACCTGAGGCCACAGGTTCAACACGCCCTCGACCCTCTGCAGTTTGCATATCAGGAGAAGGTGGGAGCGGAGGATGCCATCATCTATATGCTACATCGATCCCTCTCCCACTTGGACAGAGGCAGTGGTGCTGTAAGAATTATGTTTCTAGACTTCCCTAGCGCCTTCAACACAATCCAACCTCTGTTCCTTAGGGACAAGCTGACAGAGATGGGAGTAGATTCATACCTGGTGGCATGGATCGTGGACTATCTTAAAGACAGACCTCAGTATGTGCGTCTTGGGAACTGCACGTCTGACATTGTGGTCAGCAACACAGGAGCGCCACAAGGGACTGTACTTTCTCCAGTCCTGTTCAGCCTATATACATCGGACTTCCAATACAACTCGGAGTCCTGCCACGTGCAAAAGTTCGCTGACCACACTGCTATCATAGGGTGCATCAGGAGTGGGCAGGAGGAGGAGTATAGGGACCTAATCAATGACTTTGTTAAATGGTGCGACTCAAACCACCTACACCTGAACACCAGCAAAACCAAGGAGCTGGTGGTGGATTTCAGAAGGCCCAGACCCCTCATGGACCCCGTGATCATCAGAGGTGACTGTGTGCAGATGGTGCAGACCTATAAATACCTGGGAGTGCAACTTGATGATAAATTAGACTGGACTGCCAATACTGATGCTCTTTGTAAGAAAGGACAGAGCCGGTTATACTTCCTTAGAAGGCTGGCGTCCTTCAACATCTGCAATAAGATGCTGCAGATGTTCTATCAGACAGTTGTGGCGAGTGCCCTCTTCTACGCAGTGGTGTGCTGGGGAGGCAGCATTAAGAAGAAAGACGCCTCACGCCTGGACAAACTGGTGAGGAAGGCAGGCTCTATTGTTGGCATGGAGCTGGACAGTTTGACATCTGTGGCAGAGCGACGGGCGCTCAGCAGGCTCCTATCAATTATGGAAAATCCACTGCATCCACTAAACAGTATCATCTCCAGACAGAGGAGCAGCTTCAGCGACAGACTTCAGTGACAGACTGTCACTGTCCTGCTCCACTGACAGACTGAGAAGATCGTTCCTCCCCCAAACTATGCGACTCTTCAATTCCACCCGGGGGTGTAAACATTAACATTATACAAAGTTATTGTCTGTTTTTACCTGCATTATTATCAATCTTTAATTTAATATTGTTTTTTTGTATCAGTAAGGTGCTGCTGGAGTATGTGAATTTCCCCTTGGGATTAATAAAGTATCTATCTATCTATCTATCTATCTATCTATCTATCTATCTATCTATCTATCTATCTATCTATCTATCTATCTATCTATCTATCTATCTATCTATCTATCTATCTATCTATCTATCTGATACTGCTATTGTAAAGTCACACATATATACAACCCTACAACCCCATTTCCAAAATAAATTGGGATGCTGTGTAAAATGTAAATAAGAACAGAATGTGATGATTTGAAATTAATTTAAACGCATATTTAATTGAAAGCAGAACAAGGACAACATATCAAATGTTGAAAATGGGAAATTTTGAATTCGATACCAGCAACACATTTTTCAAAAAGTTGGGAAAGGGCAACAAAAGACTGTAAAAGTTGTGGTATGTTGTATATAAAAAAAAACACCTAGTGGAACATCTCACAACAGGTCAGTAACCCTCAGAAGTACAGATGGGGGTTTTACCACTCTGTGAAAGACTGTATGGGAAATTATTGCTGCAATAAGAATAATGTACACATATTTGGGGATTTCATCACCTGATGTACATATTATCATTAAATGATCCAGAGAATACAGAGATATTTCTGTATGCAAGGGACAAAGCCGAAAACGTATGGCTATGATCTTTGGTCCCTCAAATGGAACTGTATTAAAGACAGGCACGATTCTGTAGTGGAAAAAGCTGCATGAGCTTAGGAACACTTCCAAAATCCATTGTCTGTGAAGACAGTTTGTGGCTGCATCCACAGGTGCAAGTTAAAACTCTACAATGCCAAGAAGACACCATATACAATCAATCCTCAAAATGGGCAACTTTAATTTTCACAACTAATTAAGGAGGCACCATTGCTGCAGTTTGCATTTCATCAGACAACAGCTTTGAACAGCAACTTGAAATTGCAATGCGTCAGTCTGTTGCATCCGCATTATCTGTGCTAAAAAACTTGCCATCACAGAATGATGACAAGAAACTGGATGCATCAGTAAAAGCTGAAATGGCGGTGTTTCAGCGCAACGGCAAGCGCGGGTGTTGTTTAGAACAAGTGTATCAGTCGCTGATGATTGTGCCGCCTACTTCAGTGGAGGCAGAGCGTGCTTTCCCAGCAGCTGGCATACTTCTGCATGAAGATGCGCTCTCGCATGGACGACCGCACGCTGGACACGTTAATAATAATAAATTACATTTATATAGCACCTTTCTCAGTACTCAAAGTGCTATCCACACAGGGAGGAACCGGGAAGCGAACCCACAATCTTCCACAGTCTCCTTACTGCAAAGCGGCAGCTCTATCACTGCGCCACCTGTGAGGACGTCGTGCTTTCTATGCTCTTATTACCACAACTAAAGATACATGTACTTCTATGACAGCATGAACTGCTTGTAGATAAGGTTAGTCTTTTATTTGTGTCAACATATTGCACTAGTTTTATTAAAAATAAGTGTCAGTCGTTCTAAAACCATTCACATGTTAGATGCCCGGGAGCCCGGGATTCCCGGGAATGAAATGTGGGATTCCCAAATTCCCGGGAATGGATAAACCCATCTGGGAATGGATTCCCTAGCTACTATGATACCAGATTCTTCAGTTGCCCTGTTCATCCTATCATTTAAGAGTAAAGAGCTCCCCATGCATTTGTTGCTTATTTTAATTCTAATCTCTATTAGAATCTATTTAATTTTAATCTCTAGTAGGATTGACTACTGCAATGCAGTGTTCACTGGATGTTCAAACTGTTCTTTATACAGCCTCCAGCTAATACAAAATGCGGCTGCAAGAATTATTACAAGAACAAGCAAATATGAACACATAACTCCAGTTCTTAAATCCTTACACTGGCTCCCGGTTAAGTTTAGGGCAGATTTCAAAATCCTTCTTTTAACATCCATCCATCCATTTTCCAACCTGCTGAATCCGAACACAGGGTCACGGGGCTCTGCTGGAGCCAATCCCAGCCAACACAGGGCACAAGGCAGGGAACCAATCCCGGGCAGGGTGCCAACCCACCGCAGGACACACACAAACACACCCACACACCAAGCACACACTAGGGCCAATTTAGAATCGCCAATCCACCTAACCTGCATGTCTTTGGACTGTGGGAGGAAACCGGAGCGCCCGGAGGAAACCCACGCAGACACGGGGAGAACATGCAAAATGGCCGAGGTCCGGCTTACTTGTCTGAACTTATCATGACTTACAAACCAGAGTGCACATTAAGATCTCAAGATGCTGGTCTGCTTATGGTTCCAAGGATTAATACAATAACAATGGGAGGTCGAGCTTTTAGTTACAGGGCCCCTAAACTGTGGAATGGTCTGCCTGCTACTATAAGAGATGCCCCTTCGGTCTTAGCTTTTAAATCCCGGCTGAAGACTCACTACTTCAGTTTAGCATATCCTGACTAGAGCTGCTGATTAACAACAGAGATGCAGTCTGTACAGTTAGTCATTAGCACTAAATCATAAGTAACATGATAGTTAGAATTGGATACTAACCCTCACCTATTCTGTTTCTCTTCTCGGTACTCAAATGTGGCACTTGGTGCCACAGCCCACCTGCCAAGTTGTTTTGCCTGCCTAAGGTAAAGTCATCCCTGATGGAGGATCGCAGGAATCGTGAGAAAGAGGGGTCCTTTCATCGGATTGGCTGGCCCAACACTATTTCAGCCATGGAATGGCCAAATGGGGGAGGCAGCTTGATGGATGAGGTCTCCAGGAGTCTAAAATTATCCAAATCTTATTATGTGATTTCATCTACTGTTAAATTCTGCTCCGTACTTCTAAAAAATTTTTATTTTTCATTTTTTTATTGAGGATTTGTTCTGTTCTGTGTATTGTATTGTATTGACCCCCTTCTTTTGACACCCACTGCATGCCCAACCTACCTGGAAAGGGGTCTCTTTTTGAACTGCCTTTCCCAAGGTTTCTTCCATTTTACCCTACTAGGTTTTTTTGGGAGTTTTTCCTTGTCTTCTTAGAGAGTCAAGGCTGGGGGGCTGTCAAGAGGCAGGGCCTGTTAAAGCCCATTGCGGCACTTCCTGTGTGATTTTGGGCTGTACAAAAATAAACTGTATGTATGTATGTATGTAATTGTTTTGCTTAAAATATCAAGTTTTATGCTTTGATTAATAAAGTATATCAAAAGTATACCAAAAAAAGTTATGCCCCCAAAGCATAGTGTTAGTCCTTCAGACACTAAGCACAAGCGTACAAAGTCAGTGATGCAGCTTAGTGAGAAAATAAAAATGTTAACTTAATGTTGGAATGTTACCAGCCACTTTCACCTGTGAGTCCTATTATCGATTGCAGCCTCAAGTTTAAACATCAACTCACCTCTGCTATGCTCACATAAGCTGAGATCTTTATGGATCTCAAACAATGCACAAAGCAGATGTTGCTGACAGGTTATTTCAAGCCAGTGCACACTTCACGATCTCCGAAGAGAGCTATGAAGGACAGAGTTTTGGAGGAGATGTTGAGATCTTACAAGTCTCGGCGTCTCCTGACAGCGGTGACTATAATTTGTTATTTATTTTTTTTAATTGAGATTTTAGAACAAAAGATCATAGAATTCTAGTAAATGACTAGTGAGAAAAAGGTTTTTTTGCATGTTGATGATTGTATTTTGTGTACTGCATTTTATGGATTATTTCATGGTTATTGTGCTATGAAATGTGCATATTATCAAAAACAGTGTTTTGTTATCATGAATTCTATGCAGAAAACTGTATTTTGAACAATTTCTTACAAAAGATTACCTGTTTTCTTTAGTCATGGGAAGCAAGCCCCCCCATTTCCCATTAGTTTAATGTAACAGTAATCACATTTTCGACTTTTGCGCAATTTCCTAGGAACATAACCTCTGCAAAAGTTGAGGATTGACTGTATAAACATGATCCAGAAACACCACCAGAAACTCTACCATGCAAAGAAGAAATCATATATAGACATGATCCAGAAAAACTGCTGTCACCTCTGTGCCCAAGCGCATTTAACATGAGCTGAGGCAAAGTGGAAAAGTGTCCTGTGGTCTGACAAATCAAAATTTGACATTCTTTTTGGATGTCATGGACACTGTGTCCTCCAGGCTAAATAGGAGAGGGACACTCATGCTTGTTATCAGCACACATTTCAAAAGCCAGTATCCGTGATAGTATATGGGTGCATTAGTGCATACAGCATGGGTAGAAAAGAATCACCGTAGCAGTCACAAATAAAATTGTAGTCCATTATTGTCCAGGAAAACTGTCACATTTTACATTTTTCGCCAAACAATAATTTTATTTGAGTCAATTACGTAAATTTTTATTTCATAAAACACAAGCATTAAAATCAGGTCTGCACAGGTAACAGCCATACCCTTAGCAATCAGATCACTATCAGCAGAAAAGGCAATTGCAACCTTAAAGAAATGACCTACAAGAAACTACATCCTGTGGGATCAGAGGTTGCCGCAGAGAAAGAGACATGCAATGAGGTTAACAACACAGCCAGATTTCATTTAAGATGGCAGAACCACACAAAAATATGTTTGTATACATTTTCCAAAAATAGAACAAAGTTAATCAACACCAACTGGGATTGTGTGAAAAATTAACCATGCCCCTTGGTAAATAAACCAAATTACAAGGATAAATACAGTCAACTGATTAAGCATGGCCAAACTAGATTACAGCCAGTTCTGCTTAATGAAATTTTCACTTATTTTAACCCATTCCATCAGAGGTATGTTACCACCATAAGAATTCGATTTCGCAAATTATGATATGATCAAAGGAAGTTCCTGATAAGACCAGAAAAAATGCAGAAATCTATCACTGCAGAACCAGCTACAATGCCATGGATGGGACTACCACAATCCGTCATGAGAGCTGTAATATTCAATTTAAAAACACTTGCAACAATAGTGAACCTTCCTTAGGGTGACTAGCTCAAAATCACACATACCCAAAAGGTAATTAAAAAAAAAAACACCAAATCAAAGAATTGGTGATTCCTCTTGCCTCAGTAAAGGTCACTGGTCATGACTCCAAAATCAGAAAGACAATGAAGAGAACATGGGCTTCATTCAGCAACAGCTACTAACCAAAAGGAAAATAAATGTTTGTCTCTGAATTACCAGGAAGCACCCAAGCCTTTCTGGGAGAACATTCTGTGGAGAGGTAAGGTAAAGGTGGAACATTTTTCATGACATGAGGCACATTGTTACTGGTGAAAAACAAACATAGAATTCCACAGTAAGAATATCATCCCAAAAGTCAAATATTGTTGCGGTTGTGTGATGGTGTGGGGATGTTTTGCTGCCTCAGCCATTCTATATGACTTGTCATAGTTGAAGGAACCTCTTAAATCTGTAATACATCAGAACTGTACTAAGGAAAATGTCCACTCATCTCTTCAAAAATACAAAACATTCTGTTCACATCAGAATGACTAAAATAAAAGCAAAATTAATGTTCAGACCTAAATCCAATTCACATCCTACTAAATGACCTGAAATAAAAGGGTCAGGCTCAAAAACCAACCGATCGTTTCTAAATGTAAGCTATTCTGCAAAAAAAAAAAAGTGGATTAAAGTTTCCACTACAGAAGTGTCTGGTTGCATTCACTACAACTAAAGGTAGGGTAAACATTTAATAAATGTAACAGGCAATGACTTTTTCACATAGTGCCAGTAGATGTTGGATAACCTTGCTCATTTAATAAATGATATGACTGATTAAAAAATAAATAAATTATTGAAGACTTTACAATATTCAGTGTCAAAAATTTGCAATAACACAGCAAATCACTGACAATGGCTAATATCTTTTAACTTCACTAGGAAGAACATAAAACCTTACTAACATATGACAAAATTTGTATTAAAACAAGTATTTTTCTGACATGAACATTTAAAAAACAAACGGTTAAGTTTATTCTATTACTCTGTGTAACAATAAAATGCGTAACACTACCATCTCAATAAAATTAGTTATACTATGAAGATGTACTCCTATAGTCTTTTTTAATTTACACTGGCATGGCCTCAGAAGTACTGGTCAATTATATCATACAGCATTTACTTAGAATAAGGAGGATCACAGTCCACTGTTAGCAGTTCCCGTATATAATGTTAAATGATGCACATCAAACAAAAAAAAAAAAAAATGCAGATAAAAGTAATATTTAATCTATATATTCACTGCTAAATATATTAGAAGTCTTTTTTCTGTTACTAAATGATTTATATTTTTTCTTTAAGCACAGTAAATAAGTGCAGGTTGATTTACTTAATGACTCTTATATGGTGTCTGATTTGCATGTAGTTTTGTTTGTTTTTGTATTTTAATTCACTAAATGGATGTAGTCATAAGTATCTTCTTATATATTGTATATTCTTATATATTATATATTCGCTATTGTGGCTGCTCATTTGTCTGTCCAGGATTTTAAATCACCTGTACCTTGCAAACCGTTTGACCTATTGACCTGAAATTTGGTACACATATACTACGTGACCTCTTCTGTCCGCTTTTGGGGTGATGATTTTTGTTAGTCTTTTTATTTTTATTTTATTTTATTGTAGATTCAACTCTCGGCAGTGGGCAGCAGGGCAGCCGTGCAGCACATGCGTACGGCCACTGTTCTCATCCCTACCACCTTCGCCGCCACTTCCACTACCTCTTCATATCTTAAATTATTCTTGAGGGAGATTGAAAACTTAAGTGCCAGCTTAAATGAAAAATTAAGGAAAATGTACTAAGTAATTGCAACATAAAAACTGATTTAATCAGTTTTAACTTGAAAAGATGCCAACGAAGGAAGAGAAGAAGCGGGCTGCTAGAGTGGAGAAAACAAGAGCTGCTCATGAAGCAGCAAGTGCATCAACCTCTGAGCAAACAGATGCTAAACGTACAGAGAAAGAGTATGAAAACTATAAGTCAAGTTTATTCACTGCACGTTATTGTGCAATCCACTGTTACTGGTTTCAAATGTTATGGCTTATGAGGACTTCAAGAACATTTTAACTCCAGAAATTCTTCATACATCATAACATTTTTTAATACTTATGACATCATTCTTTCATTGTGTTAACAAAGGCTGTTTCTTTCAGTATTATGTTTGTCAGCATACACCATGATGGGAACAGGGAATTTTCCAGAGGATCATGACAGTTCAAAACAAGACAGAGGGGGCAGTATTTGGGGCACATTTCAAGGTAGAAAAAGTGGACAATTAATTATATTCCAACTGTACTGTGAAATAGTCACTAATTTTGTCTCCACTACCAAAAAATTAAGAGTCAAGATAAGCATAGCGCTATGGATTGCATCTTTTACCGAATTCTTAATTAAAGTAATTCCGTGAGACTAAAAACAAATGTTTTTAAACTACCAGCATTAACAGCATATAAATAAATATATACTATACCTTGTAGTTCTCCACTCCGACTGTAAAGCTCCCTGCGCTGCTCACGTAAATAGGCACTCATACTTATGGCATGGGAAGAAGATTCAAACCTAAAATTACAAAGTGACTATCACCAAGTTTATCAAAACAACAAAAAATAAATAAAGAAACAAAAAACTTGCACCTAGTTACTTCAAGGCTACAAACATTAGCAATCCTAGAATGTGTTGTTATTTTATTCTTCAATTTCCACCTACTGTATGTAAATACCTAGTATGTTTTAAATATAGTTTTGAAGGAAAAAGTGAGTATTGAGTAAATGTTTATAAAGAGGACATTGACACTGCAGAGAATAACTAGTGTTAAGTCAACAAAATCTACAGTTAAAATACAAAAGATACCAACAAAATAAAGAAAAAAAAGAAGAATGTGCAAATGCTGAACTACGGGTGAAGACATGTAATGTACCACAATCTACAGTTAAAATACAAAAGATACCAACAAAATAACAAAGAAAAAAAAGAAGAATGTGCAAATGCTGAACTACGGGTGAAGACATGTAATGTACCAAGTAGGTACTGCTAATGAGTTCATATTCCAAGGATCAAATATAATCATGCACAGAGACAAGAGTCATATGAGACATTTTATGGAAAAAAAAAACCAATAACAAAAGGATATGTGTCATATGCACAAGCAATATGTAAACTGTACAAGACTGAACATAATGGGACACTGAGAAATAACAATGTGATACCTGTTTGCTCTTTTAATCTCTAACCAGGAAAACAACAACCCAAAAGGAAAATGCAAAATCTGTTACAACTGCTTCACAATCCCAAAATATTTAAAACCCAGCAAGAAACAGTGTGACATCTGGAGTGATCAGAAGAAAGTACAAAAGCAAAGCAGTACAACTGAATGCACTGCATTTTGGGTTTATTTCTTTGTTTTCCATAAACTTTCACTTGCTGTCTTACAATAAAGAAGAAGTTCATCTGGTTCCCTCTTTTTTCTTAACTCTTTGTCTGATCTTTTCAAACTGGCATAGTTGACATGATACAGAATCATCAACACACTATATTGAGGATGCTCAAAGGAATGCCTGAGCAGATGTAATTAGTACAGATTCAGGTAGCAGCCCAGCAGACTATGGGTCAAAAAATCTAATATCAATTAATACTGGCCTAAGTACTTACTTCTTATTAGGAGAATGCAGATATAGAAGCCTATCTGGTGATTTTTGATCACTTTGTCACACATTTTAACTGGCCTCTGCAAGACTAGGCCCCCATTCATTTAGTCCCTGTTCCTGACAGGCAAGGTATTATATGCCAATTATGAATTAAAAGAATGGTCACCAGTGATTATCACCTGCTTTGGGGTAACACTGTGGGTCTGGCCTCATACTGTATGTGCTACAAATGGCAATACAACAACGCCAAATCTGTCAGGGCACAGTCTATTGAATAATGAGAAATTAGATGGAACTCAATTTAAACAGTGGGGTAAGGATTGTGTAACTTATCCTAGCAGAGCAGCCATGTCATTACCAACTTTTACCAACTGGATCAAGAACAAACAGCATGTATGGAGACTTGGGGACTTATACCATGAATATTATAATAATTACCCACAAGGAGCAATTCAGCATATGCAGATATCCATGCTATGAAGCCCATGTTATAACTTAATTTTAGGCTAAGATTAAAAATGGAGTACTACACCCCCAACTAACCATACCTCTAACAAAGTTTCCAGACAATCTGAAGTGGAACAGAGAGAAGGTTAACAAACTCCACATATAATATGCAAAACTGATAAAAGAAAATAAAAATGTGTGCCAAAACAGTGTGATTTCCAATCAATCTGTCATGAGACAGCTACAGGTGCACTTATAAAGCAGCATTAAAACACACCAAAGTTAGTACCTTGCAATACATAGCACAACAAAAAGATTAGATTGTACAGGTAAGTTGTCTGATACCATAAAAATGAAAGCTCTCTGAGATGCATCAATAGTGTTGTTTATTGGGTACATATCAGATTGCATACTACAGAAATAAATAGTATTTCAAATAGAGGGCAATATACAGTGTCACTTTCTGCAACATTCTTGCTTGGATGAACTCAGCTCATTTTGTTACTCAACCATGTGTCCTCCCATCACAAACATGTCTACACCCCACTTTGCTTTAAGAAACTCTAGAAGAGTATCACTTTTATTAGAAAACCTTGTTTATGCTTTATTTGCTAAAATCAATACTCACAACTCTAATAAATTCATTCAGTGTTAATTACAATTGCAAAATACAAAACAAACAACTTAACCTGGTATATGAATATGGAGTTATCAACACTGCATTACACAGAAACAGGGAATCCATCCCGGACATTTTTCATTCCCAGGAATGAAACTGCTACAATTCCCTGGAAAACGGGAATGGCAATTCTCACATATATAGCGTGTAAAAATCGATAAAGAAATAACAGAGTTATAGTTGAAAATAATTAAGTGGCACGGTTTTTTGGCCCACGGTATAGTGTTTTGCCGATTAATTCAGTCAACAACAGACAGCAGCAGTCAGTCTCCCGGCTCAGTGGCACAGTGGACTGGAAGGAGTCTGCACTTTGCAGCTCACGAATGCTGGGACGGGGCAGAGTTCATTGACATCTGTGCTGTTGACAGCTTTGAACAGCAACTTGAAATTACAATGCATCAGTCTGTTGCATCCGCATTATCTGTGCTAAGAAACTTGCCATTACAGAATGATGACAAGAAACTGGATGCATCAGTAAAAGCTGAAATGGCGGTGTTTCAGAGCAATGGGCGTTGTTTAGAACAAGTGTATCAGTATCTGATGACTGTGCCGCCTACTTCAGTGGAGGCAGAGCGTGCTTTCTCAGCGGCTGGCGTACTCTGAACGAAGGTGCGCTCTCGCCTGGATGACCACACACTCAATACGTTGTGCTTTCTATGCTCTTATTACCGCAACTAACTAGATACATGTACTTATATGACAGCATGAACTGCTTGTAGTTAAGGCTAGTCTTTTACTGGTGTCAACATATTGCAGTAGTTTTATTAAAAATAAGTGTCGCTCGTTCTAAAACCGTTCACATGTGAGATGCCTGTGCACTGTGTCATTCCTGGGAGCCCGGGATTCCTGGGAATGACATGCGGGATTCCCGAATTCCCGGGAATGGATAACCTTACCTCTTACCTCTAAGTTTTATACATATTGTAAAATGATTCATACTTACTTGAACAAGGACTGCTTTGGTCTCTGTGGCCTTTTCTTAGCAAAGAAGGCTGCAAAATCACTCCCTGTGCTAGCATAGCTAATTTGGGAAGCTGGCTCAGAAGCACTTCGAGTATTTTTCACATCCAAATAATCCATCAAAAGAACCTATAAAGAAAAAGTTTTTAAATTCACTATTTTTTCAAATATACAATTATTTTGAATGTGGCCCACTGTATTTTGATGACATTATATCAAAAATATGAACTTTATAAGGAAACGTAGGTACTCTGGTAACACCTACATGTTACAGATTTCATTCCTCTTACTGAATAGAAGAAAAATTAAATATGAAGCTATTGTCATGTGCTGGAAATAAAAAGAATGATTTTGTAATGTTTTTGTTATAAACTGGCCCACAAAAAAGGAAACTAAAAGAAAACATCACACATTTTTCGGAAAAATGTTAAAGATAAACAAAATTAAAGGAATGTGCATTAAACCAAATAGAAACCAAAAGCACAACTTCACACAAAGGACCATAGGAACCGAGAAAAAACAACCCAATCACAGAGCTGATGCAAGAAACTCTTGTCCAAAAAACGTTTTATGTTTTCCTTATGTATTGCCAAAAAGTGGAAGCTGACCCAAAGAGATTCTTTTAGTGTTTAAGTACTAAAAGTGTGGTCAAAGAGGGTCAAGTATACTAGGTACACTAACGGAAAATAAAAATATACACACAGTTAAATAGTTAATGCTCTAAAATTGCATTTTCATTAAGTTTTCACATGTGAAAAAGAGGGTTACATTTCAGCAGTAACAGGGACTACCAAGGAAGAACATTCTGATTTGGAAATTGTGGAGAGACAAGTACATGTACTTAAATAGACTAAAATCTTACAAATCACCAGGGCAAGATAACATCTATCCTTGAATAATGTTATTTAGTTCATATATAAACCCTTGACACTTATTTATGGAAAGTCACTGCATACTGGGGAAATTCCTAAGAACCGAAAAATAGCAAAGATTATCCTATATATAAAAAAGGTGATCAGTCTGATCCAGTAACTAAAAGCCAGAAACCTTATTGTACATCACAAGTAAACGACACAAAGGAATTATTAAGGAAAAGATTGAGCATCAAATGGCAAGAACAGGAGTTTTGCTAAACAGGAAGGATTTAGATGAGGAATGACATGTTTTATAAATATGCTTGAATTTCTAAGAGGTAGCAACAAAAGCATGTGATCAGAGTGGTGCATCTGATATTATTTATTTTCATTTTAGAAGGCATTTGGTAAGATCCCACATATAGATATTGAACATCAAATTAAAAGAAGTGGGAATTAAGGGAATAGTGTTTAGATGGTATAAAATTGGCTCAAATGAAGGAAGCAAAGGGTTATGATGTATGGAACCTTATCAGATTTAGGTGATGTTAACAGTGGTGTCCCGCCAGGGGTCAGTGCTGGTGCTGCTGCTATTTATACATATATATAATCACACATGTGCACATACAAGGGCACATATATGTATAAGGTGTATAAGAGCAGTCAACAGTCAAAGGGCTTAACTGAGGGTAAGATGTCAGCTCAAGGATTGATAAAGTGCACTAACATCTCTTCTCACTTTTCCACAGATCAACAGAAGGGAAGCCCAGTTAAACCAGCACCAACTTCCACCCTCTTATCCAAACCACACCCTTCTACTGACCTCACTTCCGCTATCCCTGACATGGACCCGCCTCTTCCTGCACAGCCACTATAAAAACCCACACCCTTTGTTCCTCAGTTAGTTGATTGGTCTTTTGTGACTACTCATTGCATTTACTTGTTATTTCCTGTCAATATACGGGCTGGATCCCCCAAACCTTTCTCTTTCTCTTATCTTTTCTTTACAATACAGTAAATATAAATAATATGGATAATGAATATAAATAACAAGATGGTTAAATTTGAAGATGGTACCAAACTAGGTGAAATCACAGCTAATCTACAATCTGCAGATCGTTACAGAGGGACTTGGACAGCATACATCCTTGGGCAGATGATATTTAATAGAAGTAAATGTAAGGCACTGCACATAGGAAGAACAAATGCTAGATTTGAATACAATGGGATGACTAAAATGAGCCCCTTAAGAGAAGAACCTAGGAGTCATAGTGAACTCATCACTATCAACATCTTGGCAGTGTAGAGAAGCCAGTAAGATAGTTAACAAAATGTGAGGTTAAATAGCACAATGCATAGCATACAAGTCAATGGAAGTTATGCTTAAGCTTTATAATGTACCGATTAGGCCTCACCTGAGTTAGTGTGTATACGTTTGGTCTCCAGACATATCAGTATTAGAGAAAGTCCAGAGAAGAGTGGCAAGGCTGACTTTAGGAGTGAGAGAGATGAGTTATAAGGAAGGATTAAAGGAGATGAACCTTTTCAGTTTTAGCAAATTGAGATTAACAGGTGACACGATTGAAGTTTTCAAAATTATAAAAGGAATCTGTGCAGTGGACCCAGGCTGTTACTTTAAAATCAGTTGAACAAGAGCACCTGGATATAGCTGGAAACTTGCTTGAGTTAATTTTGCACAAACCTTAGAAAGTTTTTATTCACACGGAGAAGCACAGAAACATGGAATAAATCACCAAATAGTGTTCTAGAAAGTAGGACTTTAGGTACTTTCAAATCTCAACTTAATGTTATTTTGGAGAAATCGGTTGGGTCTGATTGGCAAGCTTCGTTGGGTTGAATGGCCTGTTTTCATCAGTTTGTTTCTAATCTACTATATAATAAAACATTAAGGTATGGGTGTCTAGGCCTTCAGAATAATCTAATTTATCAGTATGGCTTTGGTAATGCAAAAAAGGGGAAGTGTGAGTGTTTGATGCACAAGGGGGGGAGTAAAGGTGCACACTGAGAGAGTTGCCTTCAAAAATAGAAAGTATAAAACCAGACAGGAGGTGAGAAAAGTGCCTCAAAACTAATGACTGAGTCAGAGAAGCATGCTTTACAGGAATATGCTCGAGATAGAGAGAACTGGTGAAAAGAGGTTCAGACACACGCAAATACAGAGGAAAGACGCTAAAAATACATGTAGAGCAAAAGATAGCTAACATTTTTAAATTATTCTGTTACCTTCTGTGACAGGTAACATGGCTAGTGTTCTAGTAAAAAAAGTATGGCAGCTGATAAATTAAAACTATTTTTCAAAAAGATCTGTACTAGGTATTGTTTTCATTACATTATGTATTTTCTCTTTTTGTGTCCTAAAATATTTGTCTGTACAGGATAGATAAAAATCTTAAAATAGACAAGGATTGTGTTTTGCTTGTTACTCAGCCTGAGTGAGCAAACACACCTCTATACGTTTTTGTTCACTCCATGCATTCCCAGGAAATGTTAATGTTCTGAATAGTGTGCACACTGTGTAGTAGTTTTGCCTAGGAAACGAGGAAATGAAGGGCAGCTTGATGAGCTAAGAAAACGGGGCAGAGCCACATGCCAACTAACAAATCAAAAGTAAAAATGATATCCAAATTAAAACATACATTTACAGATGAGTCAGAAGCCAAACGTACTATCTATAGAGCTGGCATGTACATGTTCGTAGCAAATGAAAACACTAGCGACTTAAAAGACCATGTTAACTCTTCAAACCCTAATGGACAAGAAGGACTTGGATGTGTGTTTTTTAAGTTCTTCTATTATTTATAGTAAGAGATAACAAAAAAATCTCTCATTGCGAACTTACTTCAAGCAACATTAAGCATGAGATGAAACTAAGAAGATAATATTTAAATAAAAAAAGAAAAAACTAAAATGGGGGAGTCAGGAAAATGGGTACAAAGCCTTTTTGAATTTGGGCTCTTAACAAATTTTCTGCTTTAAACCTAATCATAATACATCAAATCTCAATAATTTCATACTCTGCCTTTTCTAGTAAATTATTTTACCCCACAGATAATAATGTTTAGGTTCTATTCTATATTTAACTTTGTACTAGTTATTCATTTTTTACTGAGGGGATATAAAAGTAATATATTATGCCTGTACACAAACACCAATTGGAGAAATCGGTTTTAATAATATACTACTCAAAGTAAAAGCTTTGTAGTTTTAATCTCTGAAGACTGAATGAGATTTAATGTGCAATTTCTGGAAAGCACAGATATATCCATGGAGAGGATCATAAGTGTCACATAATAAAATACATCTCTCATATAGCATGTTTAATTAGAACTCCATAAATGTAATGGTAAGTTTTGAAAGCCATAAATCAACTTACCCGATATCTTTGAGATTAAGGACCATCCATGTTAATTTTATGCATGACAAAACACCAAATATCTATCAAAAACTGCAACATTTCCATCTGTCATTTGGTTCCCCTAATGTCAAAATCAAATGCTTGCTAAACATTAAAAGAGTGCTAGCATACTCTACCAGCCAGCTGGATAAATTACTACCAACAGGGAAATTTATTTCAACCTGGAACAAGGGAAAATTTATAACAAGAAGTATACTTTTTTTTGGTTCATGTTTCACTATCTTTCAATATGTACAAATGGATCTCTGAGGAAAGTGGATCACCATCTTAACAGATATCTGAAAATGATTTCAACTAAAACACAGCTGACAAAATTTTATTTGCTAAAATGGAAATGGTTTTACAGTTTTTACTCAACAGGAGCCAGAAGATAATGATGGAAAGAAAAAGACTTAATTCTCTTACAGAAATGGAAATTTTAGGTTAAAAGAAGCCAAGGTGTTGTGGCTTAACTTTATTTCAGTTTATACACAACATATGTTTTTTAACCATTTCCCAATATTTAGATCACTAGGAACAATATAAGATAGCATTAAGTCACCATTACCCAAAACATTAATACTGAGGATGTGTCATTACAAACTCATACTGTACCTTTCACACTATTGAAGGGCATGTTAAATTTACTTCCATAAAATTTACACAAGCTTTAACTTACAATATATATTTGCCAGGCAAACTTCAGTACAAATCTGTTTAATGATGCAAACAATAACTGGTTTAATTACTTCCACTGTTTTTCCCACCCGTCATTTCTCAAAAGTTTTGCCATATAACTACTTATCAGAAAATGAAGGAGAAGGTACAACCTGAAAGAATTGTTTTACTGTATATTTAAAAAATGGCAGGTGTAGTACAGATTCAAATATCTGGTCATAGGTGTTGATAACAGAACTGGTGTCCCATGTGACGTGGGGTCGTCTGGACTAGCAGCACCTCTTCTCCTCATTCAGATCGGGTGTCTTGTTCCTCACAGAATATGGGTATACCTTGAAAAATTGGGTGAGGTTGTAAGGGAATCAGAGGGGTTTTCATTTTATTTTATTTTTCCTTTCTTACACAAACTCATAAATATTGTTTTGTTTGTATAATTGTTATTTAAAAGTCGTATTTAATCGGTTTTCAATAAACACTTGACCACAAAAAAAAATGACTATTTTATTCTAATGATAAATCCAAATAGTTAATAAACATTCACTTGTTGCACCAGGTTAAACTGTTAACATATTATTTGGTGATGAAAATATCACTAGGCCAGGCTGACAATTATTAAAATCTTTGTAATGAAAATGGCGGCTGTTGTGAATTTACATGACATACCTGTAAGACCTGTGCACATCTGGTTGCCGCTTTTTGCCAGTGTCACTTAATGTCTGCTTCTTTTTTGGACTGCTGTAGCTGCTTAATTCCCAGTTATCCTAATTATGCTTCTTACATCTGGGCTGTGTGGATCTTTTTATTTGATACTGGGCACTAAAATTTACATCTACTGCCAGAGGTCCCTGCAACTATGATGTCTACTTACCTACCTACACCCATGTTGCTACTACTTTGGGCATGGTTAATAAGTAAGTTTTCACTCTTTCAGGTAGCTGTGTCTTATAGTCGTTGTCTGGTTGGGTTTCCCCCTGCACTCAATTGATTGCTAAATGTACGGCTAATTGGTTCTGCTTACATGTTGCTTGCTGTGACATGTGCATATGCTACAGTAAGTGTCAACGTCTCTTTGATAATTCTGGAGTGCAAAATCAACTTTTATTTCCAATTTGGCACTTATGTACTTACCATCACAATGTACAAATATAAATGTTCACCATTATCTAGACCTTTGAAAGATTCATGGAACTCTTTCACATCTTTGGTACTTTATCATTACTCCAGAAACTATGATTTCATACATCACTCTTTAACTGCTGATGTCCTCACATTTTCAACTTGTAGGATGGATATCAGATATCCTAAGCCTAAATCTGAGTTTCACGGAGGAGCAAAAATGGTTTCTAAATATGGAGGATTAGAAATGAAGAAATGCAACTGATTCTAATAGGATTAACTATTGCAATGCTTTATTCACTCACTGTTAAAAAATTCTACATGTAAATATCAGTTTACTCAAAATGTTGCTACAAGAACCATTATAAGAACTAAAAAGTACAATCACATAACTACCATTCTTAAGTCATTACAATGACTACTAGTTAAGCTTAGGGCCGATTTCGAAGTCCTCCTTTTTACATATAAAGCCTTAAATGGCCAAGGCCCTGATAATCTATCTAAACTTACTATGACTTACAAACCAGAACACACATTAAAATGTCAACATACCCGCCTACTAACAATTTCAAGGACTAACAAAATAACAGTAGAAGGTTAAGTTTTTAATTACAAAGTCCCACAGCTATAAGATATGCCCCAGTGGTCCTTGGTCATAGCTTTTAAAACCAGACTGACTTTCATTTAGTTTGATTAGAGCTACTGATTAGCTGTGTATGTTGTGTCTCTGTTTGGTAGCCATTTATACAGAAATATAAGTATTTCAAAAATTATCAACTTTTACTAACCTGCCTCTATTCTGTTTCTCTTCTCAATGCTGTGGTAATTAACTGCTGTGGCAATTGATGCCAATACTCTACCTCCAAGTTGTGTTTTATGGATGTGGAAAGACATATATAATAGTGGGAGCCTTGGAATCAAAAGATGAAAAAATTCTGCCGTCATATTAGATGGCCGGAGGAGGTGGACAGTGCAATACCTCCCCCTGGACGCTAGAAGGCCACCCCCCTGGGTTGGAGCGGTGCCTTGGTTTCCTGCAGGGCTCCATGGGAATTGGAGTTGGGTGCAGCCCTGTTGGGTCCCGCAGGCACCGCCAGGGGCTGCTGTAACTGGGACTCCTGAGCCCGTGTGGGCAGCGTATTCCTCACACCAGGAAGTGCAGCCGGAACTCTGCGATCAAGCACCTGGAGCACTTCCGGGTGTACTATAAAAGGAGTCAGTGACCACCACTCAGCAGCCAGAGTCGGGTGGAGGAGGACAAGGTTGCCTGGGAGGAGTGGTGGTAGGAGAAAGGAGTGCTTTGTGCTACTTTATGTGCTGTGATTGGGACTGTGTATTGCCTGTGAGGTTCATGGGGAAGACGTGCCCCACAGGTGAAGAAAAATAAATATTTTGTTTATTTTACACGTGCCTCCGTGTGAATCTGTGTCGGGTCGGGCGCAATATAGCACCAATCTTACAGTCCATAGTTCAACAATTACGTTAATGGCCAGCTACTGGACAAGTATAATTAAGTTCCATTTATTTTAATCAGTTCTGAACTGCTTTGTCTTCCTAAATTAATCTGCATCTTTATATGAAGGCCTTATGTAATTAGAAATTTGCACAGGTTGTAAATTAATTTGTTACTGCTTGTAATCAGTGAAGAATGTTATACAAAAGTAAAATTATTTGAATTTAATGTGTAAAAACATTTGGTGGTATTCAAGCTCCCTAACTTTCATATATGTTTGTAAATTCATCATTTTTAAAACAAAATGTATTCACACTAACACATATAATATTGTGAGAAACTACTGTAAATAAATGTTACTCAATACTTTGGAAAGAATTTCTCAAAAAGCTGAGGATTTACTATTCTGTAAATGTAAGGTTACTATATTATTTAAAGATCTGGGGCCTCATGTATAATGCTGTGCATAGAATTCACACCAAAACATGGCGTAGGACAAAAACGTGTGTACACACAAAAAAATTCAGATGCACAAAACTGTGTGTAAGCTGATTTCCATGCACTTCAGCTCTATAAATCCTGGTCAGAATTAAAGTAACACATGTCCACGCACCTGCCACTCCACCCCAACCCTTCCCAGAGTTACCCCCTTCGAATATGCAAATCAATATGAATAGCCTGTTCCATTTAGAGTTTTATGAAAAGACAATGTACGTCTCTTTAAATATGCAAATCAATATAAATAGCCCATTACATTCGGCGTTTTGTAAAAAGACAATGGCAAAAGCTCAGAAAAAAGAAAACTTTAGCGAATGTGAAGTGGAGGCAAGAAAAAACATACTATTTGTTTGTTTAAGCAGTGTTTTAAGCAATAAAAGGAAAGTGATGGAGAGATACAGCATGACGGAGTAACTCGAAAGTTCAAGTTCAGAAAGTCTCACAGTGCCCGAAATAAAAAAGAAGTGGTCAGATGTCAAAGTTGAGATGAAAAGGCAAGTCATAGCCCACTGTGAGAGTGTCATACAGAAGCGTATTAGAGCACAGAGAAAAGAAAAAAAATTAGGGACACATTAAAGAAAAAAAAAGGTTGAAATGTCGATTTTAATCTCGTAGTTTATTTTGTCATTAAAGTAGAACATCGTAAACTTCATCTTAAAATCAATGTTTAATTTACTATAGTTTCTCAAATCCCATTGTAAATAAAGTAGTCATTAATCACTACGTGCTTCTTAAATGGGCTTTCTCTTTCGTAGACAGGAGCACGCAGGCACTGATCGCCACACAAAATACATTACATTCATGTTACTACAGTTCCCTGAACATTTTAGAATACTAAGATGCATACTTGATATCATTTTAATGATGAAATGCATTAAAGCATGAATTAAATATGTGGGGACAACAACATAAAGTTTCTTAGTTGTTGTGACTTCATTCTTGACTTTAGACTGTAGATATTGAAATATCTTAAAAAATAAAAGAAGCAATCAAAAGAGTCCCTGAAAGACTTTGAAGAAAAGGAGGTAATTAAATCTTTCAACAATAGCTTATATTGAGCAATTCAAAAATCTGTAACAGAGCAATTTAAGAACAAAAGGTAGTATAAAATAGCTTATGACAGAAAGTAAATGCTTACAGAAAAAAATGTCTCATTACTTTAAAACTTTATGTATAATCGCAAAGTCCTTTATCATTGAAAACACCTCAAAAACCTATAATGCAAAAACTATATTAACTGATAATAACAGTAATAAATACTGACAGCAGCATCTGATATTAATTGCATTAACTCATATAAAGCAGTTGCAAAAAACATTTTATGGCGAAACTCACAGTGTTTTTCTAATGCAATGATTGCGGCCAAATATTTACAAAATTATCAGCTTTATTACTGGGTCATCTAAAAAGAACCACATATAATAAACTGCACAGTTTACGATCAAAAAGCATACAACTCCTGGAGTAGAAAAAATGTAATCTAGAAAAGTAACATGAGTGTAACTGTTACCTCATTGACATAATTTAATATGCATTAATAAAATAACCGTGGAATATGTTTTGCCAATTGTAATAAATAATGTTTAATGAAAAGGGATAAAGTTAAAATTTATTTACAAAAAGGAAATACACAATAATCTTTACTATTCATCAAAAAACAGTAAAATGTAAAGCAAATGAAATATTTTGCAGCAGTACAGCAGGTTGGAAAAAAAATCAAATATTTAAATCCTTGTTCATTGCGATGTTTACCAACTAGGACCAACCAAAGTAAATACTTTAATGTAAATTAACAACATGATTAACCACACGACACCTTGAAATCACAAACAGAAATGCACTGCTTGAAGTGCAACAGCTTCAGCCATCCCTGAGGGATTGAAGAAAAAAAAAATGGTATTGCTCAGTGAGACAGGAGCATTTTGTGAATCAATCTTTACAACCTGAAGGTTGCTGGTTAATACCCCTGGTGTGGTGCTAACAGGAACATGCCACAGAATGGAATCTTGGACAGAGACAACATGAAGAAATGTGTTATTGCTGATTGCCTGTCTGTTCTGGCCATATTATTATACACAGATGTTCAGATTTATCAACTATATCCATTCACATGCGTAGGCACACTGACCTGGATAATGCACCTCCTTAATAATAATAAATAATACATTTTATTTATATAGTGCCTTTCCCATGCTCAAGGCACTTACAGAATATAATAAAGAATGGCAGCGTGTACAGTATATAGCATTGTACAAACCAGATAAATAAATAAAGAAGATTAAGACAGTGAATTCTGAAAAAAAAGGAAACAGACAGCATAATTGATGGTCTAGCACACACACACAGGTTACATTAGCATCTTGACAGAGAAGTAAACTGAGAGAAGGGTAATAAAGTCAAATAGAGCTAAAAGCCTTCCTGAACAGATGAGTTTTGAGTTGTTTTTTAAAAGAATTCATGGAGTCAGCTGACCTGATTAATTTTGGTAGGTCATTCCAGAGTCTGGGCGCTATACAGCTGAAGGCCCTGTCACCCATGGAGTGTAGATTAGTGAGGGGCACAACAAGATTGCTAGAATCAGAGGACCTTAGTGGGCGGGTAGGCACATAGTGATGGAGAAGGTCACTGATGTAGTGTGGCGCGAGGTTATTTAAGGCTTTGTAAGTTATTAGTAGGATTTTATATTCGATTCTGTAAGACACAGGGAGCCAGTGGAGACGGAGCAGGATGGGTGTGATGTGCTTGCTGCTGCTGGTTCGAGTAAGGACACTTGCAGCTGAGTTTTGAATAAGCTGGAGCTGTGATATAAGATTAGAAGGGGCACCTGCCAGTAGGGAATTACAATAATCAATGCGGGATGTCATAAAAGCATGGACAAGTTTCTCAGCGTTAGAAAAGGAGAGGAAGGAGCGAACACGGGATATGTTACGGAGGTGAAAGTAAGAAAGTTTCTTAATGTGATTTATGTGGGCGGAATAAGAGAGGGAGGAATCAAAAATGACACCAAGATTTTTTACAGTAGAGGCAGGTCTGATGAGATCACTGCCAAGATAGACTGGGAAGGAGCTCATTTTATTAAGTTGCATTTTAGTCCCAATTTGCAGGAGTTCAGTTTTATTGCAATTTAATTTTAAAGAGTTCTGTTCCATCCAGGTTTTGATTTCACTAAGGCAGGTTGTGAGCTGAGAAAGCTCTGATGAAGTTCCACTTTTAACATTGAAATAGAGTTGAGTATCATCTGCATAAAAATGATAACCCAGTCCATAGCTAAGGATAATATGGCCAAGGGGAAGCATGTAAATACAGAAAAGCAGAGGACCGAGGACAGAGCCTTGAGGGACTCCTTGTGTGACTGGCGCTGAGCTGGATCTGCTCTTGCCAAGACTAACAAACTCTTGCCTATCAGTCAGATAGGACTTGAATCACTGGAGGGCAGTGCCAGAGATACCCAGCATGTTCTCCATTCTGCACAGTAGGATGTCATGTCTGACAGTGTCAAATGCAGCACTGAGGTCTAACAGAATTAATATGCTGGTTTGTCCAGAGTCTGCTGCCATAAGCAAATCATTGGTTACCCGTAGCAGAGAGCTGTGCCGCGCCCTGAAACCAGACTGAAAGGGTCCCATCAAATTATTAGAGGTTAGGTAATTGGTGAGTTGGGAAGCTACAACACACTCAAGAACTTTTGACAGGAAAGGAAATAGGCCGGAAATTGTTAAGATTGTCAGCATCAAGACCAGACTTTTTTAACATTGGGGTTATAAAAGCAATTTTAAAAGTGAGCGGCACAGAGCCAGTGTCAAGGGATGAGTTTATTATTGTTATAACAGTCAGGATTATGGCATGAAGACAGGATTTAAGTAGTGTGGTGGGGATGGGGTCCAGTACACAAGTAGTCAGCCTCATCTTACAAAGCAGGTTATTAACAGATGCAGATGTGACTGGTGAGAACTTAGAGAAGGAGCTGGATGGAGTGGGAAAACAGGGAGAGATATAAACAGATGATGTATTTATGTTAGTTGAATTATTTAAATCATTAATTTTGTTACGGAAAAAGTGGAGGAATTCTTCACAGACTTCTGTAGAAGAGGTAGTTGGGCCAGATGCGGGTTCGAGTAGTTTATTAACTACAGAGAACAGAACCCTTGGGTTATCGTGGCCACTTTCTATTATTCTGCTGTAATGGGTGTTCTTGGCAGAAGTTAGTGCTTCTCTGTAAGCTCTTTGGTGGTCAGAGAAAGCCTGGATGTGCACGGTGAGGCCAGTCTTACGTGACATTCTCTCAAGGCGTCAGCCAGCTGCTTTCATAGATCGCAATTCTGAGTTATACCAAGGAGCTGAACGTTTAAAGAAAACCTCCTTATGTTTTAAAGGAGCTGTTTTATCTAATACTGAATGAAGGGCTGAGTTATAGTGGTCAACAAGACTATCTAGTGTTGGTGGAACAGGTGAAGACAGTAAAAGATCAGAAATGGATCCAGAAAGGATAGAGGGACAGATATTTTTAAGGTTTCTGTAAGAAATTTGTCGTTTACAGGTAAGAGGAGGGAAAGGCAGTAAAACAGTGAAAAATACTGCTTTATGGTCAGAGAGTCCCAAATCAGTGCTGTAAATATTGGCAACAGATAGTCCAGAAGTGCAGATCAGATCCAATATATGACCGCCAGAGTGGGTTGGAAAATCAACATGTTGTGTCAAGTCAAAGCAGTCCAGTAAGGATAGGAATTCAATCCTCAGTTTAGATGTGGAGATGTCAATATGGATGTTTAGGTACTATAATACAAAATTGCAGCATGTTTCTAAGCCTGAACTATTTTCCCTCAAACCATATGGCAAAAGGATGCAACTATCCATATGCAACTTATAGTTCTAAGCATCTTATATGCAGTAAGTTATGTTTACTGTTATAGCTAGTTAATTAATGTTGAATGTTTTCCCTTCCTGTAGGTAATAAATATTTCATAAAATGGTATGCATCTGATGTTGCTTCCTCTGGGATTTATATTCTTTGAAATGATGGAAGGCCCATTTTTCACTGTCCTTTCAGTTATTGGAAGTTAACACACATGTAGATTCACATTTTCAAACTTTCATTTTCCACCTTTTCTGTTATGGAAGCAATGTGCACCATTATTGAATGGATTGTCTTTATCTTGACTACATATTAATTGTTATGTTAGCTCTCTTTTGATCACTTTTTTGAATTTGCAGAGACTAGACCCACATTAAGGTATTAAAGACTATATGTCATAACAGCAAAAGCTGGGAATTCTCCCAAATTAAAATCACTGCTAATGACTTTTGCTCAGAGTACTTCATCCCTTTGCGTTCCCCCTTGTGAATGAATAACAGCAGCTGTCTAAGCAAGCAATGTAAGAAAGATGGCCTGTAAGCTTAATGGAAGTTGTAGTATTTATATTTTGTCAGCTGTGTCAAAGCTTCTTAATTCTGATTCTGCAGTGGCTGAACTCTTTAGATGAGAAAATAATTAATTTTGTTCATAGTAAAGGATAAACAAGTTGAGTTTTGTTTTAAAATATTTTTACTTATTACAGTACAGTACCAGCTGAGTGCATTCTTAACTACCATTGTTGGAATGGTTAGTCTTAAATAAAAGTGTTCAGAAATAAAACATTCACAATATTTTTTTTCACCTCTGTGACAATGATATTTGCCTAGATGAACATGAGTGAATTCAAGCAATAAAATAACTACTCGCTCTTAAATATGAAAAAAATTAAAAATATATTAGCTTCTGAAAAGTATGCAAACAGAACCAATGTACTTCCTGATTTTAACTAGATATTGCTCTGGTAATTTAATTGCTATAGTTGACATTCATCTCGCTTAAAACTTGGATTATTATATAAAGTCTTCTTTGTTTCAGGTAGGAAACAGAAAAATAACACGGGTTCTCAACTAGAATGACAGAGAAGTTTATTTATGGATATATTTCAAGAAGTATTCACTACCCAAAATACTTCAAAAGAATCAGGAAATAGGACCAGATTGTTAATTGATCTTCAGTCTCTATACAGCATTCCTATTAATTTTATGGCTGATTTCAAAACCTTACTTTAAGAATCACATATCTAAACACAATACAATTGAAAAATATTTGCTTTTATAAAATGCCAAGGATTAAAAACTACCTGGGTAGGTAAAATCTTTAGCTATGGAGTCCCAACTTTGAACCAAACACAATTAAATAAAAATATATTGTCCTTACACCTTATAGAACACATAACCCAGCCAAAGGGGATGCACAAACCAGTGTGTTTCTTTGTGCCGGTCCCAAGGCTGAATAAATGGGGAGGGTTACATCAGGAAGGGCATCCGGTGTAAAATTTTGCCAAATATGCAGACAATACAAATTTCCATACCGGATCGGTCGAACCCCGGGTTAACAACGACCACCACCAGTACTGTTAGCCAACAGGGTGCTGGAAGAAATTGGGCTACTGTTGGCTGAAGAAGAAGAACAGGGAGGGGGGAGACGTGTCCGGAGGAAAGAGGAGAGGAGGAAGGTAAAGAGAGTGGAACTGAGCGCAGGAACTTTGAATGTTGGCAGTATGACTGGTAAGGGGAGAAAGTTAGCAGATATGATGGAGAGAAGGAAGGTTGATATATTGTGTGTGCAAGAGACTAAATAGAAGGGGAGTAAGGCCAGGTGGATCAGAGGTGGATTCAAATTGTTCTATCATGGTGTGGATAGGAGGAGAAATGGTGTAGGGGTTATTCTGAAGGAACAGTATGTCAAGAGTGTTTTGGAGGTGAAAAGAGTGTCAGACAGAGTAATGATTATGAAGCTGGAAATTGGAGGTGTGATGATGAATGTTGTTAGTGCATATACCCCGCAAGTTGGGTGTGCAATGGATGAGAAAGAAGATTTATGGAGTGAGTTGGATGAAGTGATGAACAGTGTACCCAAGGAACAGAAAGTGGTGATTGGAGTGGATTTCACTGGACATGATGGTGTAGGGTACAGAGGACACGAGGAGGTGATGGGTAGGTATGGTGTCAAGGAGAGGAATGAAGAAGGTCAGAGGATAGTGGATTTTGCCAAAAGGATGGACATGGCTGTGGTGAATATGTATTTTAACACTACAATTACCAGAGTCTACGAAAAAACTCATAGATCCGGCCCACCTTAAATCCATTCGCACCTCTCTGCCAGATAAATGTTACAAGATGTAGGCATAAACTATACAATGTGTGAAACCTGAAGTCCAATGATCAAATAAACACTTTCACAAAAGGTTCAAAGACAATACAACAGCTTCTGTGGCATAGCGGTAAGATTTGCTGACTTGTAATCAAGAGTCCCCGGTTCGATCTCCACTGCCTCCTATATTTACCATTTTCAGTAGTGAGCTGCTCTCATTGTTAATATTATACAGTACACAAATACATTTGGTTTGTGTCTGTAACAGCCACTGTACATTTATAGTACTTGTGAAAGGTACCTTTTTTTTTACTTTTATTCTCTCAGTCACGACCACGATGCATACTATTACCCTCCACCCAGGGATATGACGCTGTTACTTTTTATCTGAAACTGGGAATAACTGTAGATGTGAGTGGTGTTTTGAGGCAATGGAACTGGACATTCTCTGATCTGGATAGATAAAAGATATAGGTATATATGATATTTGGAATAACTCATTTTACGACCTGTATAGTGCATTTCAAAAAACATTGTGGCACGGATGCAACATTATTCATATTAATTCGCATAACTTCTTGGGGTAGTAATCACTGACCGCATGTTTTTTATTTCCCCCCCGATCTTGCCAGTCCCCACATGTTGCTGTTTCTTTTGCACTCCAGGACATGCAAAGGAAAGAATGGTACAGAGGGATCAGTTCAGCGCTATATGCATTCATCAGATTCAAATGTTAACAGTTTACATACACGCAAGAACCGTCCTTCCTACATTTACGACATGTGTACCTGTTGCAATGCGCACACTTCTCTCTGTGCTGTGGTTTCTATTACACACCTGAAAGAAAGAGACAATATATGTGACATTTTGAAGAAATCATTTTATGATCTGAATAGTACTAATTAGAAAACATCATCGCACTAATGCAGGGGTAGGCAACGTCGGTCCTGGTGAGCCGCAGTATGTGCAGGTTTTTGTTCCAACCCTGTTCCTTAACGAGAACTCAATTATTGCTGATGAAGCACATATTGCTTAAGTGACATTTTGATGCTTCATTTTAGTGGTCTCGCTTGTTAAGGTTCTCCAACCTTAATTGCTTATTTCAATCTTAAACTGCTGCATTCAGTGTTTTAATTGCTCCTTATTAGCAATAAGATGTAAAAGACAAAGCAGCCAGCAGTTCTCCAGCTAGCTTTTTTCCAATTACATCTGTGTGTGTTCATCATGCACTGTTTGATTTAATAAAACACTTAATAGAAAAATGTGACAGACTGAAAATGATCTGTTTTAGGCTTCATATCATTTGGATGATATCCTTGGAAAGGAAAAAAAATCTACGATATAAGAGCCTTACATTGCACAGACTAACAAGCCATAAAATTAAATAAGGTCTGAGATTGGCAATGATTGGTTTCTAATTAAGCAATTGGGTTGGAATGAAAACCTGTAGCCACTGCGGCTCACCAGGACCGATGTTGCCTACCCCTGCACTAATGCAATATTATTTGAAAACGAGCAGCGTCAGATCGGGTGTGAATTTATACTGCCGCTGTTACTTAGAGTCAGATCAGGGGGGCTTTGATCTTTGGACTTCAGGCTTCACACATTGTATAGTTTACTAGCCAACCCGCAGCGTAGCATACGCCGCATAATTATGCATTGATGGGTGAACACTTCCTGAACGAAACAGTTGTCCAAATGGGGTGGGTTTGTGGATACCACTGTGAGTGAATGAAAAGATAGACCTCTGGAGAGAGCAACATATAATTGTCCGTGACTGAAAGCGGGATCATCTGTGACGAAGAAGGCCACGCTGGTGAAAGTTACTTCGTCGGTAGGGATAAGTGTCAGTACTTGTAGATTAAGGTGTAGCGAGTCTTCGTTGTTGATGCTTAATATAGCTTGCGTACTGAGATGTTCCGGAGTCACAGTTGAGAAACACTTTTTTAATGTCTTTTAAGCACAGGGGAAAAAATTAACAAGTGAAACATCCGTAATGTAATAAGCCACCAAGAAAAGTAACATTGCAACAATGCTATCTACGACCCGATCTCTGTAAACTGAAGTGAAAACAAAATCTAGCCCGGTGTATTCTTTAACTGCCTTGTGGCGCTGTAGTAGTGCTGCTGCTTTACAGTAAGGAGACTGTGGAAGATTGTGGTTTCGCTTCCCGGTTCCTCCCTGTGTGGATAGCGCTTTGAATACTGAGAACACCGCTATATCAATGTAATGAAGTATTAACAGGAAATTGTCTTTGTGTAATAGTAAAAGACAAATTATCTGCGACAAACAAACTGTTTTACACGCTGTATACGCCGCATAATCACACCGCTTTTTAAATGTTTTTTAAGCAGAGGGAAAAAAATGAACATTTGCAAAATCCATAATGCTGCTTTCAGTAAGTACAATGCACACGCGTTTAATTTGTCGGCCACTTTTTGCCAGCTGTGTTTTCTGGTTTGGGCTGCTTTTGCAGTGTTACCGCTTGTGCATATTAAATCTTGAAATCCTTCGAGTAACTAATTAACTAACTAACACCAACCCACCCACACACACAGCTTGTGTGAAACAAATGCGCCCGTACTTTCATAATTTTGTTGCAGCCTATAGTGGAGTCAGGCACAGAGAAGGTCAGCTGCTGAGAGAGTGTCTCGACTGTTGCAGGGCCTGAATCGGTGAAGCAGATGAGACGCTAATGAAACAGAGGCACAGGGCTTATTGGTTTTTAAAGACTGCTTCCTTCATTGTGTTTTAACCTCAGTTTTAAAGGATTGTTTTAAGGATCCCATGGGATACCCCTCGCAAACTGTTTTAGATGCTGCATTCAGCAATTCACATCCGCGACACACATGCCTCTTCTTACATGGTCCTGCCGCGTCCACCTTCGTTCTCAAAGCATACACACCGCCTGGTCATGTGCCTACTCGCAAGAGCAACTCACGGAGACCCGCCCACCAAATCTAAGACCATGGTGTGTACAACAGTTTGCGATGGTGGTGCGTGCGTCATAACCGAAAAGAATAATGAAAAGTCAACGTGGTTCAGAGGTGCATGTGGACTCCTAGCACAGACGAAAGCGACTTATGGGGTGGTCGGTGAGTTGTTGCATCCGGGCACATGAGCAGGCAGTGGGAATGCCTAGAGAGCAAGGGTGGACGCGGGTCGGGGGATAAGGAGTGTAGGTGGGCGGGGAAAAGTTTTCCATGTTCCTGCAGGACCATCTAAGAAGACGCATGTTTGTTGCGGATGCAGTGGATGCGGGCCGGGGAATAAAGAGTGTTGGTGGGCGGGGAAACGTTTTCCGTGTTCCTGCAGGACCATCTAAGAAGACGCATGTTTGATGCAGATACGATTTTCTGTATGTAGTGTGTAAAACAGTTTGCGATGTTGCACGCGATCGTGCGTCGTAACCGAAAAGTCAATGTGGCTTAGAGCTGCATGTGCACTGTAGCACAGACAAACAGAAATGACGGCGTGTTTTCCGAGGCGTCGCGTCCAAGTTGGTGGGCGTGGCTCTGCAAGTTTTCGTCGTATCCAATGGTCTTAGAGTTGGTGGGCGTGGCTCCTTCCTGCATGCTTTCATGGGTGTGGGCGTGGCTCCTTCCTGCGTGCTTTCATGGGTGTCTTGCCCGTTCTGGCAGCGGCTTAGAGAATTATATATATAGATGCCTACATTTTGTAACATTTGTTACTAAAATATGACAAAGTTTTTGTTTTAATAATGTGTTTACACAGATTACTGTAGGAACGGAACACACATGAAATGCATTTGTTCCAAATAACGATATATTATTTCCATTCTAAAACTCCAGCACTTCACTCCAAGACAATCAATCAAGGCATGAGCTGGGAGAACATTGTGCACGGTCTGCGACGGTGGGGGGATGGAATAGCAGGCTGCTTGCTGCTTGTCTTAATCGGCACATTTACAGGACAAAAGACGCTGAGGGAGAGGTGTGAATGGATTTAAGGTGGGCCGGATTTATGAGTTTTCTCGTAGGCTTTGGTAATTCTAGTGTTAATGGAATCTTGGAAAGTGAGAGGATGCCTGAGGAGTGGAGAAGAAGTGTACTGGTGCCGATATTGAAGAATAAGGGGGATGTGCAGAACTGTAGTAACTACAGGGGATAAAATTGATGAACCACAGCATGAAGTTATGGGAAAGAGTAGTGAAAGCTAGGTTAAGAAGTGAGGTGATGATTAGTGAGCAGCAGTATGGTTTCATGCCAAGAAAGAGCACCACAGATGCGATGTTTGTTCTGAGGGTGTTGATGGAGAAGTATAGAGAAGGCCAGAAGGAGTTGCATTGCGTCTTTGTGAACCTGGAGAAAGCATATGACATGGTACCTCGACAGGAGTTGTGGTATTGTCATGAGGAAGTCGGGAGTGACAGAGAAGTATGTAAGAGTTGTACAGGAAATGTACAAGGGAAGTGTGACCGTGGTGATGTCTGCGGTAGGAGTGACGGATGCATTCAAGGTGGAGGTGGGATTACATCAGGGATCGGCTCTTAGCCCTTTCTTATTTGCATTGGTAATGGACAGGTTGACAGACGAGATTAGACAGGAGTCACCATGGACTATGATGTTTGCTGATGACATTGTGATCTGTAGCGTTAGTAGGGAGCAGGTTGAGGAGACCCTGGAGAGGTGAAGATATGCTCTAGAGAGGAGAGGAATGAAGGTCAGTAGGAACAATACAGAATACATGTGTGTAAATGAGAGGGAGGTCAGTGGAATGGTGAGGATGCAAGGAGTAGAGTTGGCGAAGGTGGATAAGTTTAAATACTTGGGATCAACAGTACAGAGTAATGGGGATTGTGGAAGAGAGGTGAAAAAGAGAGTGCAGGCAGGGTGGAATGGGTGGAGAAGAGTGTCAGGAGTGATTTGTAAAAGATAGATATCATCAAGAGTGAAAGGGAAGGTCTACAGGACGGTAGTGAGACCAGCTATGTTATATGGGTTGGAGACGGTGGCACTGACCAGAAAGCAGGAGACAGAGCTGGAGGTAGCAGAGTATTGAGAGGATGGATAGGATTAGAAATGAGTACATTAGAAGATCAGCTCAAGTTGGACGGTTGGGAGACAAAGTCAGAGAGGCGAAATTGCGCTGGTTTGGACATGTGCAGAGGAGAGATGCTGAGTATATTGGGAGAAGGATGCTAAGGATAGAGCTGTCAGGCAAGAGAAAAAGAGGAAGGCCTAAGAGAAGGTTTGTGGATGTGGTGAGAGAGGACATGCAGGTGATGGGTGTAACAGAACAAGATACAGAGGACAGAAAGATATGGAAGAAGATGATCCGTTGTGGCGACCCCTAACGGAAGCAGCCGAAAGAAGACACACTTATAAAACACACAGTTATAGTCAAGCAGATGCTAGATGAAAAAAATGTAGCAACATTAACGTATATAATGAAACAACTGCAAGGCTTACTAAAGACTGCACATGTATGACTCTCTCTATATATATGTGTTTACACAGTTACATACACAGTTCTTCCACAGCAATACCATTAATTTAAACAGGGAACCTCCCAATCTCCTGAAACTTTTAATCTGCTCCATTTTTGCTGACATCAAGGAAAAGGTTCTTCATCTTACACTATTCAGCATGATGGAAAACAACAAAGGGTTGATTACACAACCCGGTGGAGGGCTACAGTGTCCGAAGAACTTACCAGGAGAGCTATAGTATATCCAGTAACACAAGGTGGTGTTCATGAAAAGGGCACTTGATTCAGGTCAATAATGTATGCCAAGCTAAAAGTTGTGGCAGTAATCACTGTCAGCTGTTTCTATCCCTTTTGTTTCTCTTATTTTCAAAGTAACTAACAGCGACACCACTGTTTTGATTTAACACGATATTTCAAATAATAACACTAATGAAAATGGCATGTACTAAAATGATGGGACCATTAATATAATTTTTTCCTGAACAACTTTTACAGGCATTCACTGCAAACAAGCAATTCCTTTAGTTTTCCTTCTGCATCTGTCAACAGGTAGTTTGGCCCACTCTTCCCGAACAAACTGCTCCAGCTATGTCAGGTCTGAAGGGTGCCTTCTCCAGACTGCCTGTTTCAATTTTTTCCATAGATGTTCAGTAGGATTTAAATAAGAGCTCATAGAAAGCCACTTTAGAATAGTCTGATGTTTTGTTCTTAGCCATTCTTGGGTATTTTATCTGAGAGCTTTGAGTCACTATCCTGTTGGAGAATCCATTGTCTGCGACTAAGGCAGAGCTTTCTTACATTGGGCAGTACGGTTCACTCCGGAATATCTTGATAGTGTTGAGATTTCATTGTTTCCTCTAAACACTCAAGGCAGTCTGTGACAGATATAGCAAAGTAGCCACAAAACATAAACTGAGCCTCCTCCATATTTCAAAGCAGGTATGGCGTTCTGTTCATTGAAAGCTTCATTTTTTCGGCTGTGAACATAGATCTGATGTGACCCAACAAAAAGTTCCAGTTTTGTCTCATCTCTTCAAACGACATTCTCCCAGAAGCATTGTGGCTTGCAAGTATGCATCTTAGCATATTCCAGTCTGGCCTACGTACATTTTTCTTTCAACAGTGGAGTCCTCTCTCCTGGGTCTTCATTCATTGAGGCCACAGTACCTCAAAAAGTGAAGGATGGTGTGATCAGATATTGATGGACCCCGACTTTAGAGTTCAGTTTCTATCTCTTTGGAAGTTGTCCTTGGCTTTTTTTTTTTTGTCATTCTCAGGTCAATTTTCCATTTGTGGCCATGTCCTTGGAGGTTGGCTATAGTCCCATGGTCTTTAAACCTGTTAAGAATATTTGCAGCTGCTGTCACAGCCTTTGCCTTAAACATGCTTGTCTATAATTACCTTTCTGATCTCCTCAGACAACTCTCTCTTTTGCTTTCTCTGGTCCATGTTCAGTGAGGGACACACGATGATACCAAACAGCGGAGTGACAACTTTTCTCCATTTAAATAGGCCGAATGAATGATTGAATGCATGATTGCAGACAGTTGTGATACTAATTAAACAATATAGCTAGTTTCAAAAATCACTCTAATCCAATTATTTATGATCTTTTCATAGGAGTACCAAAAATGTGACAAAACCATTTTAGAATATCCTTGTAGAGAAGGCAATACAGTACTTGATTTCTTTTTACACTTGCTTCGTTTTAATCGATGGTATATCAAAGGCATGAAGGTATACATGGGAAAACTGCTTTTCATTCAATCGCTTTCAGGAGGCATGTGGCACTTTTTCAGTGAGCTGTAAGGGTTCCAACAAATTTGTCCATGTCTGTCAATACTTCTCTGGAAAAACATTTGCAGTGTTTAAGGATCTCATAATTATTGTTCATTTAAAGAGATATATACGACTACATATTTAGATGTCACATGGTTCTGTAATTTTGTGTTACCGTTTTGTATATGAAAATCCATGTATGCATTCTACGCCTGCCAACATTCTCTGTGTACTGAATTAGGAGTTGCACTTTGACAAGCTACACATTGAGGCAAAAGAAAAATATCAACTGTTGAATCTGTACAAAAAGACAGAAAATGTTTATATGGGAAAAGAAGCAAGTGGAATAACCAAACAATAATAATGTGTATAATATAATAACCTACCACTGGCTCTAACTAAATGTGAAATCTGAAGGTGACAGCTCCAGCTACCATGAAACTGATAGCTTTTATATATTGTTGAGAATATTAAAATGAAAACAGGAAGAGATGAATATTATTTTGACTATCAGCAATGTAACTACAGTGCATCCGGAAAGTATTCACAGCACATCACTTTTCCACATTTTGTTATGTTACAGCCTTATTCCAAAATGGATTAAATTCATTTTTTTCCTCAGAATTCTACACACAACATCCCATAATGACAACGTGAAAAAAGTTTACTTGAGGTTTTTGCAAATTTATTAAATTTAAAAAAACTGAGAAATCACATGCACATAAGTATTCACAGCCTTTGCTCAATACTTTGTCGATGCACCTTTGGCAGCAATTACAGCCTCAAGTCTTTTTGAATATGATGCCACAAGCTTGGCACACCTATCTTTGGCCAGTTTCGCCCATTCCTCTTTGCAGCACCTCTCAAGCTCCATCAGGTTGGATGGGAAGCGTCGGTGCACAGCCATTTTAAGATCTCTCCAGAGATGTTCAATCGGATTCAAGTCTGGGCTCTGGCTGGGACACTCAAGGACATTCACAGAGTTGTCCTGAAGCCACTCCTTTGATATCTTGGTTGTGTACTTAGGGTCCTTGTCCTGCTGAAAGATGAACCGTCGCCCCAGTCTGAGGTCAAGAGCGCTCTGGAGCAGGTTTTCATCCAGGATGTCTCTGTACATTGCTGCAGTCATCTTTCCCTTTATCCTGACTAGTCTCCCAGTTCCTGCCGCTGAAAAACATCCCCACCGCATGATGCTGCCACCACTATGCTTCACTGTAGGGATGGTGCCAGGTTTTCTCCAAACATGACGCCTGGCATTCACACCAAAGAGTTCAATCTTTGTCTCATCAGACCAGAGAATTTTCTTTCTCATTGTTTGAGAGTCCTTCAGTTGCCTTTTGGCAAACTCCAGGCGGGCTGCCATGTGCCTTTTACTAAGGAGTGACGTCCGTCTGGCCACTCTACCATACAAGCCTGAGTGGTGGATTGCTGCAGAGATGGTTGTCCTTCTGGAAGGTTCTCCTCTCTCCACAGAGGACCTCTGGAGCTCTGACAGAGTGACCATCGGGTTCTTGGTCACCTCCCTGACTAAGGCCTGGTGGTTTCGAACTTCTTCCACTTACGGATGATGGAGGCCACTGTGCTCATTGAGACCTTCAAAGCAGCAGAAATTTTTCTGTAACCTTCCCCAGATATGTGCCTCGAGATAATCCTGTCTCGGAGGTCTACAGACAATTCCTTTGACTTCATGCTTGGTTTGTGCTCTGACATGAACTGTCAACTGTGGGACCTTATATAGACAGGTGTGTGCCTTTCCAAATCATGTCCAGTCAACTGAATTTACCACAGGTGGACTCCAATTAAGCTGCAGAAACATCTCAAGGATGATCAGGGGAAACAGGATGCACCTGAGCTCAATTTTGAGCTTCATGGCAAAGGCTGTGAATACTTATGTACATGTGATTTCTCAGTTTTTTTATTTTTAATAAATTTGCAAAAACCTCAAATAAACTTTTTTCACGTTGTCATTATGGGATGTTGTGTGTAGAATTCTGAGGAAAAAAATGAATTTAATCCATTTTGAAATAAGGGTGTAACATAACAAAATGTGGAAAAAGTGATGCGCTGTGAATACTTTCCAGATGCATTGTATATCTTTAGGGTCATAATGAGGCAGGCAATATCAATGGCACCGTCAGTAAAAGACTTTCTACATTAAATATGTAAATACCATGTTGCACAAATTTATAGTACAATAACACAAAACTGATGCAGTTAAACAGTGTGTTTTGAGTTTAATAAATTGGATTAGATTAGTTTCAAACTAATTTCGGAATGCTTTTCAAATAAAAAAAAAGCGGAAATTACATTTTTAGAAATTTACAAATTACTATTCTTCCTCATTATTCCAATCACCATTATATATGCATCTCGCCTGGAAGGCAACTATTTGGCTGCCACTAATGCTAAGTCTTATTAAAATCACCTTTACTGCAGCAGGCACCTCATTATTGCAAGCAATGATCTCATCTACAAAGGACACACTTATAATGAGGATAAAGAATGTAACATCTCTAACAGAGCTGTTAGAGCTAGGAACAAAAAATCAGTCAAACAGAAAAATATCAAAAATAAATGTACAATGATTTGACAATAAAAACATGTGACCACAATTCATTACAAATACTGAAATAAATGATAAACATAAGGAAAATTAAATTCTAAACAATAAAAAAAAATTTCTACTAAAGCACATAATTAGTAATTAATAAGGGTAAAATTGTGGCACAGTCGTTTACAGCTGCTACTGCAGAACAAACCAGTCTACACAAAGTAGCTGTCCATGTGGTATCTGCCTGCTGTCCTCATGCCAATGGGTTTTTCCTCTGAATATTGTTGATTTTCTTGATAATCCCAAAAGCACATAGTAACTTAACCGAGAGGTCAACAGTACTATGAATGATCCCCGTGTATCTGACTGGGTTTACTTCCGGGAGCTCCAGTTTCCTCCTGCAGTCCAAAGATGTGGGTTAGGTGGATGGGCTATGTTAAATTGGTCCTGGCGTATGTGTGAGTTAAAGAATCCATATATTTTCAATTATCCAAATGAAACTTTTGATTATATAATGTAGCTTTTAAAAAAAGTTCAAACAGTAACTGTGTATTTTAAATCATGCTTCCTTAGGTAGTTTTTCAATTAAACTTTTATTTTGAGATGTCAAGTAATGTCTCTGCTGTTTAACATTAAAACTTTAAAATCATGGCAGCATTGGAATTATGAAAAGCTTTTGACAGTTTATTTTTTTATTTCTCCTTTACTACCAGGAAAATAAATGAAACCAAAATCCCTCTGTAAGTGCAGATTGAGAGAACTAGTGATGTGCCCCTAACAAATACCAGCATGACTCTTCAGCATTAATATGCAGCTTAGAACATTAAGAAATAAAATAAAAAATAATGACTTTTCCATAAGCTCACAGGTGTAGAGAAACTTTAGAATTAATGGATAGTCATCTGGTTGAAGCTAATGAAAACATCAGCAGTGCTTCATTATGCATACTTTCAGATGTAAACACTGACAAGAGCATGGCTTTGATAGAAGAATTTTAGAATATGAGCAATGTTTTCCGGCAGCATATATCATGAAATGTATTTCTTGTTTGTCAAAATGATACAGAATGACACAAAGTCTTGTGAGCACTCATCCGTTTCAATAACTAATGAGATGCAGCACCAAAGCAACTCAATTTAACAAGTGTACTATAGATAAGGTTCATGTTCATTTGTAAAAGGAGGAATACGGTACTTACAAGGCCACTTTCATAGCATGACAAGTCTCAAATATCAAAGAAAAACCAACACAGTGCATTAACCATAAAATTGGTACACAGATTTTCAAAGGAAATAAATGTTTGTTGAGGAGGAGAATCTCATTTAATTTGTGATAACAAAAATAAAACTGAGGTGAACCCAAAGCCATGTACAGCCGTGGCCAAAAGTTTTGAGAATGACGCAAATATTAATTTTCACAAAATCTGCTGCTTTATTGTTTTTAGGCCTTTTTGTCAGATATTTCTATGGTATACTGAAGTATAATTACAAGCATTTCATAAGTTTCAAAGGCTTTTATTGACAATTACATTAAGTTTATGGAAAGAGTCAATATTTGCTATGTTGGCCCTTCTTTTTCAAGACATCTGCAATTCGCTCTGGCATGCTGTTAATCAACTTCTGGACCAAATCCTGACTGTTAGCAGCCCATTCTAGCAAAATCAATGCTTGGAGTTCATCAGAATTTGTGGGTTTTTGGTTGTCCAACCGCCTCTTGAGGATTAACCACAAGCTCTCAATGGGATTAAGGTCTGCAGAGTTTCCTAAGCATGGACCCAAAATTTTGATGGTGCGTTCCTCAAACCACTTAGTTATCACTTTTGCCTTATGGCACTCTGCTCCATCATGCTGGAAAAGGCATTGTTTGTCACCAAACTGTTCTTGGATGGTTGAGAGAAGTTGCTGTGGAAGGATGTTTTGGTACCATTCTTTATTCATGGCTGTGTTCTTAGGAAACTTTGTGAGTGAACCCACTTCCTTGGTTGAGAATCAACCTCACACATGAATGGTTTTAGGATGCTTTACTGTGGGCATGACACAGGACTGATGTTAGCGCTCACCTTTTCTTCTCCGGACAATCTTTTTTCCCCGATGCCCCATACAATCGGAAAGGGAATTCATCAGAGAAAATTACTTTACCTCACTCCTCAGCAGTCCAATTCCAGTACATTTTACAGAATATCAGTCTGTCCCTGATGTTTTTTTAGAGAGAAATGGCTACTTTGCTGCCCTTCTTGACACCAGGCCATCCTCCAAAAGTCTCTGTACTGGTGGTGCCTAAGATCACAGCAATGAATAAAGCAATGGTTTCACATATAAATCAACATAAAACATCAGTTGCTGCCTGTTGTGTCTGCTCTCGGCGCCTGTTTGCAGTTTGTGGCAGCAGCAGCTGCAACAGGGGGCGGCTAGACGGCCAGCAGGAATGCATGATGGGGTGGCTGCCTGGCTGTTTTTGTGAGATAGGTGTGCGGGGGTGGCAGGTGCAGTGAGATGCAATATGGTTTATACCTCCTGTCATCGTTTCTGTCCTCCCAGGCGAACGTTGCCATAGGTGCATCAGCTACAC
Source organism: Erpetoichthys calabaricus (assembly GCF_900747795.2). Classification (NCBI taxonomy): domain Eukaryota; kingdom Metazoa; phylum Chordata; class Cladistia; order Polypteriformes; family Polypteridae; genus Erpetoichthys; species Erpetoichthys calabaricus. Next base: position 258,238,309 of record NC_041394.2, on the reverse strand, counting down.
GAACGTGTTCAGCACCACAATCAGCTGGGGATCGATCAGCTGATGCCGGTACCTCACTTTCGTTTTTGATCTACATCTCCAGATCACTTGCATGAAAGTCAAAGTCCAATAAATCTGAGTCCGATTCAGCGATAATACGAAAAAAGTCATCCATGGATTATTTTGCTTTGAGCATTCACTTTGGTATCTCTCCACATGCCTCCACATGCCTTGAACTTATCAGCCTTTTATTTGATCTAGATAGAAACTATAATTGTGTAGTGTTGATAGGGGACTTTAATATATTAATTGGTGTGGAAACCGACATCTGTAGCAAATATTTTACTTATTTTCTTTGTAAACTCAAAAGGATTCTGTCAAATTGTCAATGGCTTGACTTAATTATTACCACACATTAGATGTAATTATTACATACAGAGCTGAGATTCTAAATTTAAATATAACTCCAGTAAATGAAGTTATTTCTGATCACTGCATTCACAGATTAAAACAAGGACAATACAACATCTAGATTTTAAGTCTGTCTCAAAGTTATTTTTTACATTTTGAGAAAGTCTAGAGTAACTGTGGAAAACAATTAAGATTAGCTGACTTTGAGAGAAACTTTGGATATGGTAGCTCCCTTTAAAACAAAAGTGATTAATGCACATAGAAACTCACCCTGGTTTAATAAGAGTTCTGGTGCTGTTAAATTAGAGTATTGGAAACTGCAGCATAGATGGAGAATGTTTCAGGTCTTCCAAATTACTTGAACAGAGAGTGTTAAAAGTATAGCAAAGCTCTTTTCATAGCCCACTCAGACTACTGTTCTAGATTAATACAGTAATAATCCTCATAAACTGTTTAGAACAATGGCTAATCAAACAAATGGGAATTCTAAACTACAGTGCAAAATACCGACAAACATTAGCAGCACAGACTTTATGAACTTCTTTAATGAGAAAATTGACAATATAAAATCCCAGATTTTAGTGTCATTTGCAAACTTAATACTAGATCAGCAAACCATGTCTCATTTTGTATGCACCACTTTTGTAATTTAATTTGGTAACAGAACATAAAGACATAATTTAATAATTCACCAGCGTTTTAGTGTCTGCTTATATCCCTTCAGCAATATCTTTTACACTTTTTACAGCCCGGACACAGACAGGTAGACATGATGGTTTCACCACACACACATTTATTTACAATATTTACAAGTATCGCAGTGCACAAAACCCAGTGCCGCAGCACCAATCACCCCTTAAGTCCTGGCCACACAACACAATGCCTTCTCAGTCTCTGGTCCGCCTCCACTCCTCTCCACCGAGCTTCGTCCTCTTCCACCCGACTCTTGCCATTGAATGGAGGGAGGCGGCCCCTTTTATACACCCCCGGATGGACTCCAGGTGCTTCCTGAGGAGCCTCCGTTGACACACCCGTGTGGCAGAAGCTCTGGCTGTGTACCCGGAAGTCCTCCGGGTGTCCCCAATCCTCTTCCCCCCAGTACTTCCGGGTGTGGCAGAAATGCTGAGGTCCAGGGCTCCCGAGGCATCGGGGCGCCCCCTGGCAGTGACCATGGGCCCCTACAGGGTTGAGCTTCCAAGCTCTGTACCCATGGCCCCCAATAGAACCAGGGCAGTCGCCCCATCGTGTTCTGGAGGAGGCACAAGCCCTCCTCCGGTCCTCCTGGGCATCCCAGCCGGGTGCCACAACACATACCATAAATTTACACTATGTATGTTTTTACCTCTTGATTATCAGACAGCAGTTCTTACCTCTGCACCAACCAAGCGGACATGTCTACTTCAAATCAATTGATATTTGGGCTTCAGTTTTTACACAGTGACAGCAACATATAAATAGAACTATTTCTTTTTCTTCAGTTATATTCTTGAATAAAAGCACAATTGTTTTGTTATACCTTTTGTGGAAGTGCTTATTTGATATTTCAATTTCACGTTAACATTTGTAATTTTGTCAGAAAAAAGTTTCTGTTTTAGTTCTGTTTTCAACATTTCTTGCCTCGTTTCCTGTCCATTCCATACAAATAATTCCCAGATAAACAGACTTCAGCTGTGAGAATTTTGTGTCCAACTTCAGCTGCCTCAGAGAGGGACAGGTGAGCAGGCCACCTGCTGCCAGGTGCTGATGAGGAGCACGAGTTAAATTAAGGTGGCCCAGCGTTACAAATATTTTTGTAGGCTTCAGGGATTCTAGTGTTAAATGGCCAAGACCCAGCTTGCTTATCTGAACTTACCATTACTTACAAACCAGAGTACATGTTAAGATCTCAAGAAGCCAGCCTGCATATGATTTCAAGGATTAATAAAATAACAGTGGGAGGCTGAGCTTTTAGTTACAGGGCCCCAAAGCTGGGAAATGATATCCCAGCTAGTATAGGACATGCACCTTCAGTCTCAACATTTAAATTTAGCCTGAAGACTGACTACTTTAGTCTAGCATACACTGATTACAGCTGCTGTTTAGCTATTCAATCTGCATTTAGTGTGTTAGTCATTTGTATAGAAATATAAGTAACATGATATTAACAAACCATTAATAACCCTCCTCTGTTCTTTTTCTCTTCTTCTCAGTTTCTTGATGTGACACTTGTTGTCATTTCACTACAGCCAAGTTGTTCTTCTGCCTAAGAAAAAAATCACCTCATATAATGAAGTATTGGAAAAACTGGACAGAAGGATCCTTGATGGCCCAGCATTAATTCTGCTGCAGAATGCCTTGGAAGGAGTAGGAGGCTAGCTGGCTGAAGTCTCCAGGGGTCTCATGTATAAACGGTGCGTACGCACAGAAATGTTGCGTAAGAACGTTTCCATTCAAATCGCGATGTATAAAACCTAAACTTGGCGTAAAGCCACGCACATTTCCACGGTACCTCATACCCTGTCGTACGCAAGTTCTCCGCTCGGTTTTGCAGACTGGCGGCACCCAGCATCAAAGCAGTGCTACTGTTCCTGTGTGGTTTATCATTCTTTTTTCAGATCCACGTCCCTGATGTGGCTTTATAAATACACTGAAATTAACCGCATATTGTTTATTAGTTTAATGCATCTGATTGGAATTAACCAGTAACAATATAATGGTCCACGGAATGGTCAAACTATTCCAAATACCATAACTGCTTTAACGTTGTTACTCTCACTGCACCTTCTTCTTCTTTCAGCTGCTCCCGTTAGGGGTTGCCACAGCAGATCATCTTTTTCCATATTACTCTCACTGCACCACTCGGAGCAGCTGATCAGAAAGAGAATTATCAGTATACAGCATCAAGCACATGCTGCCTCAGCCATGCTTCCTATTTGAACTGCTTCTCACACGGCAAACACTTCTAACCTTTCCTGTATGGACCTCACGGTACAGAAAGAGTTTCATCCCAAGAGCTCTAAATGCACTCAATCAGTCCATCAACTGCTCCTTGTAGAACTGTTTGGACTTATAAGTACAATCACCTCACTGTAAACTTGCACTACAGTTATAATATTGCACAACCTGAGCCACTTTATAAAGCGCGTATTTACATATGATGACGATATCATTTTTAAGATGAAATGCAGCAAAATATGTTTTATTATATTATGCAGATAAAAGCACTGTATGCTTCACTGGGACAGACGTGAACGATAGAATAATTAAACATGTACTATGAAGATATTTCAATGTTCTTTAAAAGTTTTGAAGAATCGGCATTCTAAGCTTACAGATGGCTTAACGTCTATTACAGAGCTGATTGCATGGCGATCGGTTACTTGGAGAAAGAAAAGGAAGGACAGGAATTGGAGGTTAGTAGGTTTGAAAGAGACAGTACTGCAGGGGCGGCCTTAGGCATGTGCAAACTGTGCACCTGCACAGGGCCTCCAAATCCCAGGGGCCGCCATGCCAATATATATTGAATATAAAACAGAAAGAGAAAATAACGACACAGCTAAAAACGCAGCAGCAAATTTCGGCAAAAGATAAACACTTATGTCATGAGCATGAGGCGGATATGCAGTGTCCGCAACAGACGTGGCCATCCGCCGTGCATAAGATATCATACTGACATTGGCGGGCGAAGGGGCCACCGATTCTTTCTCTGCCCAGGGCCGCCACGAGCCTAGAGCCGCCCCTGAGTACTGCTGCAATAAATTATTTCATCGAAGGTCGTGCACAATCACTGCGCCACCGTGTTCCCATGTTTAATAATGTGCTTTAACTCCTTTTATCATGAAAATGATATCACGTATACATCTCAATATTTTAGTTATTCAGAGAGCAGTAATATCACGAATGTAATGGAATCTGTGTCCTGTCGGAGGAAGAGAAAGCCGGTTTAAGAAGCACGTAGTGATTCACACACATAGAGCACATAGAAGAACACATACAAAACAAAGCATTTAACGTGCTACTTTAATTACGATGTAATTTGAGAAACTGGTTAATTAAACGATTTTAAGATGAAGTTTATGACGTTCTACTTTAATGACAAAATAAACTACGTAATTAAAGTTGAAATTTCAAGATTGAAGTTGACATTTCGTGCTTTTTCCCCAGTGTGTGCCTTTTTTTTCTCTGTACCCTAATAAGCTTTCATATGACACTCAGATGGTGGGCTACGTCTCGCCTTTTCATGACGACTTTGATATCTGACAACTTCTTTTTTATTTCGGGCACTGTGCGACTTTGTGAACTTGAGCTTTCGACTTTCTCCGACACGCTATGTCAGTCGATTAGCTTCCTTTTGTTGTTTATATCACTGTTTAAACCAACAAATAGTAAGTTTTTCCTTGCCTCCACTTGGTATTCGCTGAAATTCTTCCATTTTCCCAATTGTCTTTTCACAGAACACTGAGCTTAAGGGCTATTTATATTGCTTTGCATATTCAAAGAGGCGTAATTCTGGGAGGAGTTGGGGCGGGACAGCAGGCGCATGCACGAGCGTTACTTTTCACGCTGAACAGGATTTATGTAGCGGAAGAATGTGGAAGTTTGCGTACGCACAGATTCCTGCATCTGGATTTTTCTGTGCGTAAGCACATTTTGGCTTTTGTGCTTACGTCATGTTATAGTGCAAATTCTACGCACGGCATTATGCATGAGGCCCCAGGACTCTATTTCTGACTTGTCTTTGACTCTCTTCCTTACAATTTCAACTCCTCTGTTGTCCACTGGCCTTAGTTCTACAAATAGTTAAAGGACTAAAAACACTCTGCACCTGCAGTTCATGAAAAGCACTGTGCAAGAACAAGTTATATTGTATTGTTTTAAAATACTGGTACCTAAACGCAGAAATTTACTCTATGAATGATTTTGACTCCCAACATATGGGAAGTGAGGAATATAACACCCTATTACTGTAAAAATATTAGATACATGTGAAAGTGAAGTAAGAAATCACAAGTTAATTAATATATACCATGTATAATTTTTGTTATGTTGATTAACTGCAAAGAAATCCACTGAAATAATAATGTTAGATAAATAAATAACACTTTGCTTCAATAACCCCAAGAAATATCAGTCTGCAAAATAACTATTCTACGGCTATTTTTAAACAAGGAATGACTGGTGTCAAATCATCTAACATTAATTTGCTTGCCAGGAAATGCTGACAATGATCACTGAAAGCTTTGACACTTTCAACCAAGACTGTAAAAATGACAAGCAATATACCAGTGAGGACAGGTGAGCACTGAGCAAGCAAATACTGATATTTAAGTAGATGTTACATCTATTGTGACATGCTATGTTTATATCTAGTAAAACTATCACTTCAGCAATGCTTGCCATGTTTAAAAACAGGGACTAATCAGTTTTTGCACATTTATCTATGTAGCTGCATGTGTCCAAAGTTTACAAAATTATGCAGCTTCAGCTTACTTCACAGAACAATTCAGGGAATATGCAATATTGTGGTGTATGACAAATAATTCCCCATTCTAAGTAACTTCATTTTAAATATTTTAATAAAATTCAAAGCCAAAGCAGTTCACACAAAAATAAAGGGGAAAAACTAATACTCCAGAAAAAAGGCTCTTATATAAGATGTTTAAGGTTTACATATGTTTTTGCATTTTTTTTTCAGGATCTATCCTGTTATTACAGGACATAGGTTTGGACATATCGGTCAGTGAAACTGTATGCCATTGTACTATTGCTTAGTTAATCTAACAGTTCTTGCTTCTAGCAAAGAAGCCATACTCCTAACTGACTAATTAACATTCTGTTATTACAGATACAGCCAAGAAAGATTTATTATATGTAAGCTTACACAGAGCAAAAGATGATACAATTTTCTAGGTAAGTAAATGAAGTTTATATTCAACTCAAACTAAGAAAACACTTCTATGATTTTTAACATTAACACTGACTTTTCTAATATTGTCTTATAGAACTGGTTTATTTTCTAAAAGCCAAAGCAACTCTATATGTTTCTAAAATAACAAATATTGCAAGCATCTCTTCATGCTTCCTAACTTACGCTCCTTAAAGACAACCTTTTAATAATCAATAATAACTGTATTTGCATCTGTTTTATAGCTAGTATTACTTAAAATAAAACTAAAATCCTTCCTTAGTAATTTAATACAACTTTCAATTCAGGCTCCGTTTATATAAAAGCTGAATTATACAATTAGTGGAGCAACTGAAGCCATATTTTTATATTAACATTTCATAATGTTTTAACACTACTGACAACCACAGATTTTTCCAGTGTAATGTTTCATTTGGACAAACCACTGTGGGTCCCTCACTTGTATCCAAGCTGGGACACAATAATTTAGCCAATGCACATAAACACCTTCACTTGCTCTGTTTTATAATTCGGATGCAGCAATAGATTATTCTTCAGATGAGGAAAATAATACAGTTTATTCACAACACAACTACTGCAGAAGATATATATATATATGTATGCACTGTATAAATATACACATAGCGATAAATGAACAACACATAACATTAATCTAAGGTGACCTGGTTTTCTTTGAGTTTCTTCTGTAAGGTGTGCACAAATGTATGAATTACACTTCTTCTATTTCATTCATGCCCAGAGAATTACCCAAGGAAACATTGCTGAGAAATTCTTTAAAATACTTTAGTTAGATTTCTGGTTTATTAGCTAATTAAATGAGTACAGTAAATATTTATCTGGTCTACAGATTTCTCAGTTCGTGTGTAATTAGATAGTAGCAGTGCTTTCTTCAGCTAGTCCAGGTGTGTGTGTGTGCATCTCTGTGTTTCTGAAGTTCAAACTACTGTGAGTTAGCTTTTCTATTAACTTAGAGGTAAAAACTAAAGATCTACCTGACACAGTTTCATTATCCATCCATCCATTTTCCAACCCGCTGAATCCGAACACAGGGTCATGGGGGGTCTGCTGGAGCCAATCCCAGCCAACACAGGGCACAAGGCAGGAACCAATCCTGGGCAGGGTGCCAACCCACCGCAGCAGTTTCATTATTTTCAACTTAAAGAAAAAACAAACAACCAAAAACATATATGCTAATGTGTTCACTGGCTTTACCCCAGATAAGACATTAAAAGTGGTCTCAGCCTCATGATAAAAAGAGTAAGAAATAATGTTACTTAATCTTTTGTTTGATTCCTTTTTTATAATGGGTCAAAGACAATAATTTTCACTGAGGTTTAAAGAGCACACGGAGAGATTTTTACTGGCATAAACGGATGCTTTGTGTTTCTTTTTTCAGTTGTCTCTTTGTTTTTGGCCACCTCTTATGGTAGCTGCACCGCAGCTTCAATATTTGAGATTTCAAATTGTAATTCTCTCTTTCTAGCATAAAATATATTGCTGAAAGTTTGTAATCAGTTAACTGTTTTCTTCAGTGAACAAAGAGTATAGCACTCCCCAATTATGCACCCACTGTATCTGTTCTTTAGCACGCTGGACTAATTGTGGCACCAATGTTCCACTCTATTATGGACTGTCCTTGGCTAATAAGGTTCGGTACAACAATCCCTTGAAGTGCAAGGGCTCTGGCCTTTGTTACAAAACACAACCTAGGCAGTACAGGCAGTCCCTGGGTTACATACGAGATAAGGACTGTAGGTTTGTACTTAAGTTGAATTTGTATGTAAGTCAGAACAGGTACATTATTTTAATAAATATTACTGTTGATCGACTGTAACCAAGTGCTCTGCCAATGAATGATGGAGTTTCACCTCTTTCTGACCTTTTTATTATTTCTACTTTATTTTCAATGTAGCACCAGCACTTGCATCAGATTTGTGTTTCAGAGACATTCTTGAAGGGTGAAGACAAAAGGTTAAGATGAGCTCTTCTGCACAGCACTGTACAGCTATCACAGCAGATTAGGCACCAGTCATCAACACATCTGATGTATAGGGTGGTCCAGATCTAATTATGCAACTTTCATTACGCTATAACTTATTCAGTTTATTACACAGAAAGTCACCCGAAAAATCCAGGACCATCGAGAAGTGCGCGAACTGAAGACATGAAGAATCGTCTTCGTGCCGAACTGGAATCTTCCCCGCATAAATCAAAGTCATCCAGACATTCTGGATCTGCAGAATTAGATCTGGACCACCCTGTACTGACAAGAGACAACTTCCTGCTATGTGCGTAACACTACAAGCAGGCTTACTATTGAGAATGAATGGGGGCAGCGAGGGGCAGTTCATCACCAGCCCACATCACAGTCACCTCCACTACAGTATGCTGCCTGCAGTGTCCCGCCACACCACCGCCCCCATTCAACACGCAGCCATCTGAGGCACACTACAATGCTACCCCCCGCCTCCCCGTTCACCCTCAATGGCCTCCGTTCAGCCACAACAGGGTCACCACTTGCAGCAGTTGGGGGGGCAGTGAAACCGCTTGACGCCGGGAGCTGCCAGATGGACACTACACTGCACAAGCAGCGAAATCGACCCCCTCCAGCCTCCATCCAGCCACTGCTTGCAGCGTCCCCGGGCCGAAGATGATGGAGCGGCAGTTACTAAGGCGCATGCGTCGCATCTGACACTGAATTATAAAGTAAGGAGCCAACATTTTATCAATGGATTCTTTGGTATAAATAGTTTACAAATCTGTAAAGCACAAACGCTTTCAAAAGTAATGAAATTAAAAGTTTCTAAAAATCAAATATGTACTATAAAGTCATTATTTGTTGGACCAATTTTGTCTTTAAAAATGCATCAGTTCTCTTATGGACATTGTTGTGCAGTTTTATAAGAAATGGTGTGATAGTCTGTTTCAAGCATCTTGGATAACTTGCTTCTTCTGCAGACTTTTGGTGCCTTATTTGCTTCTTTATCTTCAGGTAATCCAAGACGGCTAGACGCCAGACATTCTGGTGCAGAACTCATTGTTCTTCTTTAAGCTGGGGATAGTTCTTTATGACCTTGGCGATATGTTTGGGGTTATTGACCTGCTGTAGAATGAAGCTGAGAATGCTCTCCTGACTCCATGATGGTATTGACATGATAGATAAGGATCTGCTTGTACTTCTCAACATTGAGGACTCCGTTAATTTTCCTGTGTCACTGATCCCATTTCCAGAACTGCAGCCCCAAACCTGCTAGGAAGTTTGGGTAACTTCAAACAGTTTCTTGTTTAACATTAGAAGTGCCATCGCCAATACCAATTGGTGTTGTGTTTTTAAATTTTCAATTATTTCACAAGTGTGGCTTTCAAGGTCCTATCCTTTCTTGGCTTTTCCTAAATTGCTGCATTTCAAATGCCTGTGTTGATGCAACTCTGTTCCGAGTCATTTAGTATCTATATCTACATAGCAAGATTTCAGTTTGCACATACTAAGCTTATACTATTTAAATTGTGTACAGAGCTCTGACTTGTACATCCAATTTTGGAACTTGAGAACCTACAATGTTTATTTGCATTTGAAGTTATTTTCTTGGTCTTATTTTTACTACAGTCTTCAACATGCACTTCAGCAATCTGGGCATGAGCATAAAGCAACTCGAGAAACAGCACCTTAAAAAACTTGAGTACATGGTCCTCTCCCTGAAAACAGTGGCTCATTATCTTAGGATGAAACTGTACTGACTCAATGCAAAGTAGTTTGATCATTTATATGAATGGGATCTGTAGAAATAACCTTGTTGGGAATTTTAGCTAGGGTTGTACCAAAAAAAAAAATGAATTGGTCGATCATCAAGTACAAAATGCAATGCGAAATGAAAGTTAAATTCAAATAATAGGAAGGCTTTATGCTATAAATTGATTTGCAAACTAACACTATCTTTATCCTTACTTGAATAACCTGGATGTCTTTCAGATGACCTTTATAACCTCTAACTCATGACATAAAAGGACCTTGGTTGTCCTGAACAGCAAGGTATCTACCAACACACACTAAACACAAGATGGTTTTACCCACAGAAAGCAATATGGCACCATGGAATAAAGTTCCAAGTGACTATAGGTTTGCCAATATACCTTATAATGAACAATAATATCATTCTTAATCATTGGATTCAAAACTCCCTAATTGGGTGCATACTTACTGGATTTTCATCCCAGAGATCCCACAATCACTTAATAAAATCATAATAGAGACAGCAACAACTGTCCCAAGAGGAAAAGTAAGACAGAGTTCCCAAGAGACATTTCAGTGGATTATGAGGTTTCATAAACGAACTTACATTTTACCAGTTGTTTAAGAAAAAGTGGGACTTAATTCTTTGGTGTATAAGGGAAGACCTCCATTCCCTGGTTTAGCACCGTTTTCGGACACAAAGACTTGAGCAATGTGCAAAACATTTTATTTATCTGTGGTGCATCTCAGGAGCATAATATAAAACAATTAATCAATTCTATGCCACAATATCTATTATGCTAACGGTTCTTTGTAACACATAGGCCTTATAGGGTATTCAGATTGCGCAAAGGCTTACTTTACATATACCCGATAAGCAGATGAAAATCATGTAGACATTATGAAACTCAGATATATGATAGATTCACAACACTTATGCAAGAATAGCAGCTGCTTCCTGGAAAAAGTACTGCCGAAAGCAATTCAAGGACAATGTGAACTTAAGAGCTTGTATTTCTAAAGAAATTACAAAAAAGATTTCTCTTACAACTGAAGCTCTAAATGTACAGTTCAGTCTAAAGCATATTAACATCAGCAAGTACACGTGGGCAAAAGAAGGACAGCTAGACTCAAAATATAGCACAGTATGAGGGACTTGGCAGTCACAGTCTTTGCCTCTCTTGATAAGAAGAATTAGTAGAGATGACCTATAAACTTGGTGAAGAGGCCCCATGAGAGGGGAACCAAGGTTATTATAGTTTTGCCTTTTTAAATTAGTTTTTATTTCTATATTTTTTCTGACCTTACTTGGAAATTCAGTTTAGTTTTAGTTTTCCTTTATCGTGTATTTTTAGTTTTAGTTTAGTTTTTATTTTACAAAGACATTTCTATTTTATTTTTATATATATTAGTTTCAGTTTTAGTTTTAGTAATTATGGTACGGCTAAAGAGCTACTATGGAGTTTAGTTTTTGTGTCACAATGAGACAGAAGTGTACACTTAATGGGTTTGGATATAATATGAGTTTAACGTTAGTGGAAGCTTACTACACTACACGACACAATTTACTATTTGGTTTTGTTTTTGTCTGATAAAAACAAACATAATCAAAACCAGATACTGAACATGAACAATTTTACACAATTTTATGATTTTTAAAATATTTTCTATGTCATTTGTGCTGAATAAATCTGCGCTGACTGTTGGCACTTTTTTTCTTTTCCTTTTACTGCCCAGAATGGGCCAATTTGTAATGAAATTTAGGTGAATTTTAAGATGTGAGGGTTTTTTACTCTAAATGTCTATAGTACACAACATTTCCTGCTCCAACTTAAAAGTGCTTATAACGAATGCCTTCAATATTGCATTCAAAAATCTCAAATACCGGGCTTTGTTATTTTCTACCAGCCATATTCATCTCTGATTCCATCTCAGGCACAAACAATTTATAGACAGAATTTTGCCACCTGCAGGCCTGGAAAGATATAAAAAAAATGAGAAAACAGATTCTATTGTGGTCTGACAGGTGTTACTATGAAAATCACAGGGGCTAAGGAAGAACAAGGCTTTTAGGCTTGAATGAGTGTGCAGACCCCACCTAGCTGTATTGAGGGAAAGAAAGAAAAACAAGCATGTAGTGTGACGGTTAGGGGCAGTGAGACTTGAATAGCCCACCATAAGAACAGTAAACCCATAATGAGCAGAGCAAGAGCACAAAACGACAGAGACAGCATCTGAGATTAAGAATAATATATACATTATGTAAACCTGTTTATCCAGAGCAGGATCACAGGAACCTGGAGCCTACCCAAGCAGGTTTGGATGGAAGGCAGGAAAAATCCTTGGTATGCAATATGAATGATATGACTGATGTTAAGAACAAAAAGGATATGATGATTTCAACTATCTATTTTGAGAGAGAGAGAAACATTGAAAACATGGGGAAAGATATTTTAAAACATAATTGTGCTACTGGATTATTTTCACAGTATCAGGTATTTTGAACTGTGAATATGAACTAAAAAAGATAAATTAATAAATATAGAATAAATATAAAAACAAATTAGTATGGTTAGCTTTTCACCACTTGGCAGACTCACTTCCACCACCTACATGTAGTTCAGTAGAGACATTGCCAACTCAGGGATTTTACAAGGTTTGCATTGCTTCATTGTTAAACGATATTTTTAAAGCAAAAGTGATTGGTCAGCAACAATATGCTGATCTTGTATGATGACACTGTCAGTCTCTCTATCAGAGACGATTAATTTTCAAAAATCGGGTGTGGTCTCCCCTAGACTCTCTCATGTACTCAGATATGGGGATGGATATTTGAGAAGTAAACCTCAAGACAATGATTATATCATGTAAATTAAAGAACCATCAATAACAAATCAAATCAAATTAATACTATATTGAACAATTATTATAAAAGTAAAGTTGATTAAATCAGACTCTGCAGCTGCATGAATAAAAAAAAAATCTGACTATGTGTTCAGGTAAAGTACCACTTCCGGTTGATGGATTTGGCCCAAAAGTTAATACAGATCTACAATTCTGGGGTAACAACCACACGCCAAATTTCATCAATCTATCTAGTTGCGTTTTTGAGTTATCGTGTTTACACACACAGACATAATTCCAAAAAACTGTATTTTCGGACTCAGGAAGGTCTAAAACATCAAAATTCATCAAAATCTCAAGGACGAATGATGATTACTATACTTTCTCTATGCTTTGTATGTGAAGTGGCAGGTGAATTATTGTCAACAAAAAGTAGGCACCTGAGAAATAACTGAAACGTTACTCACTCGTGATTTTTCTGTCCATATGGTAAAGATTTTGTTGACCACCACATTCCAGTTTCAGGCGTTTGAATTACATCTTGATATACAACAAGTGCAAAGAAAGGCGTCACATAAGTCGCTTTCTATTCCACATGCTTTACCCATGTATTCAGCTTGCTCTGTCACTGCAAATGCTGTCTGAACACCCGGCCACCTTCACCAGCCGCCGTTCACTGGATGAATACGTGCAGGCAGCTCATGGTGGATGACTTTCAGTTTTAGAGTTAAAAGTTATAAGGGTTAAAAACTAACAGCAAGAATATTCATTCAAAAATGAAAACTAAAATTATTTTAGTAAATTATTATTTTATTTCAGTTAGTCTTTGCAACTACTTTAATAGTTTGATTAGTTTTAGTTTTTCATTTCGGTTTTGTTAATTATTTTATTTCAGTTTACAAAAATGTTTTTTTAATAATAGTTTCAGTTTTGATTTTAGTTTTCGTTAACTATAATAACCTTGAGGGGAACATACAGGGGAAAACCAAAGGTTCAAGAAAGACTATACCTAGGGTTAAACCTGTTAAAGCTGAGATGGAAAATGATTTCCAATATACATTTAACTGTTTTATGTTAAATTACCCTAACCTTATTTGATACTTCTATAAAAATAAAAACATCTCATTCGCTTGGCAGTGTAGCAAATTAGCAAAATTAGTCAGATTAGTCATTACTCATGACATTATCATCTCTTAGTCTTACATTAGTGATGGCTTCTTACTTAGCAATCAACAATCTGCATTGCATGCAGAGCAGTTTGCAAAATGTAGCCACTTGAGCCCTAATCTCAGATCACAAATCGATTACACTTCACATTTACTGGTTTAAGGACATTTCCTTCCAAAAGGAATCTTTGAATCATACATAAAGCTCCTAATTTACAGAGATGTGAGAAAAGTACATTTTACAATGCTTCTGGCTATATCTAATGTGTTTCACAAAACTCTTAATGAATGTTTATTTAAGTTGGTGTTTCCTGTACTTTGGGACCCTGAAGTATTTGAGACACCATCAAGTATAAGGTTTAAATTAACACTGAAGATTCTCCTTTTCACTCCAACTTTCTGAACCTTTTACCAGGTTAGTATTTTTTTTGGTTTGTTTCCTAATTCTGGTTTTCTGCTGTAAACCTTTATGAAAAGGTGTATAATGTGTAATAGTAAATATAATGGTAAAGAATGTTTACATATTCCAATGTTTTAAATGTAGTTTGGTGCTCCAAAAAACATTTGTACAATGACAGACTTCATTTTTTACTTCTCCTAAACATGAATATCTATCTCATAACTGATTAATTAGTTACACAGATGGCTTAATGAAGATGTATTTGAGTCTCGGTAATCTGCAAAACACTGCCAATGACATTGTGTAAAACTGTAGATCTGACAAGAGTCATATGGGATTTCTAAGAAATATAAGGTTGACAAGTATTTTCAATTAAGAATCATTTAGAAGGTGTTCAAACATGGGCGTCTATGTTGGTATCATGAGACAAAAGCAGGAACTATTCAAAAACAGGATGACAGTTCATCACTGGGGACATTAACATAGACTCTAGGCCAAAATGGTACAGCTAAAAAACCTAACAGCATCTCTTTGCTCTATGAAAGGAACCCCTAAAAACACAAAAAAACATGCAATCTGTACAAAGAATTAATCTTAGCTACCCAGTGTGTAATCTACTCACAAGTAAAAATATTAACTATTTAATTATACATGCATTCCATTTCGGATATCTATCAGTACTGCATGCTTTGCATTACAAAATTAAAATAAATCTAAAAAAAGACCAATACAAATATAATACATTGAAAAAGTATGCAGATCCATAAAATGTTTCCAAATATTGCCGGCTGGGAGTTTTTTTCCCAATTTGAATTTTGACTATAAGGTCATATAATGAAATATGAAATGTTGCTTAATAATATAAAGCAGTATAATAATACAGGCAGTGCCCAGGTTACATACAAGATAGGGACTGTAGGTTTGTACTTAAGTTGAATTTGTATGTAAGTCGGAACAGGTACATTATTTTAATAAATGCTATTTTTGACCCGACTGTAACCAAGTGCTCTGCCAATGAATGATGGAGTTTCACCTCTCTCTGACCTTTTTATTATTTCTACTTTATTTTCAATGGTGATGGTTTTTCTCTTCTTTACTGTATCACCAGCACTTGCATCAGATTTGTGTTTCAGAGACATTGTTGAAGGGTGAAGACAAAAGGTTAAGATGAGCTCTTTTGCACAGCACTGTACACGTGATCACAGCAGGAAGGCACCAGTCATCAACACGTACTGACATGAGACAACTTCCTGCTATGTGCGTAACAGTACAAGCAGGCTTGCTATTGAGAATGAATGGGGGCGGCGAGGGGCGGTTCATCACCAGCCCACCTCACAGTCACCTCCACTACAGTATGCTGTAGAACGAACATGGTGCGGCCAAAGGCGAGTAGTGAATCACCCAACCCCAATTCAACAGGCCATCCGAGGCACACTACAATGCTATCCCCGCCGCCCCGTTCAGCCACAACCGGGTCACCGCTTGCAGAATTACTAGCCGTGTGTTCTGGAAAGGCAGTGAAATGCCCCCCTCTGCTCCATCCAGCCTGCGTCCAGTCAGGAGCAGTAGCTCCGGCGGCGTAGTGGGCGGGCAGCGAACCATCATCCTGCACACGAGCAATAGCTATGGCCCTGGTGACTATGGACCACAGGTCACTGCTTGCCGCCAGAAGCCACCCGAGAGACACTACACTGCGCGAACAGCGAAATCGTCCCCCTCCAGCCACCGCTTGCAGCATCCCCAGGCCGAAGATGACAGAGCAGAAGTTACTGAGGCGTATCCATCGCAGCTGCGTCCTCGTTCGTAAGTTGTAGGTCGGATGTCCGTAACCTGTGGACTACCTGTATATGAAATCCAGTGCAATCTAAAGGCTAGAATTTTTTACTGGAACTCACAAGGGTGCTGGTTCAATCCTGACCATGCCTCACTGTGTGACCCAGAGGAGATTACTTAACCTGCCAGTACTTCACTATTACAAACAAGGGATATTTTCTGACTTGAAACTTGTTTCTGCTAAACAAGACATAACATAAAATTATGTAAATAGATAACTGAAACATAGTTATGAATATAACGGAAAGCAGCAATGTCTAATGGCCAAGATTTCAGTTTTTAAAAATCTGAAATGTTAATTTAAAAGTAAAGAGTAAATAGTAGCTTTCTTAATAAAAATTGCATACAAAACATAACCTCCTAAATATTAAATAAAGTTATTCAATTAAGGTAAGTACTGAATATCATTTATTAAATGAAAGAACATATACAATGTACTAAGACTATGTGCACAATATTTCACAGTCCACATATAAATATACAGTACATTAAACTACAAAATGTGTTGCACAGAAGCATAAGCCGGTTGTCAAAGATAATGTGATAAACAGATCGTCTCTTCCATGAAGCAGCACTAGATTACTTCATGATCCAACAACACAAATTACATAGGATAAATATAAGTTGTAGCTATGATAAGACTGAAGGAAAGAGAAGCTGTTTAAACTGCATTTTCTGTTTTCCTGCATCTTTGTTGTCTCTTCCTGTCAGTGTAGCAGACTGATGCCATTATGTTACATAGCTAGCTGCATGACAGTGCTGCATCTATGGTAATTGCAAAGGAGTTTTGAAAAGGTAAAAAACAAAAACTATCAACAACAAATCATGAAAATTACAATACAAGAAAATTAAGACATAAGCAACCACATAAACTTTTACAAACTGTACATGAGATGAAAACCCAAAAACCTAAATAAAGGACATTAGGCAACAAGCAGAATTATGTTCATATTATCTACAGTGCATCCGGAAAGTATTCACAGCGCATCACTTTTTCCACATTTTGTTATGTTACACCCTTATTCCAAAATGGATTAAATTCATTTTTTTCTTCAGAATTCTACACACAACACCCCATAATGACAACATGAAAAAAGTTTACTTGAGATTTTTGCAAATTTACTAAAAATAAAAACATTGAGAAAGCACATGTACATAAGTATTCACAGCCTTTGCCATGAAGCTCAAAATTGAGCTCAGGTGCATCCTGTTTCCCCTGATCATCCTTGAGATGTTTCTGCAGCTTAATTGGAGTCCACCTGTGGTAAATTCAGTTGATTGGACATGATTTGGAAAGGCACACACCTGTCTATATAAGGTCCCATAGTTGACAGTTCATGTCAGAGCACAAACCAAGCATGAAGTCAAAGGAATTGTCTGTAGACCTCCAAGACAGGATTGTCTCGAGACACAAATCTGGGGAAGGTTACAGAAAAATTTCTGCTGCTTTGAATGTCCCAATGAGCACAGTGTCCTCCATTATCCGTAAGTGGAAGAAGTTCGAAACCACCAGGACTCTTCCTAGAGCTGGCCAGCCATCTAAACTGAGCGATCGGGAGAGAAGGGCCTTAGTCAGGGAGGTGACCAAGAACCCAATGGTCACTCTGTCAGAGCTCCAGAGGTCCTCTGTGGAGAGAGGAGAACCTTCTAGAAGGACAACCATCTCTGCAGCAATCCACCAATCAGGCCTGTATGGTAGAGTGGCCAGACGGAAGACACTCCTTAGTAAAAGGCACATGGCAGCCCGCCTGGAGTTTGCCAGAAGGCACCTGAAGAACTCTCAGACCATGAGAAACAAAATTCTCTGGTCTGATGAGACATTTTCCATTTGGGGGAAACCAGGCACCGCTCATCACCAGGCCAATACCATCCCTACAATAAAGCATGGTGGTGGCAGCATCATGCTGTGGGGATGTTTTTCTGCGGCAGGAACTGGGAGACTAGTCAGGATAAAGGGAAAGATGACTGCAGCAATGTACAGAGACATCCTGGATGAAAACCTGCTCCAGAACGCTCTTGACCTCAGACTGGGGCGACGGTTCGTCTTTCAGCAGGACAACAACCCTAAACATACAGCCAAGATATCAAAGGAGTGGCTTCAGGACAACTCTATGAATGTCCTTGAGTGGCCCAGCCAGAGCCCAGACTTGAATCCGATTGAACATCTCTGGAGAGATCTTAAAATGGCTGTGCATCCAACCTGATGGAGCTTGAGAGGTGCTGCAAAGAGGAATGGGCGAAACTGGCCAAGGATAGGTGTGCCAAGCTTGTGGCATCATATTCAAAAAGACTTGAGGCTGTAATTGCTGCCAAAGGTGCATCGACAAAGTATTGAGCAAAGGCTGTGAATACTTATGTACCTGGGATTTCTCAGTTTTTTTATTTTTAATACATTTGCAAAAACCTCAAGTAAACTTTTTTCACGTTGTCTTTATGGGGTGTTGTGTGTAGAATTCTGAGGAAAAAAATGAATTTAATCCATTTTGGAATAAGGCTGTAACATAACAAAACGTGGAAAAAGTGATGCGCTGTGAATACTTTCCGGATGCACTGTATATATATAATTCACTAAGTCCATGGCAAGCAAGACGCACGCAAGACCGAGCCCCGCCCACCAACAATTCACTAAGCAGCTGACCATGGCACACGCACTACAGAGCCAACAATTCACGCGAGAGCGAAAGCATTTGCCAAGAATGTTTTCATTAATCAAGAACGAAAGTCCGAGGTTCAAAGAAGATCACATACCGTCGTAATTCCGACCATAAACGATACCGACTGGCGATCCGGCGGCATTATTCCCATGACCTGCCGGGCAGCCATTACTCCCACTGGCATTCCTCCGCATAAAGTCAAACTTAAAATTGGTTCAGTCGTCATGCTTCTCAGAAACCTCATGCCAGAAAGAAGTCTCTGTAAAGGCACTAGACTGACTGTTACCAGCATTCACCGCAATGTACTGGGGTGTAAAACAATCGCAGCTGCTACCTCACAAACTGTCCATATTCCCCGGATTTCCCTGACCCCATCAGATTCAAATTTGCCTTTTACACGCAAACAATTTCCTGTTAGATTGGTCTTTGCAATGACAATTAATAATGCGTAGGGACAAACTTTCAAAAAGATATGCCTGTATCTGCCAAAACCAGTTTTCAGTCACGGACAATTGTATGTTGCTCTCTCCAGAGTTCCATCTTTTCATTCACTTACAACACACAGGCGCACGAGCAACAGAGAGACAGAGACACACACACACACACACACACACAGAGGTGCGCAAGAGACACACACACACACAGAGGAGCGCAAGAGACACACACGCACACGCACACACACACGAGAGAGAGAGAGAGAGAGAGACACACACACACACACACACAGGCGCACGAGAGAGAGACACACACAATAAGAAGTGCGCGAGACACACACACACGCACGAGAGAGAGAGAGAGAGAGAGAGAGACACACACACACACACACAGGCACGAGAGAGAGAATCCCTGACCCCATCAGATTCAAATTTGCCTTTTACTTTTACACGCAGACAATTTCCTGTTAGATTGGCCTTTGCAATGACAATTAATAAGGCGCAGGGACAAACTTTCAAAACGATATGCCTGTATCTGCCAAACCCAGTTTTCAGTCACGGACAATTGTATGTTGCTCTCTCCAGAGTTCCATCTTTTCATTCACTCACAGTCGTATCCTCAAACCCACCCCATTTGGACAACTGTGTCTTTCAGGAAGTGTTCACCCATCAATACATAATTATACGGCGTATGCTACACCGCGGGTTGGCTAGTCATACTTATTCCACATGATCTTATGCTTAAATATGTAAGCTGGATCATTCTAATGAAAAAAGGTAACTTTTTTTATAGATTAAAATTTTCAAAAGCACATTTTTTTTTTTCCCAAACTCTTCTGAGGAAAAGTATTTCTGCAGCTGGAAGTTTCCATCAACATGCTTGAATGAAAGTGTAAATCATTTGGCAAAACATTTGTCAGTTGTTAACAGTAACAAGCCTAATACTCCAATTGCCAAATTTGAGTATACAAAATATACTGTTACACACAGGACATAAATTTAAAAAGAAGGTGACGAGTCATGGCATCGGAAACAACACTGCAGCACAGTGCTTTATTTTTTTATACCTCAGTTACTTATTTGGAAAATAATAAAAGATTATTCAAAAGCATGTAAAAATGAATCTTAACAAACCTCAGTTTTGCCTACTTGTGCATTTTTCAGAAGTGCTGATGGTAACTGAAGTACAAATATTTGCAGAATATGCAAGACAAAAAGCGTAATTCTGGCAAAATATAAACCAGTGATGTAGATATTTCCATAGATTACTCTATCCAAGTGACTAACCACCTGCAGCATCTTGAGCCACCTTAGAGGTTTCCTTGCCACTGATAACTTCTTGTCTCACAAGCACCAATTCTAAATGCCATGAAAACATTTTACAAAAAGGGGCACACATACTAAAAATGTATATTTCAATTTAGGACTTAAAAGAAAAAGTACGTTATAAATTACAATAATGTATATCCCCCTATTCTCCTATTAATACAGAAAACTGCAAACTACCCATTATTGCAATTTTACATAGCTGCTTAAACATACCATTGAATCTTTCAATATGTGCTAGACGAATATTTTCAACATATAGCACAAAGCTCAGAAAAAATAATTTTAAATTATTCTGGTCTTCTGGTTCTTGTAAAAGAAAAGGTTTTTGACTGCATGAACTGGAATTTGCTCTAGAGGTTTCTTACTTATTGGGAATTGTTGAGGATAATATTAAATTTATTCAAGAAGCTCTGCATCAACTCTTCATTTTTCACCAACTGAACTATTTCTCAATCCTAACCCATTCCAAAATGCTCCTTCTAATCTTGATTTGTTCAGTTCATTTTAGACTCTGTCTGGCAATAAAATTAATTTGTGTAAATCTTACCTACTTCCTTTAAATGTCCTCTTGCCATCAGTTTTTCCAACAGTGTGTTGAATTGACCATCAAAATCTCCCCTTTCATGAAGGACTTTTTAACATTCAATTACTGTTCAATCTTTAAGCACGTCACGGAATCCCTTTCTTCCATAGTTATTTTATTCCAGATCAGCAATTACCAAAGTGAAAATATCCCCAATTTTTAATTTTGTTAGTGCTATGCTCTCTTACTCCCACAAAACAAAGGTTAGAAGTTAAATCTCTCTCTGCCTTTCTTCAGAATGGTAATGCTGTGTTCCATATTCTTCCTATATCAAATGTCAGACCCAGGAATGACATCAAACCCCTACTGACCGCGTTCCAATAAAACATTTGGACATATGGATACCTCCAAGAAAACCTTTTCAGTGCTTGCTCTTGCAGTATACAGACAACTACTAAACAAAGCATTAAGTGGTACTTTGTCCATCCAAAAATCATAGCAACATAACCACAGATGGAGGTTGAACAGTTCTGTGCGTATGACTGGGTAATGAGACATAAATAGTAGTACTAAAAAACAGTATAATATAACAGCTTTCACTTCTGTTGATATGTGGTGCAGCAATCTTTGATTTTGAGTTCAAGGTTGGTGAGGCTCTCCCGACTTTCCAAGTAGGAAATCCAACTTATGGTGGCATTCCAGTTGAAACATCCTACTGAGAACTCAGAAATTTTGACTTTCCAGTTCAAATGGAATGAAGCGTAAGTAACTTTCCATTCTGCCCTTGCTTGATTTAGAAATATATTATTAGCCACTTCCTCTTAAGCCAACATGGAGCTTGTTAAACCCATCCCAGTCCCAGTTTCCTATTAAATTCAACATGCTCTAACCCTCTCTGTTCTTCCCTTTATTTCCAATTGAAGTCAAATTCCCTTAAATCCTTTAGATGCATTAGCTCTCCAAATATGGCAAAATATTGCGAAACAAATCCGCTTTTCTGCAGTTTGCCAGAAACAAACACAAACCCCTATCTTTCATAATGCATCCTTTTGTATGTGTGATCAAACACATCTCTTTTCCAGCAGGTCAAGGTATTACAAAAATTAATGACATTTTTGAGAACTCTGGGCTTGAAAAGTTCCAATAACTGAGGCATCATTTATGTCACTCTTTGTTGCTTTTTTCTGTGTGTCTTCAATGCCACCAGGCTTGCTGTATCTGTTGTGCCTCTCAACAAGGTCTAAATGAGTGTCAGCGACATTTGATCCCCTAGGGAACTTTTTTTACATAGTGGTTTCAATGGGATAGGTGGGAGATGTGCACCATGGGCAGGGAGTTATTTTATGGTTTATGCTGAACATTAATTTTCATTTACCTATATTAATTTTCATGGCTGTTGTTTTCTTGTTAGAAAATGTTTGATCAGAAAAAAAATGATTGAAAATACAAATAAATATGAGCATCTCAATGAAAAAAAATCAATTCTGACATAAATCATAAGGCAAAATGATGTACCATTTATATTCCACCATTTGATGAAAGAGTAAAGTGTGCTTATATAGAGTCAGACTTACAGCCATTTGGTTGTGTCTAAGAGACTACATCAAATGAAACACAGGAGGGGCTTACAAAGGAGGCACCAAAATCATGTCAATCTATTCCCTGAGTCAGTGACTATTCTGAAGAGCAATGGCCATAATCTGACTTTGTTTACCTATCTGCATTCTGCCACTGTCACCAAACTACAACTATAAATGGCTCCTGTCCCACTGTTAACCTTTCTTCATACCAACAAAAGTTAGACTTGTGTGCTAAAATCAAAATGCACTGGCAATCACCTGCAGTGTGACTATCTTTGCCATACCAATTATTCTTCATGTTTGTGTGTTTCCTTTTGAAATGGGTCATCCCCACCTGTGTTATTTATCCATCGTTGTACATACAGTATCATGACATAATCACCTGCCATAACACACACATGCAAATATCCCCACTAACATCAAATAGTAATATGCTTCACTCCCATTGCAGAAAAAAAATATTTACCTGTAGCACACTTTGTATTTTCGATGAGACATCTGCCATATCATAAAGTTTGATCACCCCCTCCTGGACACCAGTCGAAGACACTACAATCTGCTTTAAGTGACCTAAAACAATGCTGTGTGCAGCAGCTACTGCATTAAATTTATCCAAAAGCAACTCCAAAAGTTCCAGCAACAACCTGCCAAAAAATACATAAAATATTTAAGAAACGTCAATAAAGTAAATTAGTTGCAATATTCATGAAAGTCACTGTTGGTAATTTATTAGGATTTTCCTTTGGTAAAAATACAGCTCTGTTTAAAACCATTGTATTAAATATTTCAGAACTGACTATGTGCCTTAAAAATATGCTCAAAAGCATCTCCATAATGCAAGTATTTTATTTTGACTTATTACATTTTCCAAAACTCTTATGCAGTTCATTCTGGTGTGAAAAAAGAACTTATCCCAGCAGCTGTGGTGACAAAATCTGGGTGCCAGTTAATCCCAGACACACTCACACAATCCTGCACACGCTGTCATCTGAAAAGTAACGACTTACAAACCTAACATTGAAAGCACTCCACAGGCTTTAAATATATATAGCTACATAAGTATAATTCAAAAAATAAATTAATCAAGCAGAAATAACAATAGCATACTAAAAATATACAAATCAAAACTGAAGAAAAAAAATATTTTAATAATTAATAAAAAACACTAACACAAAATTGCAAAACAAAATGCAAAAATATTACTATGTGATCAAGATATATTAGAAAGGCATCCTGAGGACTTATGGATTTAATATTTGTTTTCCCTAATTATAAATTGCATGGGTATTTTATTCCTCTGCAAAAGAATTTTGTTGCTGTTGAAATCTTTCTGCACATTTAGAACCCTTAGATTTGAATTTGATATCAGTTTCATGATTAAATGCATTAAAGTATGCATATTATATTTTACAAATAAATTGTTAACTTCATTTAAATAATGAATACTGTTAATAACAATACATGTGGGAGCGGCACAGTTCCCTGCCTGGAGTTTGCATGTTTTCCTGGTGGGTTTCCACGGTCTGCTCCAGTTTACTTCCAAGAACATGACTTTGGGGATACGGTGATGCTAAAATTATACTTATGTGTGTGCTTGTATTCACATTGCGATGTGCTGATGGCCCATCCAGGGATTGTTTCTGCCTCACGTCCGAAGCTTGCTAGAATGGGTGCATCCCTGGATTGCTGGATATAATCATTAAACATCCATTCTTTTCACAGATATTGTAGCAAAGTGTCCTGGCAATTTAATGGATGTTTCAGGCAATTCACAGCACAGCAAAGTCGAATGTTGTTTTCTCACTGTGATGATATCTCACACTGCATCCTGGTGGAATCTTCCAGATTTACGTAAAGTACGCACGCAAGTATAAACAGTACACCGTATCAGTTGTGTCCGCAGGAGCACAGTATAAATCCGGTCTAAGACACGTGGTAAACATGCTAAATGATACATGATACATTACATTTTGGTGCACACCTTATAAAAGATTTTTTGAGATTTTATGAGCATCTAATATTTGTGATAATTAAGGGAAGACTTTGTGAGACTTAAAATTTTTCAGCAATACAATTTCAATTTAGTTCCTAGTTTTGACTTCACTTTATCAATTTCATGGTTAGTGCTGCCTCGTGATTACTGACTTTTTAATACAAAAATAATACAGAAATTATACAAAATACTTATGCCATTTACCTTAAAACTCCTCTAAAAGTATTTGTATAGAAAGTTCTCAATGATCATGAAAACCCTACATTCTATTCCCCTCTTCTTTACACTGATTAAGTGCCTAAAATGAAAATGGTAGTTTATGCCTATATTTAGAGAAAAGTGACCATGTTAAAACTACAGTGCAGCTGGGAAAAAGTTCAAACACTTCTTTGTTGACCACTTACAATAACAACAAAAAAACACCTAGCACCAAAATTTTAATAATGACAAAACAATTAATGGACACATATAAAACATACAGTTACTGTATATTACTTCATAAAATAACAAGTTTGTTTAAAAGAAAGTCAACCACCCCTTTGGGAAATGTATAGCCAACCTTTCAAACCAACCATCGGAGAGTTTACATTCTTCTTTATACAGTTTTTAAACTGCTGTGGATTTTCTAGCAATAAAGCACTGACTACCACTGGATTACTAAAAATCATTAACAATACCGTATGAGCAAAACACCATCAGCTGTGTGCATGAACACCACAATCACTGTGTGATATTAGCTAGAAGAAAAAACAATCTCATCTCATGCCAGCAGCATAGCATTAGAGGGTTAGAAAGCTATTTTATTTGAAAACCAATGTAAAGTGTTTTGTTATCTGTTGATGGCTTCACTAAGGTTGCAGTCACAACTCAGCATGCTGCCGCAGAAGCCACATATTGCATCAACCATTACATAAACACTTGTAGCACAGGCCATTTAAAAAGAGAAAAATATGCAATTTTATGATGTCCTGCCCAAGATCTGCACATCTGGTGTAAACAAAGATGTTGGTGGAACTGACATTAGGTTGACATGCTATATATAGTACAGTGTGAGAGAATAATTTAGAGGTAACAGTAGATAAGTGTTTTGGTTTGCAAAACACAGTGAAATATCTAAATATTTCTTTTAGAAATGTCATAAAGAAACTGCTGAAATGGTCAAGTAAACAAGCAGAATGTTGCAAGGTGATGGTTAAAGAAACTGGCTGATGTAATGTTTTTTTATGCACCTAGTAAGACTTGATAGTTAGCACATATACAGTTTTCATAACAAAATAAGAGCTGAAATCAACAGAAATTGAACAACAATGATACAGTATAATGGAAAAAGACTTATTTTACGCTGGTTGTGCTCTATACTAAAGGATCTAATGTCTATTAACCAATCAGAGTATGATATATATGCATTAATCAGCACCGTTATGTAAAATCAGTTATCAATAAGTATGAACCTCTGCCTTTATTCTATGATCATTCTGTAATAGAGTGCTGTGATGGATGCACCATGTTCAGTATTTAATAATGCAATGAACAGTTTTTCTCCTGCCAGGTTTCTAACTCAAAGAGGTTTTATCAACCTTGGCCTAGTAAAGGATAAGTTTATTTCTTTAATTAATATATTTGATTTGTACCACAATGTCTACAGTCATATGAAAATGTTTGGGAACCGCTCTCAGCCTGCATAACAATTTACTCTACTTTCAACAAAAAAAGATAACAGTGGTATGTCTTTCAATTACTAGGAACATCTGAGTACCGGGGTGTGTTCTGAATAAAGATTTTTAGTGAAGCAGTATTTAGTTGTATGAAATTAAATCAAATGTGAAAAACTGGCTGTGCAAAAATCTGGGTACCCTTGTAAATTTGTTGATTTGAATGCAAGTAACTGCTCCATACTGATTACTTGCAACACCAAATTGGTTGGATTAGCTCGTTAAGCCTTGAACTTCATAGACAGGTGTGTCCAATCATGAGAAAAGTTATTTAAGGTGGTCAATTGCAAGTTGTGCTTCCCTTTGACTCTCCTCTGAAGAGTGACAGCATGGGATCCTCAAAGCAACTCTCTAAAGATCTGAAAACAAAGATTGTTGAGTATCATGGTTTAGGGGAAGGCTACAAAAAGCTATCTCAGAGGTTTAAACTGTCAGTTTCAACTTTAAGGAATGTAATCAGGAAATGGAAGGCCACAGGCACAGTTGCTGTTAAACCTAGGTCTGGCAGGCCAAGAAAAATACAGGAGCGGCATATGCGCAGGATTGTGAGATTGGTTACAGACAACCCAGGGATCACCTCCAAAGACCTGCAAGAACATCTTGCTGTAGATGGTGTATTTGTACATCATTCTACAATTCAGTGCAATTTGCACAAAGAACATCTGTATGGCAGGGTGATAAGAAAGAAGCCCTTTCTGCACTTACACCACAAACAGAGTCGCTTGTTGTATGAAAATGCTCATTTAGACAAGCCAGATTCATTTTGGAACAAAGTGCTTTGGACTGATGAGATAAAAATTGAGTTATTTGGTCATAACAAAAAGCGCTTTGCATGGAGGAAGAAGAACACTGTATTCCAAGAAAAACACCTGCTACCTACTGTCAAATTTGGTGGAGGTTCCATCATGCTGTGGGGCTGTGTGGCTAGTTCAGGGACTGGGGCCCGTGTTAAAGTCAAGGGTCAGATGAATTGAACCCAATATCAACAAATTCTTCAGGACAATGTTCAAGCATCAGTCACAAAGTTGAAGTTACGCAGGGATTGGATATTCCCACAAGACAATGACCCAAAACACAGTTCGAAATTTACAAAGGCATTCATGCAGAGGGAGAAGTACACTGTTCTGGAATGGCCGTCACAGTCCCCTGCCTTGAATATCATCGAAAATCTATGGGATGATTTGAAGCAGGCTGTCCATGCTCGGCAGCCATCAAATTGAACTGAACTGGAGAGATTTTGTTTGGAAGAATGGTCAAAAATACCTCCATCCAGAATCCAGACACTCATCAAAGGCTATAGGAGGCGTCTAGAGGCTGTTATATTTGCAAAAGGAGGCTCAACTAAGTATTGATGTAATATCTCTGTTGGGGTGCCCAAATTTATGCACCTGTCTAATTTTGTTATGATGCATATTACATATTTTCTGTTAATCCAATAAACTTAATGTCACTGCTGAAATACTACTGTTTCCATAAGGCATGCCATATATCAAAATGAAGTTGCTACTTTGAAAGCTCAGCTAATGATAAACAAAAATCCAAAGAATTAAGAGGGGTTCCCAAACTTTTTCAAAAGATTGTATTTTGGAAAAAAGAAAAAAAAAAGAAGGTGTGAAAAATGTTTTCTGTATAACATTTGTTTGTATTCGGGGTAATCAGTTGGTTACATGTTTGTTTTTCTCTTAGAATAGATTTAGATTACTTGTGGTACTCCTGAAAATAGTTTATATTCTCAGATAATGTCACAGTTCTTGTCTAGCCTTCAACATGGAATCTACAGTGTAGACCACGACAAAACAAATAAATACAAATGAGAAACTTGCATAGGAAGAACACAAAATAAATGACTGACCCAAGAATACCTGAGTGACTCACCCACTAGCCCACCTACTAACTACAGGCAGACAGATAGATGCAGACACTTTCCTCCCTCTCTCTATCTGCAGAGACCAGC
This sequence comes from Erpetoichthys calabaricus, assembly GCF_900747795.2. Classification (NCBI taxonomy): domain Eukaryota; kingdom Metazoa; phylum Chordata; class Cladistia; order Polypteriformes; family Polypteridae; genus Erpetoichthys; species Erpetoichthys calabaricus. The sequence goes on along the minus strand of NC_041394.2, from coordinate 258,209,862 downwards.
TGAGTCAGTCAAAAATCTCCTGTCAACGTTACACTGAAGTGGCCTTATGCATGAGGCGGCTTAAAAGTATCTCCTATAAGTGACCATAACAGTAATATAATATGCAATTATAATTAAAGACCTATAAAAAGTAGAATAGCTTTATATGTTTTACCAAATAGGATATTAGTAAATTGGTACACACCTAAATTAAAGTCTTTTTTTACTGTATGACATTTGTTTTTAAACACACAGAAAAGTCCAGTACAGAAATATGACTTTAAAGTACATTTAATTTCTGCCTTATTATTTTATAAATAATACCATTAGACTTGTGCCTAATACCAATACAGTGACTATACAATGCTAGCTTTAATTCTCTGTGCTTAACTATTAATAATCAATTCACTGTTGGTCAATACAACCAGTTTTTTTTTTAACTGGGCTCTTTCTCTTACTGTAGCATATTACACTAAAATAGCAATAGATACCACTAGCTAAGTTGTTAAGTACACACAGTGGTCACAAAGCCAAAAACCTGACCATAATAGTCCAAAGATATTACAAATGATATACAATAACAACTATCTAACACGTAGGACCACTTAATACCATAATTCAAGTCAATAAATACATGTATTTTTAATACCAAGCCCTGCTTCATAGTTTCGCACCTAAACCCAGCAGCACAAACAAAGACTGCAGTCGCTGGACCTGGTTGCCTTGAGGATGACAAAATACATGCACTTGAGGGTGAGCACTCTTTGGTTGTCAAGCACAAATTAACACAAAGGACTTTCTTTCTACTTGTTGTCCACTAGTAATTAGTCATCTTAATATCTTACCTGGGTTGATTATCCTGAGTAAGGGTTTCTCCTCTCTGGTATGCACTGTCCGCAATTTGTGTGGTGGATCGCTTTACAATCTGCTTCAGCTCTAACTCCAGGCGATCTACGATACACTTGATTGTCTCTGGAATTTTTTTAAGCTTAGCGAGACATTTAATAAGTACTCCCATAAATATGGCACTGTTTTCCTCTGGGTCACCCTCCAAGTCCTCTTTGATATCCTGAAGACTCATCTCTTGAACTATAAAAAAAAAAAAAAGATCAGCAGCATTTTCCTGATAAAATTCATGTTAAGTGTTATCAAAAAATTTTTTGAAAACTTGGATGAAAAATTGAAAATGCTGAACTACAATAAACTCTCCAGTGATGTATCTGTTTAAAAATTACCCCATTAATTTTATTCATATCTTCATTCATTTCTGAGGTATGTGTATCCAAGTGTAACTATAGAATTTTATTATTATTATGCTACAATGTATGCATTGTTATGATATGTTAAGGCACTAACTAAAGGTAAAAAATTATATCATATGTAAGTGAATCTCCTATTAAGTGAAATATATTTCTTGATGTACTGATTAATGTGGAATTTTGTAATATCTGAAGAAAAAAAGGACTGTTCATAACTTCAAACTACTATGTTTAACCTGTGATTATTAAAATTTTAATTCATTTAATTTTCTCATGAAATTTATTTTATATGTCTAAAATTATCTTTACCAAAGTGCGCAATGACAAATCCATTGTAAGTTAAATAGTAGTACTCTGTTTCAGTATGTTCACTGATTTATGTTGTGATCTCAACCATAAAAGTAATTCCTTTCTTAATTCATCATCAACTAACAGTCATTTTTAGATCACTGCTTAGCTTGTCAGCTGTGTTGGTGCATCACAGAAAATCAAATTAAAATCAGCAGAAAGAGTATCGAAAGGACAGCTGCACAAATATTTAGCTTAAAGGAAGTTAAAGTAACCTTTATTGTAAATCTGCCTTTGAGAATCATCTGAACAATTCCAAATATCGGCAACCAAATCAATATATTTGTGGCCGTCAAAAACACTCTAATGAGTGGGACATTCTAATGCACCGTTATAAGGTTATAATGTAGAAGGGAAGGTGGGAAGAAGTTATGTAGTACAATTCCTTATAAACAGTAGTAAGTCTAAGGGATTTGAGGCATTCTGATAAAGGTTACCCCTTAAAGAATACAAAAGGGAAAAGTAGAGTATTATAAAACTCTCTAAGACAAAACAATTGCTTTCATTATAACATATTCAATAGGAACCTCAGATGTTTGGCTTATCATTACCAATTGTGCCTGCATGCACCTTCTCACCAAGTGCAAGTCACACTTATATAAGCTTCTACATCTTCTGTAGAATTCACGCCAACTCCCGTGGCTGTGGTTGAGCATGGTCAGAGTTGATAACTCCATACATACACACACACATACACACACGTCTTTTGTATTGAGAACTGAGGTGCATGAATGTGCCATCTACTGGCTGTGCTTGAGCATGAGCAGAGCTGACTGCTCCATACACACACACACACACACACACACACACACACAGGTCTTTCGTTTATATATGTCTAATTCCCTCATAAAATCTAACCACTATGCTCATACATGTACTCACTGGTGCTGCTCCCAGAACTGCCAAACTGTGAATTATCCAAATACTTCCGAGGAGTTGATAAGTTGGAGATCTCGATGATTGGAACAGGAGATATGTCCTTTACAGAAGAGCTAAATTATTACAGAAATAAAAATTTTTAATTTTATTTATGTATTTAAAATTATACATCAATATTAAAAACACTGAATTATAAGCATTTAAAGCTAAAATGCTTGATGTCTGTGACTAGAAAAATGACAGGCAATTTGGTCATTTCAACTTGATGCCCATTTCACCAAAGAAATGCCTGCAATCAGCTTAATGTGTACATAATTAGAAAGTACTTCAGGCAAGTTCTTTTTAATGACATATGCTAAAAAAAACAAAACACTTATGCTCGAAGGAGTTTGAAACAAATTAGTACTAAGTAAGTGATGTAATGTTTCAAATAAGGAAAGGTTTAAGATGGGCCAGGTTTAAAAGTTCATGTAAAGTAATACACAGTAATATTAATAGAAATATAAAACATAACTTAGACATTTTCAGACAAATGAAATCAGTAATAAACTGCATAAATACTGTATTAGAACATATTGTAAAAGAAATGGATCAGAGTTTATTGCTTCTGCAAAATGTGATGTTATAGCAGTAAAAAAATCCTTACTGAACCCAAGAGATAATAAATACACAATACTTAGAAGGGACAGACATAATTGAAAAGTTGATGGAGTGGCCATTTATATACAATAAGACAGGATATAAATATGCATCTACTTCAGATGGGATAGGTCAATGAGGATAGTTGGATTAAACACAAAGCGGCAAATCAGAAGCATGCTGGGTTTATGTTATAGAGCCCCAACACAAGTAATAGTGTTAAAATGCAACTTTGTTAAAATGTAAAAAAATGTTTAAAGGGAATTTTAAAGTAATAGAACAGAAATAAGAGATCATAAATATAACTAATGGTTGTTTTCCCAATATGTGAAAACATTTACACCCAAGGCCTGTCTAAAAAAAATATATTCAATTGAATTTCTAGGACCTAGTAATTAAAATACAATAAGTGCTTTGACAGAGAATATATGCAATATCCAAATATAAATTTAAATGTCAAAATACAAATTTTGAGTGGATATAGCAAAATCTAAAATAAACAAATTGAAAGAACTTTTTAAGTATAAAGAATGTTGAGGAGCAGTAGGGTAGGTTTAAAAGTATGACATATAATGCAGGACAATTTAAAAATATTTACAAATGTTGAATGAGTTTATATGTGGTGTCTATTTATTATAACATAAATTGGAATTTTATAAACAAGAGATCAATAAGACCACAGATCAATGCAAATCTTCCAAAATCTTTAGGCCTGGACAGTTGCATCAGGTTTTCTTTTTTTTAATGACACTTCTGTCTAAAGCAGCACAAATTTCATAAGCACATTAACTTATATTTTTTAACAATAGGTTCAATAACAGATTCTTAATCCATATTACTAACTGAGAATGGTAAACCGGATGGCATGGACGCAGGTTTACTAACTAAACCGGATGGCATGGACGCAGGTATACGGCGATGGGACCATGAGACGTACTGCACAGGCGTGTACAGCGCACGTCTCATAAACCGCAATCGAAGTTGTATCCACCGCGAACGAAGGACTCACGGCCCAAAAACGAAACAGCTCAACTGACGTGAATGAGAAATGAAACAACAAGGCGCCCATAGCTAATGACTACCGACACAGCCACCCCAAAAAGAGGATTCTGCGCTGCAGCCCGGATTCAAACGGAAGAGGCTACGGCGGCCCCACAGGTCCACAAAGATAGTACGAAGGGCGCAGGCGTCACCGCCATATTGTGAGTGGCACTACTGCGGGGTGAAGTTAGGAGTAATGTGCTGCTTGGGATTGTACAAACCGCTGAACGCTTTACACCGAATTCAAATACGATACAGCTCAACGATACAAACACGAGCCCACCTAGATAAGATCAATGAACGCAGGCGCCTAGAACGCGCGTCTGAAACTGCAGAAGCAAAGCAGGCACGGTTCAAAACGAATGAGCTCGACTGACAGATATACAAACACGAGCCCGGCTGGATAAAATCAATGAATGCAGGCGCCTACAACGCGCGTCTGAAATGCCGCAAGCAGAGTGGGGATGGCTCCAAGACGAACGTGCTCGACTAATGTATTTCAGGATACCCAACGCCGGGGGTAGGCGAGCAAAGCGAGCAGGGGGCGGAGTCCCCCTTGTTTATCATATTAGTTGTTTACCACTCCAGATATTAGCCATTAGGCCACAAAGTCTCAACACTTATGATTAAAAATGAGAAAAATAGGCATCACCCTAATGAAAATGAGTAAATGTTAGCACAAGGCTTAAAATGGCCAGTACAATATCAAATTGGTATGAATCTTAAAATACACATTACCTGGATAAAGCTAATAAATATATCATGTGATCAAGAAGCCAGAAAGTGGCAAAATTTTATACATTTGTCGGACAGGCAAGTATGAATGCTCTGTGCACTTGACAATACTACTACTACTGCAATTACTACTGTACATGTGAAAAATTTGTATACAATCAGAGCTTATTTTCCCCTGAAAACCAAAAGTGTAGAACACATACAAAATACTTTAGTCTTAGTACTGCTATACAGAAATAAATCCTTGTGATTTAGTAAACCCATAAATGTAGGAATATAAGAGTAAATGAAAAACAAAATCAAAAACATAAGACTTAAAACAAAAATACAGATGTGTCTACAATAAGCAATCAGTGTGGAATTAAACACAAAACATCACAAGCTGTATTTCGAATTATGACAAATTAAAACATTAACTCACAGCATTCTCCCTTTTTCTTTGCTTTTATTTCCAACTCGGCTTGTGGATTTTATGTAAAGATGTCTATGAAGTTCATCTATCAAGACATGGTGCATACTCAGCTTCTTGCTGTGGAGTTCAAGTCTAAGGTCACTAAGCCCCTCGACCTGAAGAAGTGGACCTTCTAAGGAATTAACTGCAGACACCTGCAAATCAATCAAATAAAAAATCCTGAAGAACAGACAATTAAACTCAAAGTTCCATAGGTGCAAAACAGTATAATACAGCAGGGAGCACTTTTTAATAAGACTACAAACAGAAATATTTTGACTTTACTTTGTAAAGGATGTTTTACAGGGCATTCAGCTAAAGCCAAACACCCAATGTAAATGGTACAACTTTAGTGTATTCATTATAAAATCCACTTAATTTAATTCAAGTTGGAAGTATCAGATCCCATCCCAGAAGCATCAGGCACAAGGCAGGAACCAAATCTGGACATGGAGCCAGTAATCTGCAAGGCATGCAAACACACACCCACCCACATTCACTAGGCCAATTTGCAGCTGCCAATAAAACACAAATATGACTAAATATAAGTATTTAATTGGCCACCTAAATCAGATCACAGCATGAAATTAATAAAAATCCTTTTTTAATTAATATAGCTGCATGATTTTTTCATATTATGAAAGCCATAATACTAATAAACCATAAATAATGCCATGGCTTCCTTAATTTGGCCTCCAAGAAAACAGGACTAAACAATTAAACAAAAACTGCAATTTTGCCTTCACAGTCTGATGCACACTTAGCAGTCTGGATTGCTACAACAAATTAACAAATTTCTTAAATAAGACAAGCAATCCATTATATCATATTTTTTGCGAATTAATCTTATTGAAAAAGCAACGAATTAGGTTAAGAGTAGATTACAATAGTCATTTTGCAGTTTATCAATAAAAACATGAAGTTACATTTTATATCCTTTCTGTATTTATATTGTTTGCTTTAATAGATGCAAGGCTTTTGGTGTGAATACAAAATAAGAATTCATGCAAAACAAATAGAATTTAAAATTTAGCAATTAAACACACTTAGGGCTCATTTATACTTCACACTCAGAACGTGTACGAGCACGCATCATGGCTGCCACGTGTTCCCAGCATTCATTTCATGCATCTTCTGAGCATGTCAGGGGACGCACTGTGAGAAAAGTCAGAAAGTGACGTCAGAGTTTCTGTTTACTATTTACTTTCTACCTGTGACAGAAAGCCGCTTTGCGGATCCTACCAGATCGATGTGCGCGCTTCGATGTTTGATGAATGGTTCGATGTGGTGAAGCAAAATGCCAACATACAAATGCATTTGTGGTGCTTTTATATTCAAGCATCGCATATTCCCCAACATAATAGCACAATACATTTTAAAAGTCTCACATGCCATCTTCTGTGCTGTCTTTTTTTAATTTTTTCTTTGCACCTTCACAGCATCAGAATGTACAGCAGCATATCTGAGCCACAGAAAAAAAAAATTAAGGACACGGTGAAAAGGTCTATTTTGTGATTTCAGTAGAAACTTCAGCTTTAATCTCAAAATTTCCACTTTATCCTCATAGTTTACTTTATCATTAAGGCAGACCGTCGTAAACTTCATCTTAAAACCCACCCAGCTGTTAATCGCTACGTGCTTCTGGGGCTTCCTCCTGAATTGACAGCAGCAATCGCCACACAGAACACATTGCATTTATGATATTTCAGCTCTCTGCACATTTAGAATCCTTAGATTTATACTTGATATCACTGTCATGATGAAATGCATTAAAGTATGTATATGACATTTTACAGATACATCGGTAACTTCATTTAAATAATGAATATTGATAATAATTACACATGTTGTGGCGGCATGGTGGCAGAGTGTTGGTGCTGCTGCCTCGCAGGAAGTCACAACCGTTGTGTTCTGTGCCTGGAGTTTGCATGTTTTCCTGGTGGGTTTCCATAGTGTGCTCTGGTTTTCTTCCAAAGACATGAAGGTTTGGAGACATTAGTGTATGTGTGTGTTTGTGTTCACCTTGCGATGAGCTTATGCCCCATCTAGGGATGTTTCTGTCTCGTGCCCAATGTTTGTTGGAATAGGCGCATGTCTAGATTGATGTGTGTAATCATTAAACATCCTTTTCAGAGATATCGTGGCAAGATGTCCTTGGAATTTAATGGATGTTTCAGGCAATTCACAACACAGCGAAGCCTAATCTGTTCTAACTGTGATGATATCTCGTACTGCCTCCTGGTGGAATCTTCCAAATTTCCACAAAGTACACATGCAAGTATAAACAGTACAACGCTTGCATAGCAGTAGTGTCCGCTGGAGCACATGTCGCATCGCGTGAAGTATAAACCTGGCCTTAGGCTTCTTCTAAGATGTTCTGTTGCAAATTAACACTGGAAATATTTTTTAAAAAGCCCTGTTTTATAAACATAATTAGCAGCTCTATCCTGGTGTAGATGTAAAGGAAGGCCAAGCCAAGGTCATTCTAGGCATCTCAGGCAAAAAGTCCCAGTAAGCCTCGAATCAAGAGATTTTGGGGCAAATCTTCACTGGACAGCGTCATGACTAATAATGAATTGAATAGCAACTTGTAAATAAGTAAAAAATAAAGCCATTACTTGACTACCTAACACAGCACGTATTTATGAATGCATGACAGCAGAGATCATTATCAATTATTTTGACAAAAACGCACCTCAGCTTCATCTTATAGGCAACATCTTAGAACTGAAGAATTGTCAGAGTATAATCTATAGCTCATGATTTATTTGTAGAAAATGCACAGTTTCCTGTCTACATGTGACCAAGGTATTTTCTCCTCCAAAATCTCTTCTTTAAACCCTTGATGGACAAGTAAAGCTCCTGAATACGCCAATTCTTTCCTCTTTGTTGGACAAACACATCATCTTTCTCTCTACAACTAAGCTACAACATTTTTTTTTACTGAGGTGGAATTACAGTATTTCAGCTGTAACATAAACGTTATTTTTCCCCATAGGTACCAGGAGCAATATTATATCTTTTTAGGAACAACTCTATTCCATTTCCCTACTGGCAGTTGAGTACATGAGTTAGTGACGTATATAAAAATTTCCATTGGTCAAGAGTTTATGTAGCCAGAATGAGAAATGGGTTTTCAGAATCTAATTTGAGGTTTAGCTTCTGTCTGTGAGTAAAATCTGCCTGGGCACACTAAAATTCCAGAGATGCCTTTCCATTAGCTATATTAGTTTTTCCTTTATAGGCAAATCCCTTTGAGACCCATTTGCTCCACTGAATGTTTCACTCTTTTATTCTCCCTACCAAAAAAAGAACTTAGACCAAGCTTTTTACTATGCAGTTACCCCCTGTGATTCATGGGAGTTAAGGGCACAGGACCCCTGCAAATGCAAAAATTTGTAAATATGTTCTAGGCCCCCAATCTCACCTCCTGTAGAGCTGAGCCTTTCTAATAACATTCAGTCAATTATTTAACAAATTCTAGATAATACAGTACAGTTGTACATACAGAACACCAAAAAAATTAACGTAATTACTGTACCTTAACAGTAACACACAGACCCTCCGCAGCCGCAGGTGTAGCTGCAGCAATGGCTTCAAGGATTTCCTGGTCTTTTTTTCTTGATATACCTAAATGTCAGCTCATTAAAGGATTACTCCACCCAAAAACATTTTTTTCTATATCACTTAGCCCTAGTAGTTTGTAGTGGTCCCTGAGAAAAAAATGTAATCTCATGATTTGTAGAGAAAGTATATCTTGTATTAAACCTCAATGGTGCCCAGCAGTTACCAGTTCTGGACAAAAGTAAACAATGTGAAAAACATCCATGTCTTTAATTTAAACGCATAGCATTGTGGGAATGGCATCCTTCTTGTTCATGACTTGCGGAACTCACAAAATAATTTCCATTTAATTACTGATAACAAACCCAGGAATAGGTGGATCCATGAATCTGAAGGATTGACTGGATTTGTTTATTTTATTCTTAGTAGGATATAACAGGCATACTGCTTTGTGTGATAAGTGGAAGTGGTGGAGCTATCCCAATAAGCAGACAAGATACATTTTTGTTTGTGTTTTATTTGCTTTATGCTTACTTTCTCAGTGCATTTCCACCCACTATGTATGTTTTATTGAATAAAATAAATAAATAAATACACCCGTTTCATTCTGTCTGTGATGTTATCTTCTTGTACTCCACTACCATCTTCAGAATGAACATACAAAAATAAAGTTCAGACAAAATTAAATCTCTCATTTAATGGGACAATTACAAATTCCACATACAAGGTTTATTTTTGGTAACAAAGACTACAACATTTATTGTCAAGCATTTAACCACAGGAAATGAAATTAATAAGTGATTCAATGTAAACAAATCTCTGTACAGCCCATTACCCATTATATGAATGTTAAGTTTCAGCCAAGGTTTCTACCTTGACTGGGGGGTTCAAATGTCATATTTTGTCTATTTTGTTCATTGTGTATGTTTACATTGTTGAAAATTTAGTTTCTTTATGTTTCTGCATTTTTCGTTGTTATTTGTGTTTTGTGGATGGTCCCCCAAGAGGGAGGGCCACCTGCCTATCTCTGCAAGTTAACATGCCTATCCTTGGGATACAAGAGAAAAGCATGTTGGACTATGCAATGTTATGTTACTGTCCAAATATTGTCCTGTTCTGTTAAAGGCTTGTCTCCTGTTAATTTCCATTGGACTTATGCAATATCTAGTAAACTGTAAACTGGTAAAATGTACTAACAAAAAGAAGTAAAAGAGAAGCAAGTATGCATTGAACTCACTGGATTTTCTGCAAAAGGTTAAATGTGAACTGCATTAAATTGTATTAAGGAATTAGATGCTTGGGTTAGAATGGCATTATATCAAAATATTTACAAAATTCACTGCTATTCACTCTTCTTAAAACAGTATTTCTATTATTTTAGGGCCTTTGTGATAATCTAGAAATCAGTAAATCAATGATTCTTTATTGGAATAGGTACAGAAGTATCTTTTCATTGCTGAAAAATCATTGAAGTCTAAAACAATTAGGAGTGTTTCCTCACTAGCAGATCTGATTCTAAATCCATCCATCCATTATCCAACCCGCTATATCCTAACTACAGGGTCACGGGGGTCTGCTGGAGCCAATCCCAGCCAACACAGGGTGCAAGGCAGGAAACAAACCCCAGGCAGGGCGCCAGCCCACCGCAGATATCTGATTCTAAATACTTCTTGTAATTCTACCATTTTAAAAATGAGTGCTAATTATATCTATCATTGCTCAAAGAAAAGTATTAGCCTGATGATCTGCTATTCAAGCTTGCACACAAGTAACATTAAAAATAAATGTCAATGCAACTATGTGCACAGTCAAACCCTCTAAATTAAATTTCAGATGAAAAATCTACTCCGCATATAATTAATAGAAAACACAATGCAAAACAACCTTTTATTAAAATACATCCGTATAAAAAATTTACATCAGACACACTACAGTTCAGGTATTAATGGATTATGATTAGAAATAAATTATGTCAAAATGGTTCAACAAATCGAGTTGTGAGGGGTAGAGTTTTGATAAATAACAATACAACACATCATAAATGATTCAGTTTCTGAACAAAAGAATCATTTACAATGTGTCACACATAAAGCAATGCTTAATTCATATGCAGCTGATGCCAAATGAGAATCTTCTAAATTCTTTTTTTTGTAGCAAAATTCTATTGCAAAGCTTTCATTTTATACTAAAGACTCTGCAGTGTTTTTCTCTCCATAATATATAATAGGGAGTAACTGGAAGAATCTATAAATACTGTTCAAATTGAGCCATTAGCAAGTTCAACAATGTTATTTTGTAATTGCTTGGGAGTACTGCTGTGCATGGACAATGCATATTGATCCTCACAACAACATTGTTGGACCACATTTTGAAAATGTGTTGTCGAGCATTCTGTATCCATTGCAAGTGAGAAGACACTGGGTGTGGTTCTTGCAGTCTTCATCACAAATGTACCAGAAATGTCTTGTCTTGAACGAAGGAGGTACAACACATCAATGTTTTTTTTACCGCGCACTACTTCTACAAAGCCTGAATATATGCTTAGAGTTATAAATACAAGGCAAAGGGTGTATTTTTGTTTACTGTTGTTAGTTGCTGAAATTAGACTTAAAGAGTATTAAGAGACTGTTGACTCAAGGTCAATTTTGTTGTAATAATTGATTCCTCATTCGTTAGGTTTGAACCACTCCATATGTTTCTCAGGATTGTTTATTTCTTGCTTTGTCCTGCATGTCCTTATTTCTGTATCATCAACTGCCCATCATCAACATTCTTAGACCTATTTTTGTCTTTTTCTCCTCCACTGAGGTTTTTATAATGATTATATGAGTTAATAATTTATTAATTAATAACTAACAATATGAAGAGTGCATTCACAGCATGAAATAAGTATAATTCTGTACTGTGTGAGAGTTTCAGCTATTAAAAAGCACTCTATCACTTGGTACTTAATGTAATATAGCATGTTTTGGTGCAATATTCATGACAGGTTTCAAATTCATATTTAAAAAAACAAATAACTGGACCAGTCACTACCACTTTGTCATTAGTGCAATACATTGGCTTATAACATATAAGCACAGAGAGATAGCTTTAAAAATAATTATATACTGTATATATTTATATTTGGATAAACTGAGTGTCAGTTTAAGAAAACCCAAAGTGCAAACTTTAAGGTTAAAGGTGTGACAATATATTTTATTTCAAAACATACATACAATTTCAGGTGCCCTCATGATGACAACAGTTTGTCATCATACACATATTTCTCAAGGTACAAAAGGCAGACGAATGAGCAATCCCATCTGGTAGTAGGGTCAGTGTATTGCTCAATAATTCCATGCATAAAAGATACACCAACATCTCTTTATGGTATCAGCTGGGGCTGCAGTGAAGTGCTACATCCACTACTAACATATATTAAAAATGTAAAATCCAATAATCTTCAACAGATCAGAATAATCTTTCATCCCACCTCTTTAATTCCACTGAAACTTCACATCATTCCTGAGCAGATCAACTGCCAGCATTGCATTAATAATTCTATCCAGAATTAATCTTTATGCATTAGAAATAGCAGCTGTAGTGTTGTGAGCGATAATGAAACCTGTAACAAGCCATCTTTTGCTGTCATATCAAGACAATGAGGGAATTATAATTTCAATTTAAATGCAGAAATCTGAAGCATGCATCACTGGCAAAATTACTTCAATTAATCTGAATGGAATACAAAGATAATATTAAAGAGGTGTGATCCAGTTAGTGAGAATGTTCCTAAAGTGTCTGCATTAATTAGTTTATAAGTAAAGTGCCAATGTTATTTTGATCACTTCTGGAATAAAGGATAATAACAAAACATAAAATTCAAGAACTTAATTCCTGCCATTTGGATGACAAACAGAAAGGTATGTCGCTTAATCAGTCTAAAAGTAATTTGTATTTTATAGAGAATGTGTTCTAAATTCAACCAGCAGTGAATCAGTTTCCTGTAAATATTTTAATATCAAACAAAGAGCAAAGTAGATCTTCAAAATGTTTACCTTAAACATTCAATACACAATGGGCTCAATAATTACACCAGTGGTAAACACAGAAGGTAAAAGACATAAAAAAAGAAACAATAATAAGGTATACATTACACCTATACAGTAAGTATTAAATGAAAACTCCTCCACAAAAAAATTGTGCCACAACTATTGCTTATTATGTATGTGATTTTTTTTTTACTGCTTAATTTTGGTCACCTTTATTTTGGAACCTGTAATTCATGAGTCAACTGTATACATGGATTGCCCAGGGTTCAGAATGGAACAATGAACAGAGAAAAAAGTACACAGACAAAAGCTGTGCTCATCTACGTGAAGTGTGGAAAGTAATGCAACACATCTACAAAAATAACCTAGATGATAAAATATCTTAGAAAGTTTTAAAGAGATACAGTCCTTCAACCGAAGACCTAGAAGTAACTCTGGGAGTAGTCGGGAGGGATGTAAAAAGGTGACCTGTGGCAGAGGACTAAGAAGCACAGAGCCAGAAACAGAATTGGGCAGAAGACGAGAGAGCAAATGTGGAGGAGACAAGGAGAATGCCTTTGTGGTACTTAAGCCTTAAGTGACAGGTAAGTTGGCAATCCATCTACTGGTACCTCAGGTTTCTTGATCTGACCCTTTTCTACTTTCTGCTCTCCCATGTGTAGGTTTCTGAAAAGAAACCCCCCATAGTTAAACAAGGAAGGTTGTTGTTGGCATGTTGCTGGGGATAATTAGGGGTCACTCTTGAGGTGGCACTGCTAAATATTTAAATAAACAGTAACAATAAATAATGTGTAGAATGTCTTTTTAAAAGAAAATACATACAAAATCTTTAACTGAATTAAATTTAAAGCACACCCAGAAAAAAACATGTACACACAAATTTTAAAATGAATAATATTTAAAATTCTTTAGAAACAGTATACAAATTTTCTAAATTATTATAATAAGTAAGAGTTCAGGATTCTGGGCTTTGCTTTGTATTATACTCAAAATTTAATTGGTGGGTGGGTGTGGGTGCAGATAGATAGATAGATAGATAGATAGATAGATAGATAGATAGATAGATAGATAGATAGATAGATAGATAGATAGATAGATAGATAGATAGATAGATAGATAGATAGATAGATAGATAGATAGATAGATAGATAGATAGATAGATAGATAGATAGATAGATACTTTATTAATCCCAAGGGGAAATTCACAATTTATGAGATATGAGTATGGGTATTAGAATTTCTAGAATGAATTTGCTTTTGGTACAAATGAAGAAAAATTATTGCTAATATGGGCAGTGTGGGTCAGATTTGCGTCTCACAATTACTCACGGTAAGTTTTAGGTGGAAGACATGTCACATTTAACAACTCCATTTGCTAAAGACTTACATCTCTACAGTCACTGGAGCTGTCACCTTAAGTGAACTACAGTGTATGACTAATTACAATACTGCTTCAGGGTTTTTACACTGATTCCAAGTACTGTATTGTGCAATGCAGGTAATGTAAGAGTAGGTTCATTTTGGCACCAATTGACAAAAAAGAATGTAGGAATAAGAATAGGGGTACAGTGCAAACATAAACAAACAACATAAGAGGCACAACTCAGTTGCAGTGTGATTCTTTTGAAAATTCTCACAGCAATTTAATAAATTAATTTATATCAAGATTGGATAACACAATGCCATTAACCCCAACCCCACAAAACCTCAACCACTCCATCTCTCTGGCTTTATGGATTACTGGACATGTGATTGAGATTATCAGGAGACCCACCCACTATCTTCAGTACGTAGGGAACACTGAATTAGATGTAGAATTTAATTCAGGTGTAGAATTGATTCAATTTTTTGGAGAACTGTCAATTGCTCAACTTCAATTTTAGCTCATTGACAACTGGCCTGACATCTTCCTGACTAACCTGATATAAAATAAAATTCATGACTCCGCATTAACAAGTCGTCATAGTTCTGAAAAGCATTCTCACACCATGTCAGTTTTAACTACAATAAAAGTAAAATCCCAATTTCGACTCTGTTGCTCCTTTCAAAAAAATACATTGAAATAAAGAGACAACTGTAGCTGAAGAGGATGAAATAATAAACACGTCACTACTATATTCAGCTTGTTTAAATGTACTATAAAGACCATTAGTAAACAAAAGGCAGGCTTGCTTCCCTTTTCTACTTTTCAAAAATGACATAAAAAATCAAATCATAAACTGATTTTTGATGACAAGCAGACTCCCAAGAGTGTAATCTCAGGCACATCGTTTTACCGTGTTGTCACATATAAATGAAGTAATTTTGGAAAGACAGTCAAAGTAATGTTTGATAACTTTTTCTTCACTGCCATGGACTCATTGTTTAAATCTATAGTAAAAATGCAAAATATTTTTCATGTTCAATATTTATGAAATGTGACATTTTATAATACCCCTAGAGTATATTTTAAATAATAATCCTTGGCATAGCACATCCGAGGATTGATTACTGTCATAGTGCATCATGGCAGAAGTCCTCATTCAAACGGAGTCTCTGGTGGTTTGTGACATGCAAAGTATACAAACAATTGAACAATTTAGTGGGAATTCGTACTAATGTAAAAAAAATTATGAAAAAGTATTTAAGTTCCAACTATTCAAAATATAAATAAGTTTTATTTATTCTACATGCATGTAACTATTTATATATGAAAAATATCCCAAAAATTTCAATTAATGTTTTCAATTGATATACATGGTTTAGAAATTCCTAACCATAAACTGAACATTTTGAGTGTGTGTGTCAGGATGTGAACCTGTGTATGTAACTTAAAAAAACTGAACAACTCAAAATTACAGAAAATTATACGGTTATCAGCATTGTAGTTTTGAGCTAACTTGCACCAGCAAATATGGTTCCATGGAAAACAATGATTTTCAATTCTTTACACATAGTAGTCTATAAAATGTACACATATTACTGCTTAAATCATAGTTTTATAAAGGTAAACTGATGTTCTCAATACAACAGAGTCTTCTTGGTTTTTCACTTAGCTAAAAGTTTAAAAAAATAAAAACATTTTAATCAACTATTTTCAAAATCATTTTACTATTTTTCTATTACTAGGCAAAAATGTATGAATGACTGAATTATAAATGATTAACACAAGAAACATGAAAAATTACAATTATTGATAAGTTTGATACATCACAGGGTATTATTTAAAACACACTGCAGCAGCTACAGTACAAAGGAAAAACAGAAAACAGCATACTTTAAAATAGGTTAGAGACAAAGAAATGGGGTTTAAGTCCGATTTTGCGTTTAGAACAAGATTAGGGATAACAGATGATTATGTCTTACTTTGAAAATACTGCAAATACACTTGGAACCTGAGTGGCTAGTACACGTAAGTAGACATTTTCCAGTTTGGCCATTACTGGGAACTTGGTATTAAATTACTTCATCTGAAATCTTTTAAAGAAGAAAAATTGTAAGACTCACAAGTAAAGTTTCTCAGATTCACAGTAGTGCTACACACTGCATGGTGTAACAAATTTAGGGATTAAAGAAGTCTGCTCATACTGAGAACCAAAGAACAATATCAGTTGTTCTAGTTGGCAGGCATGGTATTTGTCTTTTATACTGATGGCCAAAACAAGAATTTAAAACAGTAACAGTTAAGTGGTAACTCACTTGAAGAATGGTGGTAACAGTAATGGAAAACTGAAATCAAAAAAACAATCCAAACAAACAATCTAAATATGGTTGTAAATAGTATAAAATCTAAAAATATAGAATGAGTACAAAACCTAAAGTGAGCTCAAGTGGTAATGTTTATTACAGAGTACTGTTTTGGTACAAAAAAAATATAAATCATGTAGTTACACAGCCATCTGTGAAAAACTCTTGAAACAAAATGTTTTTCTTCATAAATGTGATTAGAAAGTCAGCCTTTTCACTAACAATCAGAGACTGGTGCTAGTGATTATAAATGCAGAATGAGGCCATTAGATAAATTAGATTTATCCATCTTTTGTCACCTATTATTGTTACATTCAAAGATATACTGTATTAATGCTGTTTAAATACCCTCCACAGGAGGATTTTTCTATTATTATATACAGAAATTAAAAGCCATTGAAAATTAAGTTATCATAATCTCAAAAACTGGAGATCCTCACCATCCACCTGACATAATAACTTTCCTGAACTCTTTGTCCTGTAGATTCTAAACTCATATTACACCTCCCCTTTGCCCTCTTCGTACTAACGTTAATAAGCGCCACCACCAGTCCTTGTCAATGACTGCTTTTTTTCTGTTGCTTGTTTTGTTAGAATTGCCATGGCGGGACAATTTCTGAATTATTAATTGCTTTGCTCCTCGAAGCAAACAAATTCACCAAGGTTAACTCCATCAGGAACATAAGACTTTCAACAACATGTCTGTGCTGAAGAACTAATGCAGAATTTACAGCGAAAAGATTGCCAAAAGGCAATCTGAAAGGAGAAATGTGGATTGCATAATGACCATCAAAAGTGGTGTAACCCATTGTCCCTACACAGATATTTCAGCACCCATAGGAATTTGTCAATCTTGTCTATATGTGCTTTTAAATCAATGACAAGATAGTATGTGCTACCTTTTGAAAGTTGCTACAAGAGTAAGCGGTCTCTCTGATAAGTCATTTAGTTCCTTTATTTGAGAAGCAAGAGGTATATTACATATTTGGCGTTAAGTCAAATCTGTTCAAATTGGACACAGGAGCATCAAGTCTACCATTCTGTTCATGATTTTCACTGGAAGGATAACAGAATTAAAACAAGGTCTAGAGAATATCCTATTTAAGTAACTGAGTGTTGCTTCTCTGCTCCTGGACTCTGACTGCAATCCCAGGTACACACTCGAATTTGCTCAAAACTGACCATGACAAAGTCTGGCTGAGAATCATTCATCTATCTATAATTAAACCTAATAATCCAAGTTAAAGAACGTACCAACAATATCATAAGTAAGATGTCAGGTGATCACAGAGAAAACTCATGTACACACCCACACACTTTTATACAAGACTGAAGTAGAAATTAATTTGATTTCAATCTTTTATGCCAAAAAATGATGTTTCTACTGGTTGGCCGAGAGAAGCCAACGCTACTGGACTTTATGAACAATTGTTAACACGTGAGGGTAGAAGTGATCATGATATCAAAATATTGATGCACCAAACTCAGTTTATCAATTACTTTACCAGAATTAAGTGGTAAAATGGAAGTTAAGTCCTCAAATTAACATTTCAAATTAATGAACAGTCTATATCATCATTCGGACTTTACTACCAGACTCTCATCTGTCGAGGAAGACTGACAATGATAATGAAAAAAGAGCAGCTATTTAAATTTTCTTTTTTATTAACATGCTCCTTCACATACAGAATTCAAATTTCAAAATGCTCGAAACACTGAAACTAAACATCACATGGCAGGACTTACCATAGCATTGAACAAATGTTAGACTTAACAACTCAATATCATGTATAAAGATACACTGTGTACAGACATGGATATTTGAGTTACACTGACCACTATGAATTCCACCTAGAAACTCTCAGAAGTCATATACTTGAAAATCAGTCTCTCATACTTATGTTTACACACCCTCTTCCTTTAGAGATGTATCTCTGAGAATATAGAAACCTCCAACACTAACACCACAGTGTGCAGTACCAGCAAAAATGCTACCTCTACCACAAAAGATATGCAAAAACATTGGCCATTCTGTACATTATTTTTGTAAAAAGTCTATCCATTTTGCAATCACAGAGAGACAACTTCTGCAAACTATTTCTATAAAAGTGATCAGAGTGCTATGCATAACAGGACGAAGAAAACTAGAAACATTAAACAAATGGAGACCAGGGATAGTCTCTTTCATGAAATGCATGTTGAATGTTATGTGTTTTGGCGCAGTACCTAGGGCACAGGTGTCGAACTCCAGGCCTGGAGGGACGCAGTGGCTACAGGTTTTCATTCTAACCCTTTTCCTAATCAGTGACCAGTTTTCACTGCTAATTAACTCCTTTTCCCTTCATTTTAATAGCCCTGTTTTTAAGGATTAAGTCCTCTCAATTGATTCTTTTCTTCATTAAATGGCCCAAACAGAAATGTGACATGAAACAAGCCAACAGATGACCAGCTAAACTGGGGTTTTAAACTCCAACCAATTTCACTCCAACCAGTTTCTTAATGAGAAGCCAATTCTTGCTGTTAATTAAACCCGTTACTTAATTCCTTGGCTTGCTGCTGCTCTCTTTCTGCTACAGCAGACATTTCCCAAACTGTTGATTTTCTGTTTCTGATTATTGACCTAAGAGATCAACCTTACTGAGACCCTCATCTTTCTTTATGTTCAGATAATGTGGTTAGCTGATCACCTGTTTGCTCATTTTGTGTCTCATTATTGTTTGGCTGCTAATTAAGGAAATAGAAGGAACTAAGGGGTCTAAGTCGAATTAATTAAAACTAAGGCAAAAGAAGCTAATTAGCAGCAAAAACAGGTCACTAATTAAGAAGGTGGTTAGAATGAAAACCTGCAGCCATTGCGGCCCTCCAGGACTGGAGATTGACACCCCTGACCTAGGGCAAGAGCTGAAGGGTAACTATGATAACCAGATTAATAAGGAACCAATATTGGATGGAACATTATTTTCCACATATGTAACTTTCAACTACAATTACTTTAATAGCAGTCCTAGAATGCACACTCATACTGTTTTAACATGTCAACACAGCTGATGCATAGGACAATGAAAGAGAACTAGGAGACAATGACAAACCAGCATTACTTGTGAACTTCAGACAAAGCATTACACATGTCAAACTAACAATGGCAAAAACGATAAAGACAAATTAATAGGACAAAAAAACCTAACTATAGACTCAGACTAACTACATTTTTAACTACAGAAAAAGTTATCCAAATAAGTCAACAATATTGCTGAAAGAGTTTGTCCGAGGGCTGCATTTTTCAGTTGAATTGACCCTTCACAGAGTGCACAAAAAAGCTAAACAAAGTAATTTGACCAGAGTGTGCACTGATATTTCCATTAGCTTCACAACCACAGGACATCTGACTGGTAAAATCTTGACTTTTTTGAATAAAACTGGCCATTCAAAGTTCTTTCCTTGTTCTTCTGCATAAAATCTGTTTTCCTCTTTCTCAGGACTGCTTCATAATGAAATGTTCTTAACAATTATTTATCCACCATTATGGCTTCACATATTCATTAAATCTAATATGCTAAACTAATTTACACACTGGTACCTAACTGAACTGTCAAATCGGTTAATGTGTACGATAAAGATATGCTTTGCATTCCAATTATTTACATTCTGTTAGCACTTACTTACGATGGCATAGGTGTTAAGACTTGTTCTTTTTTGAAAAACAATAAAAAAGAAAAGAATACATACTTTTATTTAGCTGCATATATCATCATTGCACACAGAAAAGTCAAACATACACAAATTATTTAAAGCATGCTTAAATTAAAATACTCAATGCTTCACCACTTACCAGCATATCAGTTGCATGAAGATAATGCTTGCTAGACATGTAGTTCTCCAGTTTTTGGGGAACCTGCTTAATATTTTCTATCTCATCTAAGAGATTTAGAACATGCTTGTGCTCAATGCCTTCAATCCAAAGCTTTCGAAGTTCATCTCTCTTGCAGTGAAGAAGCATCTTACATGAAAGCAGATTCTCTTTAACCTGAAATGCACAAACATACACTAAAATTACATTCTTGATTAACTAGTTGTTCTAGTAAACTGCAAATAGGGTTATTACTTAGCATTAAATTAAATTACTTAGCAGGTAATCCTAATAGGACATATTATTTTACATTCAATCTATACAGGCAAAATTCAAGTGGATCCCAAATTAGCTGTTGTTCCCCAAACATATACTGTATTTTTATATATTTTCTGTAATCATTATTGTAAGCCAGAAGAATTAATAAATGCAATCAGGTGTATCAAACTGAATTTCTGCCTTTCAGGAACCATCATAATCTTTACAAAAATGAAGAAGTGTAAAGAGATGGAGTGATTACTGCAAGTAAAGAGGAGCTGAAATGAAGTAAAATTTGTTATCATCTTCAACTGAGCATCCAACACAGACATGAATGTCACTGCCAAGGTAAAGGAAACCTCTTGACGCAGTTGACACTCTCTCACAGACATATTACTGCTGATGGCTGTGCCTAAGAGGTCATTATAGGCCTGGATCTTGGTTTTTATCAAGCCCAGACACGCAGACTCCTCACTAAGTCTCACAGGAGTCACGAACAGAGCCTCCATTGACTGCGAAGATCACAACATCATTGACAAAGTCAAGATCAGTGAATCTTTCTTCACCAGCAGATGCCCCACAGCCGCTGGACCCCATAATCCTGCCCAAAATCCAAACCATGCAAGCATTGAAGAGGGTAGGAGCAAGAACACACCCCTGACAAACCCCTGAATCAACTGGGAAAAATGCAGAGGTTCTGCCTCCACTCTGCACAACACTCACAGTACTAGTGTACAGGCCAGCTATGAACTCCAGCAACTTTGGGTGGATTCTATAAAGTCTCAGGATGTCCCACAGGGCAGATCAATCAACTCAGTTGAATGCTTTATGAAAATTGACAAAGGCTTCAAAAAAACTCTGCCAATATTCGTGTGTATGCTCGATGAGAACTGTCAGTGCCCGGATACGGTCAATGGTAGACTTCATAGAGGAGTAAAAAGCAGGCTGCTCCAGTTGCTGGCAGGCGAGCAAGTGACTATGGATTCTGTTGACGATGACCGTAGCAAGAAACTTATCCGGCACCAAGAGCAGTGGTATCCCCCTGTAGTTGCCTTAATCCAGGCGATCACCCTTCTCTTTCCAGACAGGGACAAGTCCCGTTTTCCAGTCAGTTGGGATGACGCAGTCTCCCTTATGGAAACAAACATTGCTTGCAATGCTAAGAGGACAGCCTTACTGCCAGCTTGGAGAAGCTCGCCCTGGATACGACAGATCCCTGCAGACTTTCCTACCCTCAGCTGGTTCACCACCTGTGCAATCTCAGTGAGACAGGTTGGTTCATAGCTAACTGGAGGATCAGCCTCAAGAAGGACAGTTCCATCACCTGCCCTGACAGCGACTGTCTAAGGAACAGATTTGGATGTGCGTAATGCCTCGATTCCTCTTTAAGCTGGGCATAGGTTGCTAGACCATAGATGGTATGTCACTTGCTTGCAGATTCCTTTAACAAACATTTCCTTATATGCCCTCCGAGCCCTTGCAGCCGTCCTTCTCAGCTCCTGGAACAGACAGAAGTTGCCAAAAAGCTGTACGCTGCAACTCCTTTGAATAATATCCAGGGTATCCTCCAAGTTTAAATAACTTCTGGGAACACCGGCAACATCAACACAACCCTCAGTAACCTTCAGGGTCTTGTCACATAAGGTCTCCCACATCACTTTAGGATCAACAGTTAAACACAAAAGTCTAAAAGTTCCTCACACACATGAAAAGACAGATCAATATTTGGCAAATAAAGTTGTTCTTTTCAATAGATATGATTACCTTCTATTAAGGTCTGTTAACTTATGTGTAGTTTAAGGTGCTTGACTAAAAAGCCTCCCAAAATGACCTTTGCAAGCCGTGATTGGACAAATCTAAGGAACACTTGATCTGTAATAGCAGGAACTTCTTCCAGCCTAAAAATGCCCTAAACCCTAGTAGAAATACTGCACAAAAGTACAGACTGGCCTCAACACAAAGCAAAGTCAGCATATTTACCTAGCTGAGAGAAACACATATGTGTTTGGGAATATGGGAGGAAAACTATATACAGTAGACACAGAGATAACACATAATCTACAAACAGAAAATAGCCTGGAAAGTGATTCAAACTTAGAATGGCTTATCATTGAGACAGTAGCTCTACCCATTGTGCTACAGCAAAGTTATCAAACTGAGAATTCATTATCCTTTTTGAGAACTCTAGAATAAATATTGCCTGGACCCACTGACATACAGTAGTTGTTTTAAGCCTATTTAATCTATATAATCTTTTTTTTTGTTGTTTATTTCTTCTTTGTTACCCAGATGATTTGTTGTATCTGAATGTGCTTAGCAAACTCACGTTCACCACATCTGTGTCCAGTAATGTCTTATGGGACATTTTGGGAAGGTAAATTTTAATATTTTAAGTTATTAAACAATATTGTGCATTTTGAATATTGATACATCTAAAAGGAAATGTTATTTTGGTAGAGTGTTTTGTGCATCCATATGTTTAACTAAACTTTAAGATTCTTCATTCTCTTCAAAATACATGGACTAGTCACATCCAACATTATAAATTCCTTAGTCAAACTGAACAAACATTACAACAAGATTGTCAGAATTATACATTTCATTGAACAATTGCAAAATTGGTAGCTGGGACAGGGTTGTTTTTTACAAATGTCACCTTAATTTGAATAATAAGTACCAAAGGATGGACTAAAAAAGTGCATGTGCTTTCTTCTCCCCAAGTACATATGCAAAGGATGCATCTGGAACTACTGTTTGCAAAGTCAGTGAAGAAGTTTTTTTTGCTCTGTAATACATAGAAATGTTGCTTTTTGAAAAAAATTGCGACCCTAACCTTTAATAGTCAAATTTCATGAAGTGGTTTCATGAAGTGTAATAGACCTCAAGTGCAAACAGATTGAACTGTACAGGTAAATTTCTTTTTAATGACATGGTAAAGATAATCTATCCTTTTCAAGTATTTTATAATGTTGTGATGCTTTGAAGTTAGATTTCTTAGAAATCTGGATGAAAAAAGAATGATTTTGCTTTTAAGGTTATGCATACTGTACAACAAAGAAAGGAATATTAGCAAAGGAAAAAGAACAACATAGCGCGAGTGAACACTAATTAAGTTGGAAAAGGTTGCTGTGCTTCTTTCAACTGCTACCACCTGTCAACTAACATTAGTTAGCTCCTGACTGTCTGATCAGTTATTAAGAATGAAAGCCTATTGCTACAATCATTGGCTGATTAGTAAATGCATCCCTGTTTAAATTTAGATTTTTTCTGTTGTTAGTTCAGCTAAAGTCATGTAATATTTCATAATCACAGACAGACAGACAGACAGACAGACAGACAGACAGACAGACAGACAGACAGACAGACAGACAGACAGACAGACAGACAGATAGATAGATAGATAGATAGATAGATAGATAGATAGATAGATAGATAGATAGATCTTTATTGTCATTGTCACTTTTACAAAGGAACAATGAAATTGAAGGTGCAGTCAACTCAGTGTGAGGCATAAGAGTTAAAAAGACAAGAAGAGAGAAAATAACAACAAACCAAATAGTAATAAAAGTACTTTACAAAATATACATATTGCACTTGTTATATATACAAATTGCACTGGTTGACTTAAGGTCTATATTGCACATTTAGAGAATAATATGGAGCAGTTTTATTCTGAGTTCAGGGCCATGATTGCTTTTGGATAAAAACTGTTTTTAACCGGTTTGTCCTGATTTTCATTGCTGTGTATCTCTTGCCCAATAGCAAAAGCTGGAAGAGGCAATGACCGGGATGTGATGAATCCTGTGAAATGTCTATTGCTTTTTTGCGGCATCGGGAGGTGTAGATTTGATCCAGAGTGGGGAGGGTACAGCCAATTATTCTCTCTGCTGTCTTGACGACCCTGTGGAGCGCTTTCCTTTCTGAGGAAGTGCAGCTACCGTACCACACACACAGTCCGAACGTGAGCACACTCTCGATGGAACAGTGATAAAAGGCAAGGAGCAGATTTTTGGGGAGATGGTTCTTTCTGAGGATTCTCAGAAAATACAGTCTCTGCTGCGCTTTCTTCAGCAGCTCCTTGGTGTTGGCACTCCAGGTCAGGTCATCCTCCAGCTCAATGCCCAGAAACCTGAACACCGGGACCCTCTCCACACAGGCCCGAACAATGATGAGTGGCTGGATGTCAGTTTTGTTTTTTCTAAAGTCAATAACAAGCTCCTTCGTTTTTGTGGTGTTGAGGAGCAGGTTATTGACTCTGCACCACTCTACCTCGTCCCTGTAGCACCGAGATGAGTCCAACCACCGTTGTGTCATCCGCGAACTTTATGACCTTGTTGCTATGGTGAGTGGGGACACAGTTATATGTGTAGAGGGTGTAGAGGAGCAGGCTGAGCACACAACCCTGCGGCGTCCCGGTGTTGAGGCTGAGAGCAGTGGATGTGTGGAGACCCAGCCTGACCCTCTGGGAGCGACCAGATAGGAAGTCCAGTATCCAGCTGCAGGTGAGTGATGGAAATAGACGCTTAAGCTAAAAATGCATCCTGGTGATAGAACAACATGGCATGCTTTACCTTTCTCTCAAGAAGCATCAATTGACTGGATTTTTTTTTTTGCTTTATTTTTAGGCATGAAGCATTAACAAAAACACCATTAACTGCAATTTTATATTTACTATGTATTATATATTATACTACACCCAACCTCCGACAAACATTAGGCATACTGATAAAAAGTTTTACAGTGGTAACCTTTCATCAAGAATGTTTCAAATTTACTATTGGATGTGAAACTGTGTAGTGCATATACTTAATTTCATCTTGTTTCATTATTTGTTATTGTCAAGTAAAATAAGCAGAAGGATAATTGTATAATTAATTTGATTTGCTGTTCCAGCCACTCTACAGTACATGTACAGTGTTAAATAAATAGCATTTTTGCCTGCTTATGAGTACATATGAACTATTACCTCAGCATTTATTACAAATTATAATTAATTAATAAAGTAATGAAGAAACAGTGATTTTATATAAATTTGATACTCAATGTTTTAGCAGTGTTGAATAACTCACGATAGATTAAAATAAAATTAAAATAATGCAGAAAAATTATAAATGCTGAGATTAAACTCAGTATGCCAGTGATCATAATATAAAATTGCTAGCACTATCTTTTGTAGGGAAAAATAAGAAAAAAAATAATTAAATCAGAGTTCCAAAAATGATGATTTTGAGGAAAAAGGCTGAGACAAACCTCATGATAAACAGTCGGTTTTAAAACAGTTAAATCAAATACAATTTAGAATGCTAAGTAACATTATATCAAAACTGAAACTAGCATAAACAAATAATTGACCCTTGCAATAAATTGATCAGGATAAAAAAATTTACATTGAGAAAAATGTATCTATAAAACATTTTCAGTTCTGTTCATTTGTTTATTCATTTTTAGCTTTTATTTTATACACAATTTACATAACATTTCTATTATTATTAAGTTATTAAACAGTTCGCATACGTTTGCAACCCAAGATTTTTCTTCTTTTTTTACATATAACAAAGACATATGCTTTGCATTTGCCATTCCAACAGATTGCACATCACAAACATTAACACTGTTATCGTTTTTTTTCGTGTCTGCCGTTTCTATAGGAGGGTGACAATGAGTTAAATTACAATGGATGTTTTTCAAATGTTGACAAGCAATAAGCAAAAGGTATCACTGAAAACCACAGAAAACAAAAACAGCAAAAAAAAAAAAAAAAAAAAAAACAGTACGAGGAATGTTCGAAGAAAGAGATTTTTTTTTACAATGTTTCTGTTTGGGGATCGTCGTGTAAATGTGTACAACTGAGCTGCGACCACAGATCTAACTGCTCTGCGGATGATTCATTCAAGCATTTCAAGGTCACTTCGTTGTAATGAAAGCATCTGCTGAATGTACTTCGTAGTAACGAGATTTCTATAGACTCGTGTCATATGGGGAAACTGTCGGGACCATAAAAATACTTTGTTGTAATACTCTCTCACCTCGGTCTCTCTCCTCTCTCTGCGCTGCTGCAAAGCCCCGCCCGCCAAGCGTTCTGAAAAGTCTGAGTGAGTCTCCATTGCCGGCAGTTCTCTCGCGGCCCGGCTGTCAGACGGCTGCGGCCCGGTAGTGGGTCGCGGACCGGTGGTTGGGGACCCCTGTGTTAGAGGATGGGGAATTTGAAGTGGTTGCTGTTGGCCTCTTACTAGGAACACAATGTATGTGTGTAAATGGTGGGGGGCAGAGAGTTAGTCTCATTCATAAACTTTAATTTGAAGACATCCATTTTGAATTTTGTTTATGGTTGCACTATAGGGATGTTCAGACTGATCAACCATCAATCAAAATCACCCTGTTTTCACTCAAAAAAGAAATCTCAATACAGCAGTTGAGCCCGCACACACCTTTTTTTTTCCTTTTGCAGCAAACGCTTGCAGTGTAAACAAAGATCAGCAAGAAAAAGCTTGTTTATTCAGTGAACGAGACGTGATTGGTATATTAGCTTTTACGTTAAAGAAAATGGAGTAATAAACTGAAAAAAGTAATAGTAATCGGAGATGTCATTCTGTGCAACTAGAAAACAGCAGGAAAACCAACTTTAAGGAACTGAAACCTTTATTTTGTTTGTTAAATTAAAACGGATACCCCTTAGGTTTGTACAGCGTATGTGTTTAAAATGAAGCAGCTCAGACTTTTAATTGAAAAAAGAAAAGATACAAAAGAATTTGAAATTGCTGCTTAGTAAATAAGTTTTTTTTAAAGATTTGTACTGTGTTTATTATTTGATGCTGCGTATCATACAGCATAAGGTTTTGTAAGAAACAAGTACTACATAATTAAAATGGTAGTCCATATTTTATAATTACACCTCAAGAATTACGAATGTCTAGTTGATACACTGAAGAAAAAAAAAACACCTGTATAAATATAGTAAATGTATATTTTAACAGTAAAAAGCTGTAGTGCAATTAATGATTTAAAATGTATAAGTGCATGTATATTTACATTTAAGCAGCGTTTAATTGCCAATATCAATTAATTGACTGTGTGAGAATATATATATATATTTGTTGTAAGAGAAATGATGAAAAGTACAGTTTTGAATTAAGCCTCAATTCAGATAGGTACATTACAGAAAAAAAAACTAAACAATGTATCAGCTTGCATTTTTGATAAGTATTTTATTTTCTTTTAAGCCACTAGGGGGCTTCACTCGCCAACCATCCACCCCGGCCTGCATTACGTGCCAGCCACTT
The DNA here is from genome assembly GCF_900747795.2 of Erpetoichthys calabaricus. NCBI lineage: Eukaryota > Metazoa > Chordata > Cladistia > Polypteriformes > Polypteridae > Erpetoichthys > Erpetoichthys calabaricus. The sequence goes on along the minus strand of NC_041394.2, from coordinate 258,181,822 downwards.
CACGTCTCTGCCGCTCGCATATATATATGGATTTCACTTTCACCAAACAACACATCTTTTAATTCTTGTGGATATGCCTCTTCATTGGGAAGAAACACTACTTTTCCCTGACGGCAACATGAATTAGTCGATCTACAAGTCTCTGACTTAAACTTTAAAGCCTTACAATATCTACATACTTCTGACATATCACCTATGTCCATATATTCGATCTCTATTCACAGCTCGTTATTTCACCAAGTAATAATTTCCGTTTGTTTGCGCTAATGCGATCTTTACTTTTTTCTGATACTTTTAAATTTTACTACTTTCATATTCTTTAACTTGCTCGGCATGTGTATCGCGATAACATTTTTTTTTTGAGCCTTTCGAATTCCACTGCTTTCATAATCTCTAACCGGCTCTACATGTGTATCACGCCAACGTTTTTGAACATCTTTATGAAGTTTTACTTTGTCTTTTACTCTTTGTCTTTTATTTCTGACCCCAACTGGACCTGCAAGGTTTTCAATTCCACTTGGTCCTGGCTGATTATTACATTCCTTATTTTCAGAATTTTCAGAATTCCACTGCTTCATAATCTCTAACCTGCTCTGCATGTATATCGCACCAACGTTTTTGAACGTCTTTATGAAGTTCTACTTTGTCTTTGGACCTGCAAGGTTTTCAGTTCCACGTGGTCCGGGCTGATTATTACTTTCCTTATTTTCAGAATTTGCACATAGATTATTCTTGTTCTTTTGTGCATTCTTTTCTCTCCAACGCTTCTGGGTCTCTTTTCGACGCACTGCTCTTTCTTCTTCGCTTAGTCATTGACGTGTCATCTAAAACGTGTAAAATTATTGTCCCGATAAAATTTATAAGAGCTGAGAGCACAGGAAGTGTGTCTGACAAAAGCATTCACACGACTGAGAGGTTAGATGACCGTGGTCTTGTTTGAAAATGGTTGTAAGTCACCATCTCACGGGACTTGCTTCCAAAGGTTGCAAGTATGATGCGACTTGAAAGAATTTCATGTTAAAAGTCTCCGTCTCACGGGACTTCATTCCAAAAAGTCTCTTCAAAAAGTCACGTCTCATCCCAAGATTTTTTTTATTATAATGGAGATATATATATATTATGGATAAATATTTTGTACATATTTTAATTGTTAAAGTATGTATTTTAAGGACATTTTATTTAATTTTAGTATTTTATGGTCAATGAACAATAAGCCTACAGTATTTCATTTTGTTAACAAAATATTAACAGTTAACACCTGTAAAAATACACTTTAATATAGGACAGGAGATATGTGTAGAAGGTTTTTTTAAAGGGATAAAGAAAAAAAAATTGAAATCGGTATCTGAATCAGCCAATCAAGTAAAATTAAATCTGTAATTGACATCGGCCTTAAAAAACCTAATCAGAGCATCTGTAGGTTACAGGGCATAGCATCTGAAATGTCTGAATACTATAATCCAAAACAACTTAAAAATGTTCTAAAATACAAAAACAGTCTAAAAAGAAACAAGTACCATAGTGGCACTGTGAAGCCAAAAACAGTCTTCAGTGGATCCATCTAAATATTAATGGTCAACTTAGGCTACAAGGACATTGGGTTGGCCAGGTTTTGCAGTCCAATCATTATAAGACTAGAAGAGTTGGAAAACAGTCTCATACAGCAACCCTACTTTTTGCAACTACCGACATGATCTCTGGTTTGTAAAAGTACTACATTGCAGTGTTTTTTTCTAATAAATGAAAGTAAATCAGACTTGGCTTGCAAATACACACCAAATCTGGACAAAAAACATTTTATAGTAAAAGTTCTACCATTACTTACTAATATGAACACTTGTAAGCTCATAATGTTGGGGGGTTTTAAATGTCCATTAAATCCTGCCTTAGACAGATCATCTCCAACCATAACAACAATAAACTAAAACAGCAGTGATAATTTTACATTTTCTTCAAGCAGTAGAATTTATATGACCCATAGAGGTATCTTACGTATATGTGAGCCACTTTCCTTCCTTTCTTTAATGCATCATGCCCATACACAAATCAACTACATTTTAATCAATGATAAAGTGCTTCCCTAGTTCAAAACTTGCTATTATGTCATCACTAACATTTCTGACCATGCTCCAAATGTCCTGGAGCTTAAAATGTCAAACATAACTATTTCTTTTATTTTAAATTTTATTAAGTTTATTTCCACAAAAAAATGTTTTTTTAAACTAATGCCTCTCTTAAATTACCAACCATAACACTTTGAAAAACATTACATAAGGGACAAAAAATTTCATACACCTGAAGCAATACTAAATTATAGGCCAGAAAGGCAAAGAAGTTAATTGTTTATATCTGAAATTGAGAAATACGTTAAATCTCCAACTACTGTGCTATATTAAAAAAGACTAGCACTACAAACAGAATTCAATTTACTGACCGCCACAGAAACAAAATGAAGAATGTTAAAGGAATAAAAACACTTTTAAGCCTTTAATGAAAGCTCAATGTAATATATTCTTCTGCAGCCACTGAGCTTCCTGAAGTTACTGTGTGTTCTTGATACAAAGAAAGTTTCTGATAGAGACTGAACATTGCAAGAAAACACACACTGCTTCACTGAGACATGCAATTGGGAACAACTTTGAGAAGTCACAGCTCCCTTTCAAAACAATACAAAGACATGTTAATTTTGACATCTTCAACTTCTCATCACAACCTAACTTTTGCAAACTGCATTTCAAATGAGACCATGTGATAAATTGGTGTCCCACCCAGACTTGGTTTTTGCTTTGTGCATGGAAGTTCACGACCCTTTAGTGAAATACAGTGTAGGGCCATGAAGCCGCGGTGATTGGGGTCCAAACTACTTAACCGCGGCTTAAATATTTTTTGATAATGCATAAATTACAATAAATAATGAAAAAATAAATGTTTTTTGATCACAATCCTTTCTCACGTGTTGACCCGCGAGTCACCATTTTGAAAGTAGCGCCATAGTCTCACGATCGCGATATTGTGTGCTGCATATTAAATCGTGATTAACGGTCTTGAAATTAATAATAAATTATTATTTAAGAATAACAAAACATATCAAACACATTTAAAACATTTTATTTCACATCTTTTCATAAAAATTACTAAATATTTATTTGTAACATTGCATGGCACAATACAGTATTAAAATAGTAATTATTTGACATATAAACGAAATCACACGCAAGCACTTTTATTACCATCACACATTAATACATTAACAATGTTATAAACATTTTAATAAAATTTTATTTTTTTTTATTTCCAATATAAAATTAAACATACAGTAATATAATAGTTGTTATTACACAATAACAAGTTAAAAACAGTCTGTATTTTTTAGTAAAATACGAGGTGATGTCAGCTTGCTTCTTGTTCCTAGAAGCTCTCATTTTGGCATCTCTTATGAGAGACTTCAGCTGTAGTGTCTTTACTGTATCCCCCACACGCTCGTAGTACTCTAAGGCCACTTCAAGTCCTTTAACTGCATCATCTGCGGTACTGGGACAGGCATTCTAGTTGGCGGTACTGGGACAGGATCTTCTTCTTCTTCTTCTTCATCTTCATCTTCATTGTGGTTTTCTTCAGCTAAAATGGAGGATGCTATTGGGACGTCATCATCTATGGTGGACCATGCTGCAAGGATTTCTTGTACTGGTACACTTGAGTGGACAGCCGACATCAACTTCTGTTCTGCCTCCCGTACTTCTTCTCGACTGAAACCTAGGAGTCTTCATCTTCGTCTTCGTCTTCTTCAACAGTAGTGAGGTTCTCTGTGATGGGACCTCCAAGGGCTTTAGTCCAACAATTTTGAATTGTTTCAGGCTTGATTGCTCCCCAGGCTGATTCAGATAAATACAGTGCTTCTTTAATTCTTACAGTCTTCAGGAACATAGGGACACTCTTATCTTCTTCATCCATGGACTTTATCATCTCCCGTCTATAACTGGCCTTGAACACAGAAATGATGCCTTGATCTAGGGGCTGAATCTTGGACGTTATATTCTTTGGAAGGTAATAAACGAAAATCTTTCCATCTCTCTGGACTTAAACGTCTCTGCAGGAGGGTGGGCTGGACAGTTGTCTAGAAGTAGGCATGCTCGTGGTTCCATTACCTTGCTTCTAAGGTGCCTACGGACATCAGGGATGAACGTCTGGTGAAACCACTTCTCAAAAATTGCTGCTGTCATCCAGGCATTCTTGCTGTGATCGTAGTCCAGTGGTAATGATGACATGTTGATGTTGTGAAAACATCTTGGGGATCCAAACTTGCCAATACAAAGAGGTGTTAGCTTGTGATGACCCATCCAGTTACAGCAAAATAACATTGTCACCCTGTCTTTGATCTGTTTATAACCTTCTTTGCTGGTCTTGTCTTTCTTCATGGCTAAAGTCCTATCAGGCAGTATTTTGTAGTAAAGGTCCGTTTCATCAGCGTTGTAAATCATCTCTTCTGTTAGCTGCTGTTCTTCTATGAATTGTTGAAATTTGGGAATGAACTCTTCTGCTGCTACAGTGTCTGCTGACTTAATCTCGCCATTGATCTTTACTTGTGAAATGCCGTGTCGCTGTTTCCACCTTTTCAACCAGCCACTTGAAACTGCAAACTCAGGATCTGCATCGAGACCATGAATTTCCTTGTATAATTTTTCTGCCTGCGCTTGGATGACTGGACCAGAAATAGGGATACCATTGTTTCTAGCCTCACAAAATGCATTAAAAGTTGCTTTGTCTAATTCTGGATCTTTTGCTGTTCTGGCTCTCTTGCGTCTTAAACCACCTTCATCAAGCTCATCAAGTAATGTTCTTAATTTGTTTTCATCTTTGATCCATCCACGTAGTGTTGATTCAGGTACCCCTAACTCTCTGCTTACTTTAATGCGAGTTTCACCGTTTCGTATTCTTTCGATGACATCCAGCTTTTGCTGAACATCATATGAAGCGTGTTTACGTTTATTACTCAAGGCGTAAAAATTTTTAAAGCAAATATGATGTGTTCGCTATAGATTCAGAAACTGAAGTGATTTACGTTGGGTTTGTGACTCATATTTATACAATTTCAAGTTTTATCAAATTACTGAATTAAAAATAATACTTTAAATACGAGTCTATTTTTTGCGGATTTACCGCTTTAACTTTGTAGCATTGTAAGGTGTGAATCGGTTACAATGGCGGCCTCCATAACGCTGACACTCAGCGTGGATAAAACAGATTAATATTTGAATTTCATTGTAAGTTATTTTATTGTTTATTGATAAATAAAAGACTAATCTTCTATAAATACCTCTTTGAAGTTATAAGCCAGCATTTAAATATTTAATCCGCGATAGTGCATAGCATGTCAATCACGGACATTTGAAATGCCAAAACGACAGCTGTCAACACCTGTCTCAAGTGTTTGAGAGGCCATGTTTAGGTCCGTACGATCCACAGTGTCAAAAAATTGGGATCCAAGCTTTTAGCGCGGATTACTGGTCCGCGGCTTAATGGCCCTACACTGTATGCTGCTTTATAAAATAAATGGACAAAACATGACATTTACAATTTCACTAAAAGCCTATAGTACTAGGGTGTTGTACCATGTTAGCCATTATGAATGTAGAGGCCTGAGTTGCCTCGAAAGCTTGCATATTGTAATCTTATTAGTTAGCCAATAAAAGGTGTCATTTTGCTTGGCTTTTCTCTACTAAAAGCCTAAAAATGTTCTTTACTTTTAAGTCTCCTATTTACCATACTGTAATTTTAAAGAAGTAAATTGTATTCACTCATGTACTACCTAATGTCTACTACAACACTATCCTTCCTTACATGTTTCTATGCGCTATATCTGCTCTTTGTTAAACTAAGTATCAGATACAGTAAATCATGATACTAATTCAGTGCCCAAGGCTTAATTGATGATCTCTTATGCTCACCCACATAAAGCCTTCAAGTAGATGTTCAGACAGTTTCACCAAGCTGGTTGAAATTAAATCATATTCACATTAATCTCAACTGATTCCAGTACGGTAGGGCATCCACATGTTTGGTACTGGAAATCTGGACATTCTTTGCAACTTGTTGTGTAAAAATTGCATTATAAAAACCACTTAAACTTAGAACATTAGAAAATTACAATACTAATTTTAAAAAGAACAGCCCAAAAACTACAGTAAATATAAAAATTAAATATTTCAAACAATGAAGCAAACTTATTTGCTGTTTTGCAATACATTAACTAAGGGTTGACAGTTTATTTTTACATAAACATTAGTGTCATACATGGATGTTAATTACATTTTATTCACTTTCTTAAATTGAATTTTAAGGTAATGTAATGCTAAAACTGAGAAATATTTTTAATACACAGTATTTCATTATCATTTAATTTATAAAGTGTCACTAAGTATACTTGTTTTACAGCCCATTTCAATAATTTAGTAAAAAAATGGGCTAAATCATTTGTAACTAAGTAATTAGAAAAACAAAGCAAAAACAGTGACGGTTCTTTGGAACCAAGCAGACAGTTTAGTATGTGCATAGAAAAATAAATAAGAGCTAGAAAGTGATGAACATCTTTAACTAGGAAAATGCACATGTATAATTCATAAAAGACTGAGGGTGAAAATTAAACATAAACTGAGACTGGTGGCTCAAAAATGTTACTGAAAGTGCAGGCACATAGAATGTGTGTTACTAGGACATTTGTTGCCTGTTGGTCTTAGTATATTTTTATTTTTTCACTTAATTATTAATTGATAGTTGCATTAATATTTTCCAAGAAATACACACTCCTACTTCCCAAAGATACCATTTATTAATTATGTTTGCTCCTCACTACACCATTGCCAAACTAATTTACTTAAAAATAAGAGATATATACATATATTAATATAAAGTGTTAAGCATTATGTTTTGCTGCATTCTGTGTGCATGTTTTAATCATAATTATAAATGTGTATAGCTCTCTTTGTTGTTTAGTAGGAGTGAGGCATACAATATTGTGCACTAGTACCAAAAGAGAAAAACTATATCAGAGATCCTGCAAGGGATTAAGACAAACATTGGAGAAAACGTAATACTTATTCCACTGTGACTCCAGTCTGCAGTAAATGCAACAAAATGGATCCCAGTAAATATATTCAGTAAGCTTTTCTTCCATACTGTGGGATTATATCAATAATAAAAATACAAGTAATAGGGGGAGTTGTGGGGAATTAATCCTGGCAGCACCCTGTGAGAGGCTAGAGCAAGCCTAGCACAGGGTCCCAGTCTCCGATTGGTCTCTGCCATTCACACCCATACTTGCAAAGGGCAAACTTAGAATCACCACTAACCTTATGCTTTGTAGGTGTCATGGATGAAGAATAGGCATCCCGGCCGGGATTAATTTCTTGGCCGGCCAGGAGGCCATAACGGATGGAATGGCCGAATGTGCATACCCGGAGCAGTTCATTCCCTGACATGACAGGTGGGGGACACCTGCAGCATAGCATGGGAATTGGAGTCTGGAATCGCAGCCCTTTCAGCGTCTTTGGGTGCCGCCAGAGGGCGCTGCCAGGGGAACACTGTCCTGGTTTCCACATGACCGGGAAGTGCTCCAGATGACCTGGGATTGACACTGGAAACAATTCCCAGATCTAGTTCAGAAGAAGCCTGTAGCCTCACCTTGAAGCATCAGAGTCGGGAGGCAGCGGGTGACACTCTACTGAAGGTGGAAGGAGAGAATCTGTAATTATATTTGTGTATTTTGGCTGGTGTTCAACTGGAAAGGTGTTGGTTGGAAATAAAAAAAATGTATTTTGAACCCAGATTTGTGTTGGGTGCTATTGTGTCTGTGGTTTGGAGCTCAGTGGTGCCCCCCTTGAGGTTACAGATAGATAGATAGATAGATAGATAGATAGATAGATAGATAGATAGATAGATAGATAGATAGATAGATAGATAGATAGATAGATAGATAGATAGATAGATAGATAGATAGATAGATAGATAGATAGATAGATAGATAGATAGATAGATAGATAGATAGATAGATAGATAGATAGATAGAACTGAAGAGTCGCATAGTTTGGGAGAGGAATGATCTCCTCAGTCTGTCAGTGGAGCAGGGCAGTGACAGCAGTCTGTTACTGAAGCTGCTCCTCTGTCTGGAGATGATACTGTTCAGTGGATGCAGTGGATTCTCCATGATTGACAGTAGCCTGCTGAGCACACATTGCTCTGCCACGGATGTCAAACTGTCCAGCTCCATGCCTACAATAGAGCCTACCTTCCTCACCAGTTTGTCTAGGAGTGAGGCGTCCTTCTTCTTAATGCTGCCTCCCCAGCACACCATCACATAGAAGAGGGATTTTTGGAGATGTGAAAGGAAAACTGGAGTACCCAATGAAAAAATTCACACAGACAGGGAAAGAATTAACTCCAAATAGAAAGCAATTCTAAATAAATAGTAAAGATGTTTGCATTGGGATGAAACAATGGCGCATTGCTTAGTGCTATAGTCTTACAAAGCTAGAGCTGAAGGGTCAAATTTAGCCTTGGTATTCCCTGTATAGAGTTCTCCCAGTGTCCCTTTCGGCCAAACTGCACAAATCCAAATTCAAGTTTGGTGCTCTTTACGCTAGTAAGCCATATGCAAGGTCATTTGTAATGTACAGCATGTGGTTCAGATTCACAAAGGATGACATTAAGTCTGTACTGTATTTATTCCAATACACACCCACACTCTCTTATCCTTTGGAAAAGAATGAATGCAGAATTTTTAACAACAAGGTCCACATATGAGCACTAATACTTGCTTATCACGGTGCCAGAGAGTGCTGGAATGTCGTATGTGGATTGGCAAAATGAGAGAACAGAACTGAAACCCAGGATGCTGAATTTGTGTGGAAACAACACTAACCATTGTGCCAATGCAACACTCTGGTGCAAAATAATATAATGAGTAACAGGCAAAAGGAGTAGCTGGCTAAAGGAAAGTAAAAGTCATAACTTAAAATAATTTTTTTTAAAGCCTTTGATGCTGTTATTCACATAAGAATAGCTCTGAAGGTAGAATCCACTGCCATGAAAGGTAACTTAAGAAGCTGGATTTATACTGGACTGGTTAATTGGTCAGAGGCGCAGAGTACAAATAAGAGGCTAATGAGCCATGCGAGGTTAGATCATCAACTGAGTCCCTTGGCGATCTCTGCTCCTTATTCTTTCGGATATACATTTGTTACAAAGATTCTGATATAGTTGCATACTATGTGGATGCTATCTAGAAAAATATGTAGGTAACACCAAAATTATATAAACAGAAAATGATGGGAAAGTCAGAGCAGAAATTCAAAAAGACTTGGACAAAACTTCAAAACTAGACAAATAACTGGAAACTACAGCATAACGTAGAAAAATGCCATGCTGAAGCAACATTAATTTTATATACAAAACAACAAGAGATCTATCTGTAAAAAAGATTTAGAGTTCTTTGTGAACACTGCATTCTCGTTGTCCAGGAAATATACAGAAGTAATTAAAATGCAAATTAAATGTTAGGTTACATTATTAATATAACTGACACAAATGGGGAGATAGTATTTTGAAAAAGATGGACCAGAAAACGAGACTGACACTAAAATTCAACCCACGTTTTCATCAAGCCAAAACCAAAACTTGGAATCACAATCAAAAACCATTGTCAAAACCTTGTAAGTGTGGGAGTATGAAAAAGAACAAATAGCATAAAGTCTTTTAGGGAAATTTTAAGAAAACTCAGATGAAAACATGGCCACCAGTGCTGACCTTTAAAGGAACAGTCCTTCTGAGTTTTTTTTTTTTTTTTTTTTACATATTACTTAACCCTTGTAGTTTGTCCTGGTGACTGAGAAAACTTTTAAATCCAATGTGTTTATGTAGAATGGGGAGAAAAACATTTTATAGAAAAAAAGCCAATAGACACCAGTGCAGTATAATTGCAAACAATGGGGGCGAGGGGGGAATCTCATATTAATTGTGTCTCATAATTCACATGTCAGGTATCCAGTCATATGCACAAAACATCCAAAATGTGTACCTTTTTGCTGAATTATTCTTAAAAAGTTGCTTCTGAATGATCAACACACATCACAAACACAAAACTAAATCCTCAAGTGACTTTTTGAATTGGAGATCAGCCTCTCCCCCTCATTCGCTGTTCAAGAGTCCTGTCTTCAGTTCAAAAGGAATTGTATTTTTTTTCATTCATTTCACTGTTTAGTTATTTTTCTCTCATTCAGAGTAGGGCTACATGAAGAAAAATATACCATATCAATTTCCTAGACTGTGAGATTTTTAAATGTACAGTATGTGAAAATGGTTACTTGTAATGTATATAAATATCCATCAAACACAATTATATTTTAAATATCTGTATTAAATTTAAAAGAAATAAGGCAATATAATAATATGGTACTATGTTCTTAAGGATTTGGGTAGCAATATAAACTTAACTTGATAACAAAGAGTTAAAATTGTTCAGAACCTCATTGTGAGCAGGAAAGTTCTAGTTAAATACAGCAGTTTTTGTAATAAAGTATGTTATTTTTTTCCTTTCTTAACATACTGTATTTGTGAATACTATTTAATTTCAGCACTGTTAGAGAGTACTTGTAACTACACTTTGTTGTACATATGCCTTTCTTTTTTGAGAATACTATTCAAGGTTAACAGTAACTATGATACAGAACATATAGTTAAAGAAAATAATGTGGCATATTAAAGAAAATAATGTGGCATACTAATTTTCTGGAAACAGGCATCACACTTCTTTATTAACTAATCAAGTAGCATATATATATATATATATATACATATATATATATTCTTGTTACATACATCAGCTATTGAAGGAGTACAGTGACAAGTTGTTCAATATAAATGAGTGCATAAGTAACAAACATCTTGTACCAAGCCAGTCTGTATAAGAACTTGGTTCTCTTCTTGTTTTAATTTCTGATACACCAGTCTCTTGCTTGGCTTTATGAATTAAGTATTTTACCTCACATCACATTTTCTGTTCTTATCTGTTTATTGTCGACTTTGGGTTTAGTTATTAAGATGCAGTAACTGAACACTCTTAATGATTTCAAGAGATCCCTTTAACAAAATTACTAGCCTACAGTACATGGTATCTATAATATGTGGACCTTTGGATCATGCTATACAAATATATAATATTATGCACAAATTAGTCCTTTAAAAATACTTTAGACTGATGTTACCCTCAATAAAATACATTAGAAAATCAACATTGATGTATATTACAAGAAGACCATTTTTATTAACCATGACAGATTTAATTGTCTTTAAAGCTGTAAACACTTTAAAATGGAAAAAATCTTAAAAGGTAAGTCTGATAAATTAATTTAATTTCACTAGGTAACTAGATAAACTCTGGGAAAAAGACATTCTTTATTATTATGTAAGGCAAGAAAATATAAAATTCACCTTTCAAATATATATATAATATTTTATAGTTTTATTTTAATGCAGTATATCATTTTACATTATATATAATTAATGTTTATTCTTAATAGAAGTTATTCAAAATTGCATTACGACTTTAAGAAGAAATCATTTCCTAACAAATGTAGTATATAGATATTTGTACCTGCTTAATTTTGTTACGTGAGCTAGTGATACGTTCAGTGATGCTCTGGTAAGTTCGAATGGCAGTAGTGAGCTCAGTATAGTGCTGAACAATTTGCTCATCCAATTCACGATTGCACTTCTCAAAGGCTTCTTCCAAGCGACTCTTTTCTGTCTCTCTGTCATGCACATCATCACTTGTAGACAGGGTCCTTAAAGTTTTAAGAAAAAAAGAGATATTACTTAAATTACATTCAAGTTGTGGTCTTCTAAAGGACTGATTAAGTGTTTCAAACAATCCAGAACAGTAAATAACTTTAATAGTCACCTTTTCTATCACTGATTCAAATCCAGAGGCATTGACTAAACAATTAGGGATATTTTGCCAAATATACAAAATAACATTTTACAATAAAACATTTTATAATAAAATACTAAACTATATTACTATTATTTGCAATTGCAAATCAGCAAAATAATATAAAGTATATATGTACAGTATACTATATATATATATATATATATATATATATATACATACATACAGTATATATACACATATATACACACACACACACACCCACCCATATATATACTAACTGGCCACTTATTAGGTACACCTTGCTATTTCCGGGATGGACCCCCTTTTGCCTTCAGAACTGTAGTAATTCTTCTTGGCATGGATTCAACAAGGTGCTGAAAACATTCCTCAGGGATTTTGGTCCATATTGACATGGTAGCATCACACAGATACTGCACATTTGTCAGCTGCACATCTTGATGTGAATCTATCATTTCAGTGAACTCTTTGTCACGTTCAAGAAACCAGTATGAGACAATTTGAGCTTTGTGACATGGCACATTATCCTGCTGCAAATATCCAACAAACGATGGGTAAACTGCGGTCATAAAAGGATGGACATGGTCAGCAACAATGCTCAGGTAGGCTGTGGCATTTAAACCATGCCCAGCTCATACTAATGGGCCCAAAGTGTGCCAAAAAAATATTTCCCATACCATTATACCACCACCAAAAGCCTGAACCATTGATACAAGGCAGAATGGATCCATGCTTTCATGTTGTTGACGCCAAATTCTGACCCTACCATCTGAATGTCACAGCAGAAATTGAGACTCATCAGACCAGGCAACGTTTTTCCAATCTTCTATTATACAATTTTGGTGAGTCCGTGTGAATTGTAGCCTCAGTTGCCTGTTCTTAGTTGACTGGAATACCACCCTGTGTGGAATCCTGCTGCTGTAGCCCATCTGCTACAAGGTTTAATGTGTTGTGTGATCAGAGATGCTCTTCTGCATACCACGGTTGTAACAGGTTGTTATTTGAATTACTGTTGCCTTTCTATCAGCTCAAACCAGTTTGGCCATTTTCCTCCAACCTCTGGCATCAACAAGACATTTTCGCCCAGAGAACTGCCACACACTGGATATTATCCCTTTTTTCGGACCATTCTCTGTAAACCCTAGAGACGGTTGATGAGCAGTTTCTGAAATTCTCTGACTAGCCCATCAGGCACCAACAACCATGCCAAGTTCAAAGTTATTTAAATCTCTTTTCTTCCCCATTCTGATGCTCGATTTGAACTTCAGCAGGTTGTCACCACAATATCTACATGCCGAAATGCATTAAGTTGCTGAAATGTGATTGGCTGATTAGATAGTTGCATTAACAAGCATTTCAACAGGTGTACCTAAAAAACTGAATAATACTGCAACAGCAGTAATAGCAAATTAACTAGTGTATATATGCAATTTCCTTTCTTTGACACATTGTCAAAAAATAAGTATATTTTGATACAGTCAAATAACACCTGTTTGATTTATATTTAGATTAAATAAAAGACTTCTTCAAGATAGGAGGTACTGGTGCAATTCTAAACCTGTATTACATCGGCAGCACAGTGAGTAACATGTAGACATTCATTAAGGGTATGTTCATCACTTTTGTCATTGTCAGCCATTCTAACCTTGATTTTAGGTTAACATTAACCTCCCTGTTAGCTAGCTAAAATAACCTATTCATACACCATCCTCAAAGAGATTAGCCAACACTCAATCAAAAACATGGGATAACTGGTCAATTTCTACAAGAAAATAATGCCTATTGTATATATTTTCCCTTCATAAATTATAACGATTATGACTTTGATTCCAGTTTTGCTATGAGAGAAACCACAGCAAACCTTGCAATGCATCTTTGACATTTCCCCAATTATAAGCATACATTTTAATTTTAAGCCAATCTGTTTCCCATTTTTCCTAGGTTGGTGTATTGTCCTGTTTTACAAACAACAACATTTACAAAGTCGCTGAGGTCAAGGCATGTGGATGTGGATTTGATAAAAAGCAATAAATTATATGGATTTGGAAAACTAAAAATGCATCTTAATGCAAGTACAACTAAATGTCATAATCCCAGTTGCTTATTTTACGTAAACTGATATAAGGATGTAGTGAAAAAAAATTTAATACAGTACAACATATTGCCCTTTCACTCAAATTAGGTCACTATTTTCCAATTGTTAGGGTCAACTTTCCTTTCCTATATGTTTAACTCTGTAGTATGTGAGTAAGAAAAATCACTGTATATACTGTATTACAAATTACGTCTAAACTTCAACAAAGCCAAAACTGGATCATTATATACTGTATTACATCAAGCAAAACCAAAAGTTTATAGTCACTCAGTGAGTGCTGATTCTTCGATTAGTTAGCTGAAACTGAATTTTAAAATAGCACAATTTCAGGTAGTGTTCATTTCTACATTACAAAACATTTTTTGTCAAGAAAGGGAGGGAATGCGATTTTTATGTGTGCTTTATCACATAGGATGATATAATACAAGACCACCCTTCTTTAATAATGCATCCTTCCTTTATCTTCCTTTAAGAAAACGTTTTAAATTACTGACCGGGACAATATAAAATTATCTTTCCCCTTTTTGGGAAAGTCCACTGAGCTGAGAACCAAAATTACTGCTATATATGCTCTTAGACGTTTAATAGCTCCGTAAGTATTGCATTTTTTTTACTCTTTCTTTATTGAAAGCGTTTGTATTACTGGCCAATCTGCATAAAGGAGAAGGGCTATGATGGCATGCACTAGAAAAAAAATAAAAAAAACAAGCACGTGAGCATGAATTCTAAAGGAAACAACAGTTTCAAACACATTTTGGCTGTTAAGCATTAGAATGAATTGTCACTTCCTTCACAGCACGCTGTTTGCTTGATGGACCCTATAACGTGCGTTTTACACCATCAGTCTCTTAAGAGTGTTGCATTAAGTTTTAAATTGCACTGGACTCTGTACATGTGTCAATATTAAACCTTTAAAGTATCGCGCAAAGTTCTGCAGCCAAAGCTGAAAACTGATCCATGTATGAAACAACAAGGGACATCGAAACACACAGACCGACAGGTCTACAAACGAGTGTCTTGTTGTTATTGATATCATATATTAAATACAGTAATCAATGCATTGTCAAGACAACACCTTTGATCAAGCTATTCTAAATAACGCAACGCACAACATTACATATCTGAGCCTTGAGCATTTGTTTTTACACAGAATATCCCAGCCTGTCCCCTGTCTTAACATTGTAATTGCAAACAGAAGTAGATGCATTCTAGTTTTGTCAAGGTCATCCAACATTTTCTTTTAAATTGGTCCCACACATTTGTAAATAACAATATTAGTAAGTGCAAATGCAAATTATTTTTATCTTGAAATTAAACAGGATGGGAAGTCACAGGCCAGATGAACAATGACAGGCGACAACAACGGCGCTATTTAATTAACAGTAAGAAGGGTAGTGGATTTAATACGCTGCCTGCTCAGTGATCCCTACCTGATAACGGAAATCAGTAAACCCGAAGGGTCTTTGGTTTTACTCATGGCACTTCTGTATTTCCCGGTGTCTGCTGCCATTTTTACCAAAGAGGATCGCAAACCAAAACGGAAGGAAGTTGACTGACATACGAATGCGTCCAATAGAAAACGGAGCTCTCAGTTAGGAAGGCGGGCCATCGTTGACAAGTGAGGTTAAGAGGCAGGATTTCCGCAAAATGTCTTGGGAGGTGTAGTTTTTTTTACAGATAGCCAGACTGCTGCGGAACTTCTTGTTTCTCTATTAGTTTTTAGGTGGTGCAGTGAATAGCGCTTTTGACTCATCTCTCAAAATCATCGGCTATTTATATGCAATTTGTGCAACACGTACGAGGTGTTTTTTTTTTCTTAATCATCCACCTAGCGATGACATCAGTCTTCTATCAAGAAGCGGTGATGACAGAGTGGTCACTATATCAGCGTTGATGTACGTATGGTTGCCAGACGTCCCTTATATATGGGACATGTCCCGTACTGATATTTTAGTTCATTTTCGAATTTCGTAATAAAAATATATTTTTACTACCTTCTTACGGTACTTAGTTGTAACTTTATACTTTCTTTCCTCAGATTCTCTTGATGAAAATAACCCAAATGTAACGAGGAAACTAGTGTTTGCTGCCTGTTTGCAACTTGTTCAGGTGCTATGGTTGGCTGAGGACTTCGACACTGTTATCGTTGTGCTCTCCAGCCGCGCTGCTGTGCAGTTCTGTATCAGCATTGCAACATACCCTGTTAACAAAGTGTGTTGTTACTACTTGTCACGGCCCACTTTTTTTTCTAACTGCCTGTATTAAATAATAATAATATTTCTCTGTTGTCTGTATTAAATAAATATTTTCAAATGATTTCACTTTTACAGATTTTTTGTTAGCTTGTATTAAATAATTTTCAAATGATTTTACTTTTGTTTTCCTCATAACCCATTCAAATCTTTGCTTTATGTTTTTAACTTATGTGTCTACTTTTATATAATATATTGGTCTGGGTATGTAGAGAGCATGTATACATGTATATATATAGTAATATAGAGAGAGATTTTAAGAGTGTCCCGTATTTCTAATTTTCTAATCTGGCAACCCTAGATGTACGTAAAGCTTATCAGCATGTGAATGTCTGGAAAGCTGCAGGTCCCGACTGCATCTGTGTGCGTGTTTTGCGTTGTTGTGCTGATCATCTTACTGAAGTTTTTATTTTTATCTTCAGTGAGTTGCTTGCTCAGTCTGTGGTGCCAACTTGCTTACAAAGATCCACCATAATCCCAGTACCAAAACATAATAAACCACATGCCTAAATGACTATTATCGTGTTGCCCTAACATTTTGAGAGGCTTATTAAAAACTATATTTGCTGCTCCATTTCTGGCTCCATTGATCCCCTGCAGTTTGCATACTAATAATAGGTAATAATTGCGTAATAGGTCAACAGATATCTCCCATTTGTTGCACACCATCCTTACAAACATTGGCAGAAAACCTGGAAATTATGTAAGACTGATGTTCATTGACTACAACTCCACCTTCGACACAGTTGTGCCGTACAGACTTTTCACTAAGATGAAGGACCTGGGCCTAAACATACACCTCTGTGAATGGGTGCTAGACGTTCTGACAGGCAGAACACAGGTGGTTAGAGTGGAAAACACATCTCTGACACCATCATCCTTAACACTGAAACCCCACAAGGATGTGTTTTAAGTCCCCTGCTGTACTCATATGTACTGTATATCCTTGACTGTGCAGCCACATTCAGCTCCAATTCCATAATAAAGTTTGCTGTTGACACTGTGGGACTGGGTCTCATCTCAAATAATGATGAGGCAGTGTACACGAAGGAAGTAGACAACCTAGCTTCACGGTGTCAAGCAAGTAGCCTACACCTAAATGTCAGTAAAACCAAGAAGCTAGATGTGGACTTCAGCAGGAAGCAGCAGTGGTGCACACCCTGCTAACCATCAATGGGATCTCAGGGGAGAGGGTAATATCTCAGAGGACTTGAGCTGGACTTTACACACACTAGTACTGCACTGAAAAAAGTATAACCTCCATTCAACTTAAAATAATTAAGGTAATGATTCACACTTAATATTTTCAATCTGAATCAATAAAATTCTTTTTATCTTATTGAACACACAATTTTTAAGTTGAGGCAAATTATTTAGAGTGATTGGGTGTAATTCACTTGTTTTATACTGAAGTAAATCTATTTTTTAAGTTGTTACAATTTAAAATGGTTTATTGGTCGTAACCTGTTTTTATGCTATTAGAAATATTATGAACATAACACATTCCAATGCTGTACTTTTTACATTTATTTAAAAATCTAGTGCAAATACACAAGCATTTTGCGGTGTAAATCTTAAATATACAAAAAAAAATTATTAATGTTTCTACAACTTTCTTAAAAGTATGTTTTATTACGAGTTCTTATACTTAAAATTAACAGTTGAGAAACAGGGTTACTTACAAGAAATCCTCCGTTATAAACGTCTGCTGCTGAAAATGACCAGACAGGTATAGCCACGTCCACTCCACTCGGGAAAGTCTTCTTCTTTTTTGGCAGCTGGAAAGCCAGAATGCTGGAAAGTTCTACCGGAAGAATATGCAAACGGCCCCTCCCACACAGCACACGAACAACCTAAAATATTAGGTTAACTGAAATAGGATTTTTATGTTTATTCCCTCCACCATAACTTACTTTGGTACAAACACATTTTTTTTACTTTGATTGAGATCTGAAACCAAATATTTCAAGCTAAAACACTAAATGACTAATCTTAAGTTGCTTGAAAGAGAAAATTTACTTTGAACGAACAACATCAATGTTATACTTTTTTCAGTGTGGTTACAAAGGCAAGACTGCTGTTATATCATTTGAGGCAGTTGAGGACATTTAGGGTATCTACAATGATACCTAATACTTTCTGTTCTGGGGCTATAGAAAGCATACTAATCCACAGCATCACATTATGGTAAGGCTGCTGATCAGCGCAATACCGTAATACCCTGAGAGAGTGAATTGAACAGCAAACACCAGTTGTTCTCTGCACCCCCTACAGGACATTACAATGGGAAATGTAGAATCCATCCATCCATCCATTTTCCAACCCGCTGAATCCGAACACAGGGTCACGGGGGTCTGCTGGAGCCAATCCCAGCCAACACAGGGCACAAGGCAGGAAACAATCCTGGGCAGGGTGCCAACCCACCGCAGGAGATGGAGAATCATAGCAATCAAATTTATTAAAGATCCTTCACACCCCATGAACTGCCTGTTCAGCCTACAGAAATCAGGCAGACATTTCCATTGTCTTATGGCCAAAACGGAGACACTTAAAATGGGTTTCTACCCTCAGGCCATAAGACTTCTTAATCAGGACGTGCCACTGCTGTTTTACCCTTATTTTTTTCATTCACTCATTGACATAAAGCCCCTATCATATTTTCTCTTTATGTATTTATGTCTACATTATCTATTACTTATATTACTTCTCTAATGCATAGTCTATTGAGCTAATCAGGCTTACATTTCATTGCACATTTTACATACAGTATATAGTAGTGTATATGATGAATAAAAATGAATCTTGAATCTTAATAATATTGACAATTTTTATATCTTAACAAGTCAATAATCTTCAGTTAAGGTAAAAAATCCATGTAGTATTGACAGCAATAGTTGGCTACCAGTGGAGAATATAGGCCAGAACAAAAACCTGAAGCAAGGTTTGAGATCTGGAAAGTTTTTAAAAAAAGTCAATAAATTTTATAAAAATGGTTGATATCAAAGCCTATTGTATTTTCATAACAAGTTTTTAGAAGCAACTTTGCAAGGGCAATAATTAAATGAATAAAATTAAGTTAAAACTGAATTAAGAACTGCTTTGAATGATTTCTTATAATCCAAATATCCGTACATCTATCCATTTCTAAATCCAGCAGCAATAACAACTAGTCAAGAGCTCACCCTTGACAGAAGAATAGCCCATCACAGGGCACATGCAAGCACACATCTACACCCACTCACACAGTGCCAGCTCTAGCGAAGCAGTAAATGGCGACCCCAAACTTTATATGCATCCTTGTACATATATAAGGCCTCATAGTTTTGAGGGCTTTGTTATACTTATATCGAGTTTTGTAGTCCTGAATGGTAGAGCTAGCCATGCACTCATGCTAAACTCTGTAGTTGTAAAGCTGTAGACCTAAACAATGCGCTATTGTACCACCTCAATACAAAAGTTATTATTATCATTACTTTTCATTATTTACCAGCATTTTGTGTTTCATGTTGGTATCATGTCAATGTACATTTTGCTCCTACATGTCATAGACAGCGGCTGGTAAGATAGTGTAGCTGCCTCTCAATTAGGAGACCAGGGTTCACATCCCTGGTGCTCCCTGCATGGAATTTTCATGTTCTCAATGTGTCTGTGCAGATTTCCTCCCACAGTCCAAACACAAACAAAGTTGGGGGATTGTTGTTGCTAAATCATCCCGTGTGTGTTCACCCTACGATTGTTCATGTCTTGTGCCAGATCATTATTAGCGTAGGCTCCAGCTGACCCTGCCCTGAATTAACAGGTGAAGAAAATAGATGCATGGATCTCAAAAACATACATTAGGTTGATTTGCGATTTTACATCCATCTTTCATGAGTATGAGTCAAGGTATATGCATGCATAGGCCCAGAAATGTGTTGGTGCCTTGTTAAGGACAGTTCCTGATGTACTCCCAATGCTGCCATTGGATTATATGGGTTTGACAATGTTATGTTATGCCATATTACCTTTATACTGACTTAAAAAATGGCCAAAAAATATATATAAAACTTAATGTAAAAATAAAATTGTAAATAACTCAAACTATCTATCTATCTATCTATCTATCTATCTATCTATCTATCTATCTATCTATCTATCTGCTTACAAAATCTATTTTATATCTGCTGATATGTTTCCTTTCCTACTTGTGCTCTCATTCACTTATGAGCCTATCTACTCTTAAAAATAAAGGTGCCAAAGTGGTTCTTCAGACTGATGCCATAGGGGAACCATTTTTGGTTCCAATTAGCACCATCCACAAAAAAATTTGTGAAATACCATAGATTTAATGGTTTTAAAATGACTCTTGGGCGGCACGGTGGCGCAGTGGGTAGCGCTGCTGCCTCGCATTTGGGAGATCTGGGGACCTGGGTTCGCTTCCCGGGTCCTCCCTGCGTGGAGTTTGCATGTTCTCCCCGTGTCTGTGTGGGTTTCCTCCGGGCGCTCCGGTTTCCAAAGACATGCCGATTAGATGGATTGGCGATTCTAAATTGGCCCTAGTGTGTGCTTGGTGTGTGGGTGTGTTTGTGTGTGTCCTGCAGTGGGTTGGCACCCTGCCCAGGATTGGTTCCTGCCTTGTGCCCTGTGTTGGCTGCGATTGGCTCCAACAGACCCCCGTGACCCTGTGTTCGGATTCAGCGGGTTGGAAAATGGATGGATGGAAAATAACTCTTGCTGCATGTAATCACAGGCTAAGTTCAGGTTTTCTTGATCTGTTAGTATCCAGCTAACTGGATTTTTTATTTTGTCCACATACCAGGAACCTTTTCAAAACCCAGAGAACTAATCTCTAATGGAAGGAAACCTTCCCAGAATGAAACGTTTTTTTTTTTGTCATTCATTGGTTATACATGGACCCACACAACCCAAGAAAATGGCATTTTAGGACCATTATTTTTAAGACTGTAGTCCAACCTTAGGGTTGCAGGAGGATGTCAGTCCATTACAGATAACATTGTCACATTGTACATACAGACATAATCATTTGAGGCTAATTTGGAAAATTAATATAATCTGCACACATTTGGGATGTGTGATTAAAACCGAGATAACTTCCACACAAATACAGGTACATGTAGAAGTTACAGACATTATACTGAGCCTTATTAGGTCACATTCTGAACCTGGCCTCCTGGTGCTGTAGGTCAACAGTATTAAGCCCTGTGCCACAATTAACACACTCCTGCTATGGATAAATTATTTTTGTTAACTGCATGAAATGTGAAATTGATTTAATAAAGGTCTTGTTGTTCAAATGTCTACACTCTTAATGTTTTACATCACAAATTTATAATGTAGCATTCTTAAACCCACCTAATATAGCTCACTGGTCACAGGGCACTAGAGCCTATCATGGCTGTATTTTGCATAAAGGAACCACCCTGAACAGGGCTCCAGTCAAATCCAGGGCCTACACTTGAATGCACCCACACTGATATTGTGCCAATTTGGAATGTCCAAATCAACGTGACATATGCATCTCTTGGAATATTTAAACAGAATTTGAACTAAGAGCACACTGAATATGCCAAGGAGGAGCACCAACCACTGCACCAACATGGATTTGAAATGAATGCAATAAAGTATTGAAAGAATGTATGCCGTGGTGCAGTGGGTAGCGCTGCTGCCTCGCAGTTAGGTTCGCTTCTCAAGTCCTCCCTGTGTGGAGTTTGCATGTTCTCCCCTTGTCTGCATGGGTTTCCTCCGGGTACTCTGGTTTCCTCCCACAGTCCAAAGACATGCAGATTAGGCGATTCTAAATTGTCCCGTGTGTGTGTGGGAGTGTGTGTGTGTGTTTGCACCCTGTGGTGGACTGGCACCCTGCTCAGGGTTTATTTCCTGTGTTGGCTGGGATTGGCTCCAGCAGACCCAGTTAGGATATAGCAGGTTGGATAATGGATGGATGGATGTATGCCATGGACAAATGTGTAATGGGTTCAAATATTATGTTGATCTGGTGTTTGTGTATTTATGACTGTCTCATTCAAAGACCATTTTGTCTTGTAGTTTTTGTTATCTTGGGTCCACCACCAGGACCTTAATTGTCAGAAGTTTACATATACTCTTGTTGGTTTCTTTCCCTGTACTGTGGCTTTCCTCCCAAAGATGTGTGTGTTAGGATGTACTAAACTGATCATGTCTGTATGAGTAGGACCTATAATGGACTGAATCACGAATAAGGATCTTTGCATCCCTGAGCCCAATGCTGTTGAGATAGGCTCTGGTCCTGCACAACTCTGAATTAAATTGACTAGGTTAATAATTTACACATTGTTATTTATTTTAAAAGATTTCCAGCATTTCTTTTCCTTCCTTCATTGTGCTCATATAACCATCTGTCTTCCATCCATCCATCCATTTTCCAACCCGCTGAATCCGAACACAGGGTCACGGGGGTCTGCTGGAGCCAATCCCAGCCAACACAGGGCACAAGGCAGGAACCAATCCCGGGCAGGGTGCCAACCCACCGCAGGACACACACAAACACATCCACACACCAAGCACACACTAGGGCCAATTTAGAATCGCCAATCCACCTAACCTGCATGTCTTTGGACTGTGGGAGGAAACCGGAGCACCCGGAGGAAACCCACGCAGACACGGGGAGAACATGCAAACTCCACGCAGGGAGGACCCGGGAAGCGAACCCAGGTCCCCAGGTCTCCCAACTGCGAGGCAGCAGCGCTACCCACTGCGCCACCGTGCCGCCCTCCATCTGTCTTCAAGACCACAAATTTTTTTCCTAAATCAGTGCCACCATTATACCCAGTTACCTTTTTGAGTAATTTAGAGATGACACCAAATAAAGAAAAACCAACAACAGTCCAGGGGTCTGTTCCAGAAAGAAAGATTAGGTAATCCTGGATCACAAAATGAAATTTTGCTATAGCGCAGCTTCACACCAGTGGATTAGCTGGTGCCATAACACCAGATTACAGCAGACTCACACAGCCCCAGCTAGGTTGATATGGAATTATGTGCTTTCATTGCAAAATTTTAAAAGTCTTTATTAGTTGAGCACTGAACAGCTGATCAATCACAGATACAAGTTTGAGAAACAGAGGGTAACAACCTTTGTTCATTCCTGCAAAACAAGAGGTGCTGGTTGCAGCACATGAAGATTATTGCATATCCTCCAAAACAGGGGCACTATAGAAGCAGTGGCTGCCAAGGAAAGGGAGTTGGAGTGGAGAAATATCGCTGACATGAATTACTGTAATGCATAAAACAGTTAATTGGTGAAATCCGTATAAACATTTTTTAATAAATTATTGAAATGTGCATAATGTACCCTGATAATATTTCCTTATTCGCAATGTTTTTAAACCCTTAAGTAAACATATTAATAGTATCAAAAAAGTGTAAGACCAATGGCATTAAGTGTTCAGTATATATAGACTTGCTCTTGTCATTAAAGTAGTACTGTGAGAGTTGTTGAATGTTATCCTGCCTTCACTGACCCCTGTATTGTCCTGTAATTATATACCAAAAGAGATCAAAGTTTAATTACTTTCATGATTGTTCGTTCAGGAAGGGGCATGACATTTTCAACATTTCATCAGCTTTTCCTTCTTCTTAAATAGTGCAGCTGGCATCAGCATTTCTGACAGGTTGTTTTCAACATTTCATCCTGTGATTAGATTCTCTACTCATAAATCACTGTGGCCTCAAAACATTACTCCTCCATGTTAAACCTGCACTTTTTCACTTTAGTTTCAGGACATTGGCTGCCTTAATAACTGAGCAGGATTTCATCTTTCTTTCTTTCTAGAACAGGTAAAGCCTGTTTGGCATCAACTGTTTCCCAGGACACTGACAGTCATATACCACGTTTGACTAGGGCAATGAGGACGCAGACAACAGGCCATGGTGCAAAAGTGGTGAATGCATTTGTTAACAATCATAAGTCCAAAGTGTTCAAATAGTTCAATGCAGTTCAATTAATATCCTTCATAAAAGCAGTGCCTTTGTAAAGTTAAAATCCATCAGTAATGAATCCAACAAATAGATTAAAAGCAAAAATAAAAACAAAGTCAAAATCAAATTTCTGTTCTTGCCTCTTGAGCCCCAGCACATGTCTCTCCCAATCCCATGACCATCAGAGCGATCAGCACCTCCTGCTCCTTTAATGCTGAACAGTAGCAGTCTTCCACCTTGCCTCTGTTTCTCTGAACCAGCTCAGCCACAATCCTGGCACTCTCTGTGTTTGTCTCTCATAGTTTTACCCCCATTCCTTCTCCAACTTAATTTCCTGACTTCTTTATTTCTTTTAATTTCCCCCTTTCTTCCTCTCAGACCCCTTTTATACCCACTAAATGCAGGTGTTCAAAATGATCTGCAAAGCCTGGTACAATTAAACATTTCTCTTGTCAAGTTCTCCACAGTCACATGACTTTCCATCCACACACCTACACTCACAGGGTTTGTGCAGCTCCACTCTCTTTAAGACCATGCAACGCCATGAACCCTGACACTCTTCACCGCAAGGATTGGTGTATTATTCACATCTTCAGACTCACAGATTACATAATTCTGGCTTAACCTGTTCCAAAAAACACAAGTTAGGGTAAATCCAGGTTTATCTGGAATGGAATTAGCCTAATTTCTGAGAATCCTGACTTACTTTAGTGGGATTTCATACTAATTCTTCTATCTAGAACAGGCCCATTGAAAACACAAAAGTTCTTTTTATTAAAAAAATATAAAGACACACAGTGTAGGAAAAAAAAGAAAAAAAATCAGCACAAATATATAGAAGACAATATTCTCTTTGGGCCTTCAAAAAGATTGTCTCTCTGTCTATCCATGGGGTGGCGGATACACTTTGACATGAAAAATGGAAGAAAACTAAACTCCTTTCTACCTGCCTTCCTTTCTCTCCATCCACTATGGCCCTTTCTCCTCCTGCCTTATTCTCTTTTTACTACTTTCAGTTCAGCTTTCTGATTAAATGATTTCAGAAATGTATCTGACAGGTTGGACAGTCTCTTAAAGGCTGATCAGCTTCTAACAACAACAACAATTTATTTCTTGTATAACTCAAACAAGGAATGCCTCAATGGGCTTTAACAGGCCCTCTTTTTTGATAGAACTCCAGCCTTGACTCTCTAAGAAGACAAGAAACCCACCCAAAAAAAACCCTTGTATGGAGAAAATTGAAGAAATCTTGGAAAAGGCAGTTCAGAGAGAGAGAGAGAGATCTTGTTCCAGGTAGGTTAGGCATGCAATGGGTGTCAAAAAATTGTGTAAATATGTCAGAGGGAGAACATTTTTGTACAGTGAGTGGTTTTCTTTTTCTTTTAGGCAAAAACCAGGTAAATAATAATTGTAAAAGCAATTAGGTATATGGGCAATAGGCTCCATTTTTTGAGACCTTGGTGATAAGTGAAAAGGCAAACTTCCTGAACAATGCTGTTTCATGTTATTGTTGAAGACTATTGTCACACACGTGCACTTAGGAGGCAGTCAACAAGCCCTGAGGTGAGTGACATAATACAAGATAAGGGGTTGATTTGGGGTACTGATGTCTCTCTCTCTCTGTTTCTACAGAACAAAAGAAGATAAACAGTAAAAACACTCACTCACTGACAACAGAAAATGGCTCCATATAGACAACTCCATCTGTGATGATGTCACTTCCGGCTCCACAGGATAACGTAACATCCGGTCCATCTTTTGATGATGTCACTGCCGGCCCATTGTGATGATGTCACTTTTCGGTCCATCCCTGATGACGTCACTTCTGGCTCATTGTGATGACGTCACTTCCGGTCCCTCAATAATGACGTCACTTCCAGCTCCTCAAGATAACGTCACTTCCGACTTCCAATAATGTTACTTCTGGTTTTATTGTCATTTCCTCACAACTTATTTCCTGCAGCCATTTTATGTAAAAACAACCATTCAATTCCTGTACTCTGTCAAATGTTTTGGTTCTTTCATCCAATATTGACCCAATTTTGCTTCTTTTTCAACAGATATTACACGGGGCATTTCCCCGATTCTTTTTGCAGTTTTCTGTGTGATTTATTCATATTACACTGTCTACAGGACGCAGGTATTTACCTGTCTTGCAAAAGAGTCACCTGCTTTGAAGATTACACTGCTTTGTATCTTATCAACATACAAGATTATGGTAACAGTACTACCTTCTTCCTTGGAAAATGTTTGTATTTACCTGGTTTGAAAATTAACATTGTTCTATTGACATTGGTTTCTAATCAGCATAAAGTGGTATATGTATTTCTTGATACCTGACAACAATACTCTTTTTTTAACCAATGTAAATGTCTTTACACTATTGATAATGTAAGGAAATTGGTATGTACCATTGTTTAATTGATCATCATGTTGATTCAGGCAGAGACTAAAGCTTGGACTTTGTAGCTCCAAAGGTTGTATTCTCCATTGTTATGTTTTAACAAACTTTTAGAGTGTGGACTATGTGCTTTTCTTTTTAAAAAGGTTTTTGCTCCAGATAGTTTTTGATTCCTATGTACATTTATCATTTTGGTATTGTCTGGTGTAATACAAGTTACTGTTGTTTCTCTTGAAATTGCTGCCATGTCTTTCATTGTGTTTTTACTCACCACCCAATTTAAAGAAACCTGTGTGGTATTATCATTAAATTTGAAGAGTTCCCAGACTCTTAATAAAACTGGGTGGTGCCATCAGATATTTTAACTATGTTTAGGTTAGATTATCTACAGTGTGACCTAGACACCTTGTCACAAATACAATACACTAAACAGAATACAAGTAATCTTCTACAAAGGTGATATTATAGTGGTTATGTGGACTTTTTTTGTCACAGTTCCTTGGCCTGTTAGTACCTCTTTTGGAATCTCCACACAAGTGAATATCCTGACTAATTCCAGTGCTTGATCCAGTTCAGAATGAAAAAGGGGTGAACCTTTTCACAAATGTTTTACAAAAAAGGCAGGAGAACAATGGGCTGGAAGTGCATCATAGGGCAGGGGTTCCCAAACTTTTGGACGTCAAGTACCACCTGAGGTTAAGTGAGTTGCGTTGCGTACCACCCGAATTTTTAACAAAAAAATTAAAAAGCAAGTACTGCAATGAATGATTAATTCTTAATTAGGTAATACACAGCAAATTCACGACACTGACTACAGCCGCCCCGAAATCTGAATAAAAGTTAAAGAATTGGAAGAAATTATGCATAAAATTAATGAAAAAATTTGTGCATGTACATAAATTGATAAATTCCACCCCGAAACTAAATCCTGCCTTCGGCCTGTATGCAACGCAGTTACCGAAGACGAAATGGTATCGGCTTTGTGCTTAGATCTAGTGACTACAATGCGATACAGCGGCAGTGCACGTATAACAACAAACGCGAGCGGTTTCTGTGAGGCAGAGTTACCGAAGACTAAATAGTGTCGGCGTTGTGCTTTCATCTAGTGACCAAAAGTTCAAACAGTGAAGAAGTAGAAGTTGACTTCTGCGAAACGGAATTATGGTAGCGTTAAATTAACTAAATACTGATTCGAATAATAGATTTTATTTATTCAGATGACGAAATTTCACACCACACTAAATTTGGGAATCCACGTATTATTGTATTTAAACAGTTTCATTGGTTTTTGCTCACAACAGGCTTGTCATAAAGGGTTTTGCACAGATAAATTAAACTTCAGGGACCGCGATGTGTACCACCTGAAAAGACGTACCACAGTTTGGGAACCGCTGTCATAGGGCATACTCTGTTATACACATACAGAGTGAAAACAGAGAGTTGTCAATTAACCTAATGGCACATCTTTGAGATGTGGGGAGAAAAGTGGAGTATCTTGTTAATGATGTTAACATGGCTGTTTGGCATTTTTAAATAAATAATCACTGCATTCGCATCTTCGTGTGGGGGGGGGTGGTAGCATAGTGAGCAGTTCTTGTGTGTGATACGGGAGCAGACATCCCTGCACTTAGTGCACAGGTGTAGGATTGTCTGCGACCCTAATTGACACTGGGAGCTGCTCATTACCACAGTTGTGCCACGCCCACAGTTTAAAAGGGAAGCGCGAGTGCAAGAAGGGAGGAACCAAGAAAGGAAAACAATAAGAAAAGACGAAGGTTAAAGGGAGAAAGAGAGAAGAAGGCAAGAGGCGGAAGGAGCCAGTGCGAGAGTGAGCGAGTTGAAGACAGCAGGCTTGAGGGAGACAAAGCAGGCAGCTGGTAAGTGAGCCCTGAAGAGAAGTGTGTGCCTGACACTCAGGGGGGGCGGGTTGAAATGGGTCACTCTGGCTGAGCTGCAATGAGGAGTGGGAGTGACCGGGAGTTTACACGGCTCGCCGTGGAAGATCAGGAAGGCAGAGGGGGTTGTGGAAGCTTGGGAGGAGAGCCCCAGTGTGAGCGCCCTAGCCATTGGAGACCCCATCCAAGGTCTGGAGAGGGAGCCTTTCTATTGCTATAGCCATAGGACAGCAGGGACCAAGACATGAGGAAGGTCAGCTGTGTTCTGCTGTTAGGGTGACTCCTCTGCTGCAACGCCTGTGCGGGATAAGCAGAGGTGCTGTCGGTTAAAAGACAAAGGCACCGGGTTTTTAAAAAGGATAGTTTGCTGTCAGTTGGTTTTAACCTCGTTTTAACTAGTGTGTTTTCTATTTTGATTTTAACCTCCACTTCCCCTTTGTTTTTAATTGGATTACTTATTTATTGAATTATTTTATTTGAGCACTGCACTTTTGAAACATTTTGATTTGATTTTAATAAAAGCACTGAGCACTTTGCACCTTCCCCATGTGTGTTTTGTCCTCATCAGCCACACTCATCCAGTTATATTATCGATGGTGTAGGGTTCAAGAGGCTCTCTAAAGAATATGAAGAGGGAGCAAGGAGCTGACCCACACCATCACATACCTAGAGAAGAACTACACAGATATGGGGAGAAAAATGTGCAAGTTCCACAAAGACTGGGCACCTGTATTCAAAGTGATGACTTACAGTTGGAGTACCAACCTAAACCATTGCACCACCAAACCTTTAGATGGACTCTTAACTTTTTCATTTGGAGTTTCTGCAATCATCTATAAAAGTTTACTTAATATAAAAAATTGTAAATGTGCTTAAAAATTAATTTATAAATAAAGAGGAAATGATTTTTGTCTATAAATATCACACCTTCTTCCACCTCATTAAGTACATTTTTTATAAAAACACTTGGCAAAAATTATTGGCATGATTCGTTATTGTGATTAGGAGTCTCACCAGTTTCTTTAAAGGTGAAGTAATTTATATATTTGTAATATCTTAAGAGATCCCACAGGAATTTTGCCTGAACTCCCTCCCTGGTTCCTTATTTTCCAGTACTGGTTGTGACAGATAGGGGTACCACTGAGCCCAATCTCCAGAAACAGCCAAAACACAGACAGTCACAGGTTCAAAACAGAGGCATTTATTATAAAATACCTCACAACAGGCTTCTTCCAGGTCACACAAGCACAAATATACACAATAGTCTTCTTCATTTCCTTCTTCCATCTCTTCTCTGTCCATCCACCTCCCTCCAGCGATTGTTGCCTTCCTTCCTCCTGGCTCTGACTAACTGAAGGAAGCTGGATGGCTTCCATTTATGTCGGACCCAGGAGTACTGCCAGGGCACACCCTGAAGGAAGCACTTCCGGGTCAGACAGAAGTCCCGAAAAATAGGGACTGCGAGTTCCTGCTGCACCCGCTGGCAGCTCCCATGGGACCCAGGAGGGATGACCCTCAGCACTACAACTCCCATCATGGCCTGCAGGGTTCTACATGGTTACCATGGTCCTGTGATGTTGTCATATAGTGGGTTGGGAATGAAAATATACAAATTTAGAAACTTTTCCCCACTCCTTCCATCTGAGTAAGGATCCCATACTCATCCTGGCCAGGCTTTCAGATAATCCTGCTTGGCACTTGCATGCTATAAACTAATACGTATTTTTTCCATACTTTTTTAATAAAAATTTGATTATACGCTGTAGTATTCTTGATATTCTACTCCTAATTCTATTCTCAATAGAAATAACATTCTCAATAGAAATAGCATTTTCTTATATCTTTGCTCTCATTGATATGTACCCCTTATCCCAATTATTATTAAAACCCCTTTGTCTCATTGATGTAGTTTTATTTAGGGGTTTTCCAAGCTAGATGTGTATTTAACTTTCACACATGGTGAACACAATAAATGGCTGCAAGTGGACTACACTGAACTAATTATATGAGTTCTAGGAGCAGTTAGCGGCATCAGAGCCTCTTTAGAGGAGATATGTCAAAGCCCAGGGGATGCATGCTTAACAAATCAGTCTTTTTCCTTTTCTATATATAATTTCCCTAAAAGCATCTGCAGAATTCAGTTTTCCATAATAATAATAGTTATAATTTTATCAAATGCATCAAAATCCAATTCAATATTTAAAAGTTATGTGTTTTGAACCAAAATGAAATTTGAAAAAGTCTGAGAAGGGTGATTTAATGCCACTGTATGTTTCTCTTTGTCCACAGACCTTATGCTTCTATATCTCATCCAAA
Organism: Erpetoichthys calabaricus; assembly: GCF_900747795.2. Taxonomy (NCBI): domain Eukaryota; kingdom Metazoa; phylum Chordata; class Cladistia; order Polypteriformes; family Polypteridae; genus Erpetoichthys; species Erpetoichthys calabaricus. The sequence goes on along the minus strand of NC_041394.2, from coordinate 258,150,945 downwards.
AGACAGTTTGCAAAAGGTTAGCAGTCTTGATCAAGGTCACCCAACACATCTCACACTGAATTTGGATTATGCCCTTGGACAGGACACATTCATTATATGAGCAAAATCTACAGTAGTTTGCTGCTCATTGAAAGGACTATTTTTCAAACTGCCCCTGCAGTTTTTTCACGTTGTTTTTTATGCTAGATGTTATTTGCTTAAATAATATTACTTACAAAAATATGAATCTTTTTGATATAATATCACAATTTAAATGCATTAAGAAGTGAAGGAGATGTACTAAGGAGCTTTTTACTTCTAATGCAGTGCAGTGGTTGAACTTTTTTTTGCCACTTTTTTATAGACAGAGAGATATCTTTCAATATTTCTATTAATGCAGTTTACTTGCTTCTGGGGAGCAGAGTTTCATCTGTAATGTGTGTTTGGAATCATGGGAGAGAAAGAAAGGCAAACAACATTTATTTATAAGAGTACAAATTCAGCAGGCATTTTACCCGCTACCAGAGATGCATTGCCGTACATTACTACTATTTTATTTCACTCTGTTATTAGGATAGATTACTTTGTTTTTTTGACAAATGTGTGAAAATTTAAGTTCATTGTATTACAATAATGGGAAAAAAATAGGTTGAAGCACTGATACCACCTTGGGCTCTGTCTGTGAAGAATTGCCATCTTGTTGTTCCAGTACGCCATACCTGGATTCCCAAATGGACCCAGACCTAGGTCCCCAAAGATCAACATCCCTCATGAATATCAAACCAACTGCTTCTCGGAAGCTGAACCCAATGCAGCTTATGATTGTGTAAATTTTGGCACATGTGTTATCTACTCAACTTGTATAATTAAGGTATTAGATTGTATTTGAAGTTCTTTAAATACAAATAAATGTTTGTCATTTGGTTGAATAGCACATTTTTTTAATTCAGTGTGTCTTCAGGTTGGATCTGGCTGGCAACAAAGGTTTGAGGAGGGAGTCATTATATCTATGAGGCCCAGGATTTACCCGTAGACGTTTCATCCATCCCTGCAATATGCACTTGTCTGCTTTGTTGACAATGACAGCACTGCATTAGGTTCTGCTGTCACTACATTAAAAGGGAGCACGTTAGGTGTTTTGGTAACTTTAAATTGGCCCTGTTTGAATTAGATTGGGTTTGGCTAGTGGGTGCATGGATAAAGTCAAGACTGATTCCTACTTTAGGCCCAATGTTGCCAGGTTAGAACCCAGCCAACGATGACAAAGAACTGAATGAAGTGAATTTAATAATGGATAGATGGATGAATTTCTCTCACTTTCTCTGTCTCTTAAACCATCTGCACGTGGTCCATTTGTTCATGTTGCTGCCTGAAAGCTCCTGGTGAGTTTAATTTCCCAGCCAGTTCACAATCCATCATATTCTACCTGGGTTTGTGTTGTTGTTTACTGGATATTGTGGATTCCTCTGACTTGAAATTGTACTTTTTGGGTCAGTGATAAGACCGTGATGAAGTCCATAGTTACTTGATTGAATAAATGAATGAATCAGTGATCCAAATCCTGCGATTGAACAGCACCAAATGATTCAAATCACTTTGGTGATCACTGACATGCCCACAACAAGATAGGATTAACAGGTCTCCATATAAAACACAAGATGTAAGCATGTAGGAGAGCTCACATGAAGTGAACCAACTGTAAAAGACACACACGCACGGAAAGGCAAAATAATGAACTAGTGTCAAAGTTCACCTCACCTCAGAAGATGTAAATGAGATACTTAGAGGAGCAATGATGAAAAAGCCGAGAAACTCCAAATGCCCTCAGAGGTGGCTGCTCACTCACTTCAGGAGACGGACGGAAACATCACACGCAGAACACACTTGGTAAGATAACTAGAAGGGTCAGAGTGGCTGCTTCACCCAAGGTGACGTCTACAAGGAGTTGGACCACCTCTTCAGTCAACACCGAACAATAAGGGACAACAACAGAGTATCAGCTGCTCAGTTTCATCTTTCAAAGGTAGAAGAATCTGCCCATATTCTGTCAAGAATGTATTACTTAAGGCAGGGAAGAAGAAAGTGCATGCTAATTAGCCAGGAATTCTTTTCATGAAGGAAATCTGTGAACTTACTGGGGCAAGAACCTAGGATGCTGTCGACATCAGCTTCAGCCATAGACTCTTTATATTACAATTTCTTTATTTGATATTGCCAAATAAAAGCAGCCTTACAGATTATGGACAGGAAAAATATTTTAGGAGTTTTTGAGCTGGTTGGTGGAGCTCTTCAACTGTTGGTTCACTTAAAATAAATGTCTCATGTGCTTGGGTGGCTCAGGTGATCATTGTTCACTCTGTGTGTGAAAGACACGTCCCCCTACGCCCAGATTAGGAGAGAGGCTGCTGATTGCGGCAGACAATCGCCAATGCATGCGTTAACACTTCAACTGGTCACTAAGTTGTATTGTTTCTGTGAGAAGTTTGTATTTATTTGTGCCAATTTCCTCTGGTGACTCAATTTTCTCCTCTCATGCTTTGTGACTCTAAAGTAACCCAGTGTACCGGAGCACACTTAAGTGAGGGTGACAGTGTCCTGTCCAGAGCAGGCTTCAGGTTTGCTTTGCCTCTTCCTCCTCATTCCCCATGAAAAGAATTCAACGAATACAGACATCTATGTCCATGTTAATGTTAATATAACTTGACTGGTTGGTCTGGAATAGTTTTAAAGCACACAACCTTCTAAAAAAGCAAAATGTGCACAAAATAAAGAATAAAATACATTTTAAAGAACTGATAGGCAAAAATTAAATAGATTAGGGTAGGTTTGGAATCTGTCAGTCCACAATCTGCTTTGTCACCATGTATCTTGCAAACTTATGATTTGTGCAATGTTCCATCACAAAATTCAAGCACAACGATATTGGTAAACCTTCTTTAACATTTTTTTTATTAGTTTAAGTCAACAGTAAGGAGCTATATCTTTTATCTATCCAACCCAACCATTTTCAAGCTTCTTTATCCTTCGTAGGGTCGAGGGGAAGCTGGAGCCTATCCCAGCAAGATGGGTGCAAGGCACGAACAATCCCATTACTGGGCAAACACACTCCCACACAAACACACACCTGGTCCAAATATTCAGTCAATTTTTATCCACCGATTCATTTCTTCCAACCTTTTCAAACCATTTTATTCAGTACAGGGCTGTGGTGAGCCTGAGTCTACTGTTAAATATTAAGTGTACTTTACTTCTGAAATAAACAGATATTAAAAAAAAAATTACAGGTCAAAGTAAGAGTTAAAATTATAGTTAATTAAACCAATTTGAAACATGAATAGAAAAAATATTGTTTATAACATTAAGCCTAAAAACTCATTTTCAGAAAATCCTTAGACTAGGGAGTTTAATTTCCGTCACTTTTTTGGTTCATTTTATGTCTTTACTTCTTTTTTTTAATTGCTCTTCAGGGCCATCATACATACCCCTTCAGATTCTCATTTGTCTTTAGGCACAGTTGCAAGAATATTAAAGCGAGGTGATAAGTTTAACAATGCACACATTGTGTGTGGGCAGTTTTCCAGTCATGCAGCTTGCTCTTTGTTAACTGCAGTTTTTCTCTTCATTAATATGCACAGTTTTTTTTTTCATCCAGAAAAATTCTTTCAAGCCCCTGGATACCATTTTAAAGTTGAATTTCTATTATTCAGTGCTCAGTTATAATGACAACAACAGAAATTTTTACATTTTTCTGTAAATTAAAATTGCGAATACAAAACTAAGAAATTTTATTTCATAAAAAACTTTAAAATTGTTAACCTCATCCCAGGGTACATAGCTACAGCAGTTTCTCACAAGGGGTGATTGAGACTGTCCCTGTTACTCTTTCATGGGGGCAGTCATGGGAATGCATGCAGGTGTTTGTGAATGGCATACATCGACATGTGTGAACCTGCAGTTGGACTTCTGTCTTCTTCAGCATTCTGTCACAGTGCCTAGAAGCACTCATACTTGTCATCATGGCTAATGAAGAAGACTTTCCTGTGAGAGCTGGGCAGAGGTGTGTGGTTGGATTTAGCGTTAGGCTTGGGAAGAGCAGTAATGAAACTCTTGTCTCTTAAAGTCTGAGCATTGTTATTTCTTTGATTTGTTATGGATGTATGGATTTTCATGCTTGTTTCTTGGATTTGCCTTTAGATTTTTGTATTTGCACTTGTTTGCCTTTGGAATGCCTTGTTTTTTGCTCTTTTTTATTATTTTCCCTAAATGTTGTTAATAAATCTTAATTAATAAAAATTTCCTGCGGGACTCGACTCTACAAGCCAGAATGTAATGTTTTCTTTCCCTTGTGAGACATATGTGGAGTATATTTTCATTGTATAAATTCAGCTCTCCTTTTTGGGCCTGTGTAGGCAGAAGCCAGCAGGTAGTTGAAGATTAGTTAATTTTGGGTGATCCTTTTCTGGGCAGGTCAATGAAGGATGCCTAAACCCCTTTTCATCATGTTTGAAACTCCACCTCACAACAGTTTTCTCATACATATTCAACTTTCCACACACAAGTCGGGATTTATAAAAGAAATCTTGATGGGAAAGCTTGCTTATATTTACAGCAACTCTGACACATTCACACATTATATTCTGGAAAAAGAGGGAAATGATGACACACTTGATCAAGAAATGCAGCCAAAGCAGCTAACTGATGACTTACATATACAATTATTCAAAATGATGAGCCATTAATATAATACGTGTTGATGTGACAAGCATATTAAACCTTAAAAGTGATAAAAATGATGTACAGACTCTATTTTTGTGCCCTTTTAAGAGGCGCAATGCCACACATTTGCAGTGAAGAACTTTTTTATTTTTGCATCTGTTTATATCGGGTACCTGTTGTCACTTCTAAGGATTATAAACTAAATCCCAGTAAAAACGCAGACGTGATTTACTTCCTAAGTACAGAAAGCTCTAAATCTCATGCTGTACGGCCTATTTATAGCCTAATGGTTTGACACAACAAGGCTTGCTTGGCACTGTTTCAAGACTACAGAAATGGCCGCATATGAAGGGAACAAGCTTTTAAGGACTGGTCACATTTTTTTGAACATGATGACAACTGGCTTATGAGCTGAGTTAGGGTTTAGAGCCATTCTCTTGGAACTATGTACTGAGTTGGAACACAAGCATTAGAAAGACAGAAATAGGCTCTACCTGTTCATATCCAGGTTTTAACCAACAACAGGCAACAGGCACCTACCAGAGGGAAATGGCTGACAGGTCAGGAATATCTCAGCCAAGCTTCAGCTACATCATGCCCACAGCGCTGGAAGCCATAAATGACTGACAAAGTGCTACATTCACTTTCTGTATAGTTTAGTTGTACATGCCACCATAATAAGGAAATTTGCAGCAGTGTCCAGTTTTCCTAACCTATCAGAACAATTGACAGCACATATATTGTAGTAAGGGAACCTTGTGAGAATGAAGCTGCTTTTGTTAACCATAAGCAGTGACATTCCCTTAATGCATTCCCTTAATCTGTGATGCCAAGATGAGACTGACAAACGTCGTGGCTTGGTGGCCTGGGTCAACCTTTGATTAATTTATTTTGATGCAAAAAAGTGTTGATTAGACAACTTGCTGATGGCACTGTAAGTAATGGCTGTTCTGTTGGTAAGGCAACTGGCTGAATCCTCAGTATGGTCCACACTATTAACTGTAACAGCAATCATGTCATTACATGTACCAGGTGATAATGGCTACCCCCTCAGACCCTGGCACATTACACCTTTCCCCAAGCCCCAGGGCATATAGGAGAGGCACTGCAATTTTGCGTAGAGTGCACCATAGAACTCCTCATGGAAGTGCAATGCAAATGGTGGTGGCTGGATACGTCAGGTGGGAGGCTGCTCTACCAGCCAATGAAGGTCTATAGCAGGGGTGGGCAATGTCGGACCTGGAGAGCTGCAGTGGCTGCAGGTTTTTGTTCCAGCCCAGTTTCTTAATGAGAAGTCAATTATTACTGATGAAGCACTTACTGCTCAAGTGACATTTTTATGCTTCATTTTAGTGGTCTCGCTTGTTAAGGTTCTCCACCCTTAATTGCTTATTTCAATTTTAAACTGCTACATTCAGTGTTTTAATGGCTTCTTATTAGCAATAAGATGTAAAAGACAAAGCAGCCAGTAGTTCTCCAGCTAGCTTTTTTTCCCAATTACATCTGTGTGTGTTCATCATGCACTGTTTGATTTAATAAAACACTTAAAAGAAAAATGTAACAGACTGAAAATTATCCGTTTTAGGCTTCAAATAATTTGGACGATATCCTTGGAAAGGAAAAAAAAACTACTATATAAGAGCCTTCCATTGCGCCGACTAACAAGCCATAAAATTAAATAAGGTCTGAAATTGGCAAGACATTGGTTTCTAATTAAGCAATTGGGTTGAAATGAAAACCTGCAGCCACTGTGGCCCTCCAGGACCGACGTTGCCCACCCCTGGTCTATAGTATCATGTTTGCATATGTATGTGGTGCATTAGCATAGTGCATAGTGGCAGTTGGATTGGGTTTGAGGTACATTCACATACGCACATTTACAAATTAATTGTAATTTATAAAGGTAAATTGCACAGACATGTGTGTATGCCAAGTTTTTTAAATCAGATTTTTGGTGCATGCATTTTCCTGTTTTTTTGGCTTAATAATAATAATAATACATTTTACTTATGTAGTGTTTTCCCATATTCAAGATGCATGCATATTTGCATACTTGAATCAATACAAATTTTCCATAAATGAGCCCTGAAGTGCAAGTAATACATTGTTTTACTGATGGTTTGTGATGTGAACAGTGCCTGAATTCAGCAGTGAAAGAGACAGATATCATAAGTTAGGTAAGTTAATGTTAATATTAGAGAGGTCTGCACACATAAAAGAAATTTTTGGTATGGCCCCACAACAATTTTCATGCCAAAAAACCTGCTGCAAGTCATGACAAGTTAGAGATACCAATTAACCATACATGCACATCTTGAGGAAAACTGGAGGACCTGCAGAAAAATCCAGTCAGACCTTTAAAGAACATGGAAATGCCTCACTGCCTGTGACAAGGCCTGAAGCACAGTATTCTGTAAATATGAGGCAATAGTATTTATCACTGCACTACCATGCAGCACAGTTATAAATAAAGTTTATAAAATAAATTATAGAGTGTGACACGACCTGTGAAAAATACATTCAATTCATTGGCTTTTTGATTATTTAGTTTATGCCTTTATACAAAGAAACTTACATATCACTAGTGCATTGTTCTTTCATTTTAATCTTTGTGCCGTCAGAGTCACACAGTGAGTTGTGGGTGAGGATCAAATCAATCCTTGTAGTTTATAGTCCAGCATTATTATATAGGCCATTATTCATAAATCCCTTAATTACTATTATATGGATTAAAATTACTTTACTGGCTTCCTCAGTGATGTTTTATAAACACATTGTTGTTTTCAGTTTATTGAGCATATCATCTTCTTGTATCCTTTAGAGATGAAGGCCCTCCTGTCATTACTGGATACAAGTCAGGAATTAGCCATGGACTTTGCCCTCATCCACTGCAAATAAGGTTAATATGAAACGAGAAAGTCAAATTGAATCTGAATGCTTGGGATGAGTGGAAAGGTACAGTGAGCTTCAAAAATCATGATTCATTTTCATTAAAAAGTTTCATTGCTGAACTCCAGGAGTCCTTTAGGTCTGTTGAAGGTAAGTCAGCAACAAAGACAATCAGTTCCAGTCTTTCAAAAGAAATGATCATTTCACCTAATATCAGTCTGGATAAAGGAATGTTTTACCAGAGTGAGCCTGTGGTGGAATTTGAATCCACATAATTTCCATCATAACGATTCCCATATATTGCACACATTAGCTGTTTTTCTTCATTCTTGTAAGCTTTGATTTCACAAAGCTTTCCCACCTTTCAGTCTTACGTTGTCCAGGCGGAACGCCGTCTGGCAAGCAAGTGTTTGAATGGCACTTTTCCATTGTGCACCATGTGTTAACGGAACTGGTGTTAGTTTCCCCGCAGGGGGTACTTCCTGCGACTGCCAGCTCTCCTGCCAATACTTATATGCTTGTGGATGGTGCTGCTCGGCTGGAGATGCCGTCTGTCAGATGAGATGTTAAATCAAGTTCCTTGTATTCATTGCTGTACCATAACAATTTTTTTGTTATCATCTATTAACTCAAATTGGAACACTCTTTACGCATTAGGGTTACACTTTAACTGTTTCCTATTCCAAATTCTTCTTGCCTCCCGTGGTTTTGCTGTATTTCTCTCAAGAGGTGGCTACACAACAATGGATGCTTTCAATTGATGTTTGTATAAACGGTGCAGGGGATTTGATGAAATATGAAGGTAATGCAAGAGTGTTCCAAGTTTATTTCACTTGGTACTAGGGGTGCGTGTGCTGTCACAATACGAGCATCTCATTACAGACCCTACTTGAGAATTCTTTTACCACCTGCTAATAATCATACGGATTAAAGAAATGCTGAAGAGGACAATGAGGTTTACAGCGGAGACTCTATTTATGGCCCATAGGGTTTAATTTAAAGACAGACTGGAGATGACAATGGGTATATTGCAGTGAAGGCAACGTACTGACAATCAATCAGGTTAATAAAATTGCCACAGTTGGATCCTGCTGTCGTGAATGGAGTTACGGCCAACGTGAGGAAAGCTTGTGCAACTGCTGCCTTAACTGCATTTTTGTGCCTCTTGAAACCTGACAGTCAGATTAAATGAGATTCAGGATCTTGGTGTGAGGCTGCATGCCTGATGATTTTTTTTTTTCTTTTTGAAACAAGTAAGAAGTTTAACCCCATGTTGTTACAAAAAAAAAAAAAATTCCTGCCTCAGCACTTAAAACTTTCAATTTATTTACTGCTTCCAAACCCTTGCACAATTACAGTCACACTGTTTATCTGATCAACTTCCGCAGTTGGTTTTCCTGCATTTTCAATCCAAATTGGAAAGATAAAGCTGTGAACACGTGCTAGCTCAGCTGCCCGGCACTGAAAATACTGCCAGAAAGAATATCATTTGCCTGTATTCATTTCACTGAGCCTTTTGAGGAGTCTCTACACTCCTGCACGGTATGGAACTGCACATCCAGCATTCCCTCTGTTTCTAGGAAAACAAAAGAAGTAGCCCATTGAAATGTGGCAGCGTCTATCAATGAGTCAGTCTCTCACTTTATTATAGGGCATTTTATGATAAGACATCATTACAAACTAATACAAATTGAAAGGTGCTTTCTTGTAGCTGGAGCAGCTTTGTCTGGGATACATAGTGAGCCAATGGTGGGATCAAAGCCTACAGCTTTAATCACATCAATTATGTGTTTTCTTCAGTGCTTGGGATGGCTTTGTTTTGGTGCTGAATCAGATAGAAGGGGACTCTTTCACTCCATCAGTGAAGTAGCTACAGAAAGAGTAAAGGTCACCACCATTAAAGGATAAGTACAGTAGTTTTTGAAGTTATTTCTTCACAATCAAAGTACATCTTAACTTTCAACTTGAAATTGTGGTTCTAAAGTGACGCAGATTTTTATATATATTTAAAAAAAATACATAGACTGCATTTATGTTTTATAATGGGGGTAGAAGGTACTGGGATCCCATGTGAAAACAAAACCCTTGCAACTCACTGAACTCTGCACATCCACTTTCAAGCAGCAAAGGTACACTTCAAATCCATTATAAAATGCCAAAGCAGTCTGGGTATTATTTTAATTTATAAAAAGTGTTTCACTTTAGTATGCAAGTTCATGTAGTAAATGAACATATACTCTAATTGTGATTAAATTAATTTAACGTCAAAATATATCAAATTTATCCCTCAGATCTTGACGGCACCCAGCTTGGAAGGTCAGATCATGGCAGGTACCTAGAACTTAGAAAAGGTAAGTGGTGGTGCAGGAATTAATAAAATTCGTCGGTGTTTGAGGACATGAAAAAACATCACAGTTTTAAAGTATCACTAACATTTTGAGGTGCTGGGTTATCAGCTTGGCCTGGCATTGGCTGGACAGACTAGAGTGCCACTTTTCATGCCATTGTGGGAACATAGACACCATCATTGGGAAGCAGACCCAGATTGTGTATAAGGGGGCTAGAAACAAAGGGAACCCCTGATAGATGGCCTCTACCACCCTATGAGAATGATAGTTACACGACTTCCACATATTATTTACTTTGAGCCTTTATTTGGCTTTACATTGTTTTTGCAAGATGCTGAGAAATTAACTCATACTTTTGCATTTAGATGACTATATTTCTGTGATGCACTCCTAACAGCACTACCTAAGAAAGACACCAATTGGTTGCATTTACTTCAGAATGCAGCATCAACAATCTCAAATAGAAAAAGAAAATTTCAACACATTTCTCCAATTTTAGCATTGTTACACTGATTACCCGTGTCCTTTAGAATTGACTTTAAAAAACTACTAATGGTCTATAAATAAATAATCTTGCTCCTTTCTATATTTTGGAGTGCAACCTCCCCTACATTTCAAGTCATAACTTTAGATCTTCTATTAGCTATTTGTTTATTATTCCAATTCTAAACATACAAGACGTGGTGAGGTAGTCTTTTGTTGTTATGCACCAAAAATCTGGAATACTTCGCCAGTAGAAATATGCCAGGCTAATACTGTGAAATACTTTAAAAACAACTAAAACACACTTTTTTACTCATTTGGCTTTTTTTGTAGCTACATTTTAGTCATACTCTCAATAGACTACATATGCATAGAATTATCTTTACCAATCTGCATTTTTCTCTGCTTTCTTTTCTGGCTTCCCTTAAGGTACCATTTTGAGCCACCGCCACCTGACTAAGGTGCTGTACAGCCACCTGTGATGCTGGAATGAAGGTGGGTGCCCCAGCTGTCCATGAGACCCACTTCATCAAATCCTGTGGTACAATGCATCGAAAACCTTAAGATGTTAATGTTAGGTAGAATGCCCAATGAGGGCTGCATGGTCTTTGGGCCTTGGGTCCCATGTAGATTTTTTTTTTTCTACCTTTTTGAATCTGGAATATTTTTTTATTTTTTCTTTCCTCCCAGCCATGTGATCTTGTCCTCCGACTCTTAAAAATACTTTAAAAAAAGAAAATTAAAAAATTATACTATATATAAAGATTCTGCTCTTCTACTAAATATGTATCTATTTTATGTGCATGTATATTGATTTTTTCATTTAATCATGTGTTATTATTAACTTGTAATTTGTTTTTCTTTTCTTGTAACATTTTTCTTTGACATCTTCTAAAGCACTTTGAGCCATATCCTGTGTATGAAAATGTGCTATAGAAATGAATATTATTAATTTTTATACCTTTGATAATGATGTTACTCCACCACTGTTTTGTGAGCCTGTTTTGTCACCATTTTGCATTATTTTCTTATGTCAGTCGCAGTGCCGGATTAACCAATAGGCACATATTGGTGGACCCAATATTTAATGAAAAAGTGTAGCATTGAAAAACTGGTCTTTAAAAATATTATCTTTACGTTTTTAAACTGTAAATTTCTTACACAACAAAACTTTAGGGGCCCAACACATAAAATTCACATAAATATTATAAGATTCTTATTATAATCGAGAGTAAAATAATTATTTAGTCCGGTTTGAACTGTTCAGAATCTAAACTTCAGATGATGCAGACCAAAAGGGCCCCCAAATTTGAAATGTGCTATGGGCCCCCAAAGCTCTTAATCCGGCCCTGGTCAGTCGCCATATTGTATACATGTTGCTGTGCTGGTTTTGTAGAAGCTATTTAAGATGGTGAATGGCTTTCAATTTATGCTGATCTTGGAAGTGAAAAAACAAATGTTCACTGTGAGATCTCATGTTTCTTTTGGTTGGGGTCATTTTGGTTAGTTTGGCTAACAAAATCTGCTGTTTTTGACAAATGATTCTCTCTGTTCCTGGCTGAGATAGTTTATCCTGGTTTTCAATCCCTGATTACTTCTAGACTTTCAGTTGCATCTGCCATGGGAAGCCTCTTTTCAATCTCACAATTATTCCTTCTCAAAAATTTTTTGGTGAAGGCTATTTTACCTCTATTTCTCAAAAAAAAGTAGGTTGGTAGTCTGAACAAGTAGTACCTAGAAGTGCCTGGACACTTAATAAAAGTTTGATTTTTCCAGTGAACTTTTTAGCATATAATACTAGACTGGACACTTTCCCATTTATCTTAGAAGATCAGTTTAAATGTCTATGGGTAAACATCACACGTAAATATAAAGCTCTTTTTCAACAGAAGTTTGCTGTCTGTATTAAACAAAATGTGAATAGATGGTCCACCCTCCATCTTACATTAGCAGGGAAAATCAACACTGCAAAGATTAACATCCTTCCCCAGATTCTTTTTTATTTCAAATCAGCCCCATCTACATTAACAAATCTTTTTGAAGAGATTAAATTCAATCATAACCTCATTTATTTGGAATTCTAAACATCCACACATCCAAAGGGCGACTCAACAACAACCTAAAGCAGAAGAGGGCATCGCACTACCTAACTTTCGATTTTATTAATGGGTGGCAAATATACAGGCCATAAAGACCTGGGGCTTCATGCATAACACCGTACGTAGAACTCACACTATAACATGACGTAAGCACGAAAGCCGAAATGTGCTTACGCACAGAAAAATCCAGATGCAGGAATCTGTGCATACGCAAACTTCCATGTTCTTCCGCTACATAAATCCCGATCAGTGTGAAAAATAACGCTTGTGCACGCGCCTGCTGTCCCACCCCAACTCCTCCCAGAATTACTCCTCTTTGAATATGCAAAGCAATATAAATAGCCCTTAAGCTCAGTGTTCTGTGAAAAGACAATAGGGAAAAGCAAGAGGGAAAATGGAAGAATTTCAGCGAATACCAAGTGGAGGCAAGGAAAAACGTACTATTTGTTGGTTTAAACAGTGGAATAAACAACAAAAGGAAGCTAATCGACTGACATAGCGTGTTGGAGAAACTCAAAAGCTCAAGTTCACAAAGTCGCACAGTGCCCGAAATAAAAAAGAAGTTGTCAGATATCAAAGTCGTTGTGAAAAGGCGAGACGTAGCCCACTATCTGAGTGTCATATGAAAGCTTATTAGGGTACAGAGAAAAAAAGGGCACACAGTTGGGAAAAAGCACAAAATGTCAACTTCAATCTCAAAATTTCCACTTTAATTACGTAGTTTATTTTGTCATTAAAGTAGAACATCATAAACTTCATCTTAAAATCATTTAATTAACCAATTTCTCAAATCACATCGTAATTAAAGTAGCACATTAAATGCTTTGTTTTGTATGTGTTCTTCTATGTGCTCTATATGTGTGAATCACTACTTGCTTCTTAAATCGGCTTTCTCTTCCTCCGACAGGACACAGAATCCATTACATTAGTGATATTACAGCTCTCTGAATAACTAAAATACTGAGATGTATACGTGATATCATTTTCATGATGATTGGAGTTAAAGCATGTTATTAAACATGGGAACACGGTGGCGCAGTGATTGTGCGCGACCTCCGATGAAATAATTTATTGCAGCAGTACTCAGGGGCGACTCTAGGCTCGTGGTGGCCCTGGGCAGAGAAAGAATCGGTGGCCCCTTCGCCCGCCAATGTCAATATGGTATGTTATGCACAGCGGATGGCCACGTCTGTTGCGGACACTGCATATCCGCCTCGTGCTCAAGCGTTTAACTTTTGCCGAAATTTGCCGCTGCGTTTTTAGCTGTGTTGTTATTTTCTCTTTCTGTTTTATATTCAATATATATTGGCGTGGTGACCCCTGGGATTTGGCGGCCCTGTGCAGGTACACAGTTTGCACATGCCTAAGGCCGCCCTTGCAGTACTGTCTCTTTCAAACGTACTAACCTCCAATTCCTGTCCTTCCTTTTCTTTCTCCAAGTAACTGATCGCCATGCAATCAGCTCTGTAATAGACGTTAAGCCATCTGTAAGCTTATAGCGCCAATTCTTCAAAACTTATAAGGAACATTGAAATATCTTCGTAGTACATGTTTAATTATTCTCTCGTTCACGCCTGTCCCAGTAAAGCATACAGTGCTTTTATCTGTATAATATAATAAACATATTTTGCTGCATTTCATCTTAAAAATGATATCGTCATCATATGTAAATACGCGCTTTATAAAGGTGGCTCAGGTTGTGCAATATTATAACTGTAGTGCAAGTTTACAGTGAGGTGATAGTATTTACAAGTCCAAACAGTTCTACAAGGAGCAGTTGATGGACTGATTGAGTACGTTTAGAGCTCTTGGGATGAAACTCTTTCTGAACCGTGCGGTCCATACAGGAAAGGTTTGAAGCGTTTGCCGTGTGAGAAGCAGTTCAAATAGGAAGCATGGCTGAGGCAGCGTGTGCTTGATGCTGTATACCGATAAGTCTCTTTCCGATCAGCGGCTCCGAGTGGTACAGTGAGAGTAATATGGAAAAAGATGATCTGCTGTGGCAATCCCTAACGGGAGCAGCTGAAAGAAGAAGAAGAACGTGCAGTGAGAGTAACAACGTTAAAGCAGTTATGGTATTTGGAATAGTTTGACCATTCCGTGGACCATTATATTGTTACTGGTTAATTCCAATCAGATGCATTAAACTAATAAACAATATGCGGTTAATTTCAGTGTATTTATAAAGCCGCATCAGGGAAGTGGATCTGAAAAAGAATGATAAACCACACAGGAACAGTAGCACTGCTTTGACGCTGGGTGCCGCCAGTATGCAAAACCGAGCGGAGAACTTGCGTACAACAGGGTATGAGGTACCGTGGAAATGTGCGTGGCTTTACGCCAAGTTTAGGTTTTATACATCATGATTTGAACGTGGAAACGTTCTTACGCAACATTTCTGTGCGTACGCACCGTTTATACATGAGGCCCCTGGACATTGACACAAATTGATGAATATACTTAAGCCTGGTCTACAATAGAATTAAAATCTTAAAGTACTTCTTTATATTTCTTGTTCTGTGTCCCAGTAAATACAAATTATCATCAATACACTAATAATCTAATTGCCCTTCATTCACTCAGGATGTGGAACCAATGTAGAAAGCACTTTAACACAGAGAAGCTCTTATCTGTTGCATCTCTACATGGCAACCACTTTTTTCCATCCTCTCAAATATACACAGTATTTAATGCTTGGAAAATGTTTGGGATAATGTTCTTGCATCCTATGAGCAATTAAGCTTCAAATTTAACTTCTCAACAACACAATAGTTCCACTACTTTCAAGCTAGAAACGTTGCTAAATAGAACCAGCCCAGGTTTCCTCACCTTCCACCTATTTCTATACCAGAAGAAATATTGATCAGTCTTGAAGGCTCAGAGAGCATCGCCTCAATGTATAAACATATTTTAAAGCCCCTTCCTTTCAAAGATCCCAGGGCACAATGGGGAAAGAACCTGTCAATTAACATTTTAGAAAAGGAGTGGAAGGCAGCCATGCACAGAATGCACTCTAGCTTCATATGCACAAAGCACTCAATTATTCAATTTAAAATCTTCTATGGAGTGCATTGATCTTTAATGAAAGTATCCAAAACATTTCCAGGGCAAAATTCAACCTGTGAACCCTGCAATCGAGCTCCAGCCTCACTGGGCCACATGCTTTGGGCGTACACTAAATTGACATTATTTTGGATAAAAAATCTTTAAATGCCTTTCAGACAGCCTTGGAGTCACAATCCCTCCTAATTCACTAACAGCTGTGTTTGATGTACTCGCAGATGGGCTTAAAGTGGAGAAGGACAAACCAACTGTAATTGCCTTTACTTCACTACTAGCACATAGACTTATCTTACTCAACTGGAAAAATCCCAACACACCTCTTTTAAGTCAGTGGCTAACTTATGTTCTATACTATTTGAAATTGGAAAAAATCAAATTCTCACTCAGAGGATCTGTTCAATACTTTTTTTTTAAAAAAGGCAAGATTTAATCAATAACATTTTAGAATAATCTTCCATATTGAGGAAAAGATACTTTTCCTTCCTTTCTGCTTCAAGACTTGCTTTGTTGGCTGGCTCTCCTCTCTTTGTTTTGGGTGGGGTTTGAATTTTGGTTTAGTTAAGTTTGCTTTGATTTTACAGATTTTTATTTGCTTTTAATTAAAATCAATAAAAAAAAAAAAAAAAGAAGTGCCTGGGACAGCAGAGCCTAATAAAGGATATTTTCATCGACTAACCCTTATACTATAACTAGCTGTCTTTCGCAGCTCTGTCCACGTAATAGTGAAACAGAACAAACTTTAAAAATCAATTAAAATCAAAATTCTTGCCAAGCTGAAGGTAGGTACGTTCCAATGTCAAACGTTGCCACTGTATCTGATCGTCTTCAGCTCTGACAGGAGAGCGACCCCCGCATGGGGAGAAAAGCACGTGGCTGTGATATCTCTGCCAATCAGCAGCTACCCTCTAAAACACATATAGCTCTGATCTCTCTCTCAAAAATGTCAAATGTTAGTCCTTAACAATCTCTAGATGATAATGTCTGCTGAACAAATAGGTATCGCTAGCTAAGTGGAGGCAAGGAATGCTCCAACACGTGTAGCAAGAGGTACACCGACTTGAAAGGAGGCTGGTGTGTGAGTGAGGAGGGCCCCACCCAGATCCCAACTCCTGAGTTCCCACTTCCCCCTTCCTTCGTCCCGCAGCCACTCTCTCGAATTTGCGTAAATAAATCACTGCAAGCAAAATATGCAATGAAAGAAGTCACCAAATCAGCCGGAATGTTCAAGCAAATTATAGAAAAAAACCCAATCTAAATCCATTAAGTAGTGTTCTTGTGAAAAGCGGACAGACATACATACATAAAGACAGACAGACGTTGGCTTTTATATATATATATATATATATATATATATATATATATATATATATATATATATATATATATATATACAGTGAATATACAGATATACAGTTCACTTTTTTATACTTTGCTATGATGCAGTCTTGTGTAGGCTTGTGCAACATACAGTACGTAGGTGTCCATCTAACCTGACAGAGCTTCAGAAGATCTGCACAGAAAAAATGCAAATAAAAATCCCCATATGCAAATATACAACACTTATTGTGTTATTCCCAACAAGAAACAAGCTCTAATCACTGTGAAAAAAGCCTCATTCAATGAAGTACTGAGTAAAGGGTCTGAATATTTGTGTCAATGTGATAGTTCAGTTTTTTATTTTTAATAAATTTGCAAAAAAGTCTAAAATCCTGTTTTCTCCATGTCATTATGGAGTATTGAGTGCTGTTTGATGTGGGAAAAAATAATTGAAATGATTTTAGCACAAGGCTGCAACATAGTAAAATGTGATAAAAGCGAAGGGGTCTGAATACTTTATGAATCCATTGTACTATACTTCATCTTTGCTAAAAAAACTTTAGCTATGTCAGGAACATTTTCAAATGTGGCTGTACTTATAGATTTCTTTTCTTTATTTTTCTTATAAGTACCTACTAAAGGGAAGAATATACTATGGTATTTTAGCTTGACTTGCAAGCTCCTGAGCATTTTCTCAAATCAGGAGAACATTATAAGAATGTTATTGAAGGTCATAAATTTGTTGTGACACAATTCAAGTGGCTTACAGGCTCCCAATGTTTTTTTATGACAAAAACTGAGCACACAGTTAGTTGAGTTTGTCAGGTGTGAAAAGTTATGTGAGCCGTTGTGTTTTAGCTGCCATTGCATTTTAGTTCAGACACTGACTCCATGTGTATGCTTTTGCTGGCATGGCTAAAAATGTTTGTGGATAGATGAGGGGGAGGATAGACTGATCAGGTTAATGCAAGAATACTATGCAGTATATTTCATTTCTCCTCAAAGAAGAAACATTAGGGAGCACTATTCATTAGCTACAAAGTACTGGTAGCAATACATAGTGCCTTACCTGGATGGGAGGCCAGAAGTTCAGTGGCATAGGAAAACAGGGAAAATATGTCCTTCCTCAGCCAGGAAACATGGGTTGGACCAAGCAAAATTACCTAGATGGGAGGTCAGTGTAGTGGAAGGTCAGGTGGAGACAACCTGGCAGCATTATGTGCTCCCATGACATACTAAGTGGCAGCCTCCCTGGTCGATGCTACCTGTACAGACACCCACAAGGCATGCTGGGAATTGTAGTCACAAAGAGAACTACAAGGGATTCATTATCTGTAATTCATGGGATATGATTGACTCAGAAGTACTTCCATAGGGCTATGCCCTAGCAGCAGAAATACTCCCAGGTCCAACATAAAAGAAGCCACTCAACGTCACTCAGGCGAGTTGGAGATGGGCGGAAGAAGGACAAAATTCGCCTGGAGGAGTGCAAGGAGAGAGAGGACAAGCTAAGGAGAAGAACTGTATTAGAATTGTGCTATTTGTGATTTAAAAGCCTTCTTTGTAAGGTATTTATCAAAATAAAATGCAAAATTTCCCCTTGGGGAGAAATAGACTTCTGTCTATCTGTAACTCTGTCTAAACCTTTCTATTGTGCCAGGACTTGTGTCTGTGATGTTGTGTCTGGGGTTTGGGGTGTTTCATTGCCCCGTATCATAACATCTAGCCCAATGATCTTGCCACGCAGTCACAGAGGAGTGTTCAAAAGTGACTCCATAAATCTCACAGTGTATACTATATTATGCTTCTGATTAGCCATCAATACAAAAGAGTCATTAAACTCCCAATGTCATATTAAGCTGCGGTGGGTTGGCACCCTGCCCGGGATTGTTTCCTGCCTTGTGCCCTGTGTTGGCTGGGATTGGCTCCAGCAGACCCCCGTGACCCTGTTCGGATTCAGCTGGTTGGAAAATGGATGGATGGATGTCATATTAAGTGAGAAAATCAGATTACCTACACCCACCTTATGTTAATGCCTGTTCTTTTTTGCTTTCTAAAGTGATGTCACCAAAGGCTGCACAGAAAATATATACGTAGCAACCCACCACCCACATGTGAACTAAACATTTATTTTTTTGGGGTCTTTTGTTTAATTTTCATTTTTTTCCTTGAATGAAAGAATCAGTGAATAACAGGGAAGCACTGTATGTTATGAAATTCCCAGACCACCCATACTCCCCTTGTCAAACTTGATACTAAATCAAATGTAATTAATTTATAAAGTTAATGTAAATAAAGAATGCAAAATTCAAATATACAAAAATTCAAACGTTACAATTTTAATAACCAAGGTTAAGTTGTAATATATTGCAAAACAATGAAATACAGTGTGTGGGGTACAAAATCTGTAAATTTTGTTGTGTATTTTCATTATATTTTGCTCAAGACAACAACAGATGAACATAATACAGGACATATCAAAGCATACAGTATCCTCTTCCCGATTGTACCTCACTTTTTAAACAGCTGTTCCAACAAAGAAAGGAAGACATGCTGGTGCCTAAGGCTATCGATTAGTTTATAACCTGGGCATCTGGGACAACAAGTTGCTAAATTGGTTTACAGCCTGGGAAAGGAAGACATGCCACTGTTACTAAGCAACACCAAAGTTTTATTGTTTGGGAAAACGGACGTACTCAAGATTAAAGAATCTGAGCGAATCCATTCATCATATTGACAGCCAGCCAATCAGGTGTATCTAACCGTGTAGAATTTTATAAAAAAATACGCCTTATCTGAAGAGCAGCATCAAGACAAAGACATCAGGAGATGAGAACAGAGCGGCGTCAGAAGAGAACAGAGTGTCGTCAACGTGCGGCCGTTTCCATCTGATTGTCAGAAAAGCATCTAATGAACAACTACAAGTGCTAGATCACAAACCGCCTGCTACATTCACCTTGTCATCTTTACGTTTTCATAAGCTTTTTCTAAAGACTATTATCTAGACTTTACTATCAGTCCTATTTTCTATTATTCTTTGTTCTACTGGTATTATTATTCCTGTAATAAATACCATGCTGTTTTTAACTTTCTATGGTTTGTCTTAAAGTCTAGAGTGATTGAAGTAATAAGGTAGATTTCTTTGAGCACCTAGTGCAGCCGGAGGTTTGCCATTACCTCTGTGGTGAGAGGTTTATTAAGGCTGTGGGTGAGAGCGCCACCCAATAGTGGGGAACAGTATATAAAGTAAGACATTCTTGGCCGATAAATGGCCTATAGTCAAGGATGCTGAGCCTTTGTATGTTTAAATGTATTCTTGGACACCAAAAGTATTATTTGGGTCTGAGATATCTTTAAAATATCATATGTTGTTCATGCTGATAATAAATAAGTCTCTTGAAGTGCTGAGAGTGACAGGCTGTGTTGTTCCTAAGGCACTTGTGTGGTTTAAAGTTCTACAGGTTAACCAGCTGTGTGTGTGTCATTCATGGGGCACTGTTGTTGTTAGGGACTGTGTGTATGTGTATATCTATGTGTGATGTGATAATTTTAAGGTGCGACGGTAGCCAACCTAGTAACAAATCTCATGAGTACACTTACTCCTAGGTAAAGGGTAAGTAGACAGAAATACCATGATAATACATTCAGTGGTGTGAGAGCTGGGTTTCTTCTTCCTTTGTGGGCATGAACGAGACCTATAATAGTCTGGGCTCCTGTGCATGTTTAGTACCTGCCTACTCCTGATGCTGCCAAGACATGCAGGACACCAAAAATTTGTAAAATGTTTCTGTAATGTGTGCAGGGCTGTGCAGGGGTGTAAATTTTGATGGACTTGAGGCAAATGGTTCCTACCTTGTATATGATGCAGCCAAAATTTACTCCTTATAACACTATCATTAATAAAGCAGCTTTAGAAAATGTCTGGTTGGATGTGTAATGCACAATTTCTTCTAAATACACAAACCTACCAGTTGATTAGTAGTTCAACATTCAGGAATAAGAGGTTCATCTCAGCATACCAGGACTGAAAATGAACAAAAAAAAAAAAAAACGGTGACTGTCTACAAAGTGTCATCATCATACCAGGGAAGGTGGCAAGTCAAGGAAATTGTATTCCTGAAGTGCCAGCAGAACAATTAACTGGTTGTGTGAAGAGGCTGCATGTGCCTGCTATGAATGTAAATATAAAATGACAGAGTCGTTTAGTAGAGACAGATGAAGTATTAGTTTATTGGCACATCGACCGACACATTAAAATTCTAATTACTCTGTACTTAAACACAAAGCCACGAAGGAAAAACGAATGCAAAAATAATAAATCATTCAATTGCTGAAAAGGTCAGACAACCTGCTGCTCATTGTGGAAAAATACATTTCCCTCTGTTATCAGCAAGAACATATCTCACTATGTTGTTCCAAATGATTGGTTCCAATTGAGGGGGCAATTATCTTTTGAATGCAGTTCTCAATTTGGTTTGGTTTAACTTTGAGTTGATGGCTAAGTTTAACAGCAACTCTTCAATAGGATCTTAACAGGAGAGGATGACATCAAGAGGCGCTCGAGAAATACCAGGAAACATTGCAGCAGCCGTTTCTAGTCCATATAGTTCTTTTTTGACTTTGTGACAGCTGAATATATTGCACAAAAAAAAAAATAGTAGACCAGGTAAGAAATGTGTCACCATTGTGAACACTGGTCATTTTGGTGGTCTTCACTGCACATGGTTCAAAAATATCATTATCGGGTGTTTCATCCCAAAAGCTACAGGTAGAACTCAAAAAAGTGAACACTATACAACAGTGGTGGATCTACTATGAAACTAATGAAGCTTAAGCTTCAGGGCCCCTGATCCCAGAGGGGTCCCAGAAGATACATTAGCCCACACCACTTAAAAAGCTGATGTGTCTGCTGTATAAGGAGGGGTTTTTAAAACCACTACATATAGTAGTTAAGTTTTTAAAAAATGCATGGTGATATTACTGGAACAACCCCATTGAAGAAGATAACAGTGGTTAGTCAGACCATTGGTTGCAAAGGCCCCCCCACAACAGTTCAAGCTTCTGGGCCCCAAAAATGGAGGTTTGTCACTGCCTTACATTAGGACCCCACAGAAGAATCACATGAATTGTTTAGCTTGGGCCAGAATTACATGTATACTTTGGTTTTAAGCATTAAGGTGTGAGGATTGTATAGATTTTGTGTTTGTGTGTCGCATTATTACTGTTATTACAAGGATGCCACTATCATCGTTTTGTTTGGGTTTATCATCAATTCTGTCCATGTTGTATATTACTAAATTACAGCACAACTTGCTCAAAAGTAGTCATCAAATCACTAAACTTTTTTTACAGAGCCTGTACATATTTCTAAAATTGTTTTATCTCTGAAAAAACTCATCTATGGTTGCTCACTTTTTCAGGTCCAGATTTATGTTCTGCTATAAAAAAGATCTAAAAAACGCTGCAAGCACTAGAAGATAAGAGAAAAATGTCTAGAACAGAAATAGCTGAAGCCAACAAAGTCACAAACTCAAAAATTCCAAAATCCAATACACATGCCAAAAGTACATACAACTCAGTAAATTGATTTAGATAGCTAAATGCACTCCAAGAATTACCAGAATTACCCAGAAACTTGGATATAAAGAATAGTGCACTACCAGCATGATGATATTTTGCACTTTCCACCAAAAATCATCACCAACAATAATATGGCCTCAGCAATTATAAAATACAAAAATGGCGATGTCTGTTAACACAAACAACAAGAAAAATGGTGGTGAGATAACCTCATGAAAATAAGTCTAAAACATAATGACCTATTTGAAAAGGCAAAAAATAAGTGCAGAAATGGATTCTACATCTTCCAAAATAATTAAAGCATTACACTCTAATAATAATAATAATAAATTTTATTTATATTGCACTTTATATTTTAGCAATCCCAAAGTGCTACAGAGTAAAAATAGAATAATAAAATAAAAAAAAGAACAGAAGAACTCTAGGGAAGCCTCATCTGAATTACAAAATACATGTAAGAGCACTAAACATTCTAGTGATTCTAGGGCTGAGGAAAGATTGAAAGAGTTTAATCTTTTCATTTTAAACCAACAAGAAATAAGATAAAATATACTAGAAATATTTTAAATTATGAAGTGAGCGGAGAAGAATTGAGCTGTGTCCTTAAAATGAGCTCAGAATGATTAACATGGGGCACAGATGAAGGTTAATAAAGGTTTTGCACAAATATTATGAAGGTGTTCTTCACCCAGAGCATCAACGGATATTTACAATAAATTAGTCAGTAGTGTAATAGATGAAACAGGCGAGTTTCAATTTATATACAGTTACTATTTGTGAAAATGACACAGAAATTCACTTTGCTGTTGATTTTGCAATTGTGTGACTAAAGAGTTTTTTTGGGGGTTTTAAAAGTTTCTTTGGATGGAAAACAAGGAACACTGTTCCCTAAAGCCTCGGTCACACTTCCATGTTTAGCTTTGTTCTTTCCTGCTGCTGTATAAATCATGTAATTCATTCCACCCCAGTAAAATCAATTCTATTTAAGCCTCTTGTGATGTCACCTACCCTTGGAACCCTTACATCAACTATTGTGCAAGGAAACTCAGTGGCGTTGGACAGCCATGGAAGAGATGGCTTTTCAGAAAGCCAAAGAAGCATTACAGTCTGACGAGTTATTAGCTCATTTTGATGACTGGAATAAACTGTACCTGTCTTGTACAGTTGGGGTAGGAGGAGCAGTTTTCTCTCACAGGTGGGAGGATAGAACAAAAAGACCCACTGGTTATATGTCCCGTACGCTTACTAAAGCTGAGAGGGGTTATTCACAACTTGAAAAAGAAGTATTTGCCATAATCTTTGGCCTGAATAAGTTTCATCAGTACCTTTTTGGCAAACCATTTGTAGTCGTGACAGATCACAAGCCCTTGCTGGGACTATTTGGTGAACAGAAGGGGGTCCCATAGTTGGCAGCAGCACACATTCAGCGTTAGGCATTGACTCTAGCTTCTTATGAATATACAGTGCATCTGGAAAGTATTCACAGCGCATCGCTTTTTCCACATTTTGTTATGTTACAGCCTTATTCCGAAATGGATTAAATTCATTTTTTCCCTCAGAATTCTACACACAACACCCCATAATGACAGCGTGAAAAAAGTTTACTTGAGGTTTTTGCAAATTTATTAAAAATTTAAAAATTGAGAAAGCACATGTACATAAGTATTCACAGCCTTTGCCGTGAAGCTCGAAACTGAGTTCAGGTGCATCCTGTTTCCCCTGATCATCCTTGAGATGTTTCTCCAGCTTAATTGGAGTCCACCTGTGGTAAATTCAGTTGACTGGACATGATTTGGAAAGGCACACACCTGTCTATACAAGGTCCCACAGTTGACAGTTCATGTCAGAGCACAAACCAAGCATGAAGTCAAAGGAATTGTCTGTAGACCTCTGAGACAGGATTGTCTCCAGGCACATATCTGGGGAAGGTTACAGAAAAATTTCTGCTGCTTTGAAGGTCCCAATGAGCACAGTGGCCTCCATCATCCGTAAGTGGAAGAAGTTCGAAACCACCAGGACTCTTCCTAGAGCTGGCCGGCCATCTAAACTGAGCGATCGGGAGAGAAGGGCCTTAGTCAGGGAGGTGACCAAGAACCCGATGGTCACTCTGGCAGAGCTCCAGAGGTCCTCTGTGGAGAGAGGAGAACCTTCCAGAAGGACAACCATCTCTGCAGCAATCCACCAATCAGGCCTGTATGGTAGAGTGGTCAGACGGAAGCCACTCCTTAGTAAAAGGCACATGGCAGCCCACCTGGAGTTTGCCAAAAGGCACCTGAAAGACTCTCAGACCATGAGAAAGAAAATTCTCTGGTCTGATGAGACAAAGATTGAACTCTTTGGTGTGAATGCCAGGTGTCACGTTTGGAGGAAACCTGGCACCATCCCTACAGTGAAGCATGGTGGTGGCAGCATCATGCTGTGGGGATGTTTTTCAGCGGCAGGAACTGGGAGACTAGTCGGGATAAAGGGAAAGATGACTGCAGCAATGTACAGAGACATCCTGGATGAAAACCTGCTCCAGAGCGCTCTTGACCTCAGACTGGGGCGACGGTTCATCTTTCAGCAGGACAATGACCCTAAGCATACAGCCAAGATATCAAAGGAGTGGCTTCAGGACAACTCTGTGAATGTCCTTGAGTGTCCCAGCCAGAGCCCAGACTTGAATCCGATTGAACATCTCTAGAGAGATCTTAAAATGGCTGTGCACCGACGCTTCCCATCCAACCTGATGGAGCTTGGGAGGTGCTGCAAAGAGGAATGGGCGAAACTGGCCAAGGATAGGTGTGCCAAGCTTGTGGCATCGTATTCAACAAGACTTGAGGCTGTAATTGCTGCCAAATGTGCATCGACAAAGTATTGAGCAAAGGCTGTGAATACTTATGTACATGTGATTTCTCAGTTTTTTTATTTTTAATAAATTTACAAAAATCTCAGGTAAACTTTTTTCACGTTGTCATTATGGGGTGTTGTGTGTAGAATTCTGAGGAAAAAAATGAATTTAATCCATTTTGGAATAAGGCTGTAACATAACAAAATGTGGAAAAAGTGATGCACTGTGAATACTTTCCAGATGCACTGTACTTTAATGTATAAAGAAGGAATATGACATGTTAATGCTCTTGCTTTGAGTCGTCTGCCACAATATGGAGACAGTGAAGAAGCTCCACAAACTGAGGAAGTCATCAGGCTGTTGGAACACATGGACAGTACTCCTGTTGGAGTGAACCAGATTAAGACTTGGACATGACAAGAACCTGTATTGTCATCGATGTATCAATGGGTGCTCAAAGGGAACTGGCTGAGTAAACTGGTGGAGCTATCTTGGCAACTGTATGTTCACAGGAAAGCAGAGCTGAGTGTGGTGGAGGGCTGCATAATATGGGGGAGCCAATTTGTAATATATCCTCAGGTTAGAAAGACATTAATAAAAGAACTACATGAAGCACACCCAGGCACCAATTGTATGAAAGCACAGGCTCGCAGGTACCTCTGGTGGCCAAATATGGATAAGGAAATAGAGCTAAGCAGTCTGTAAATGCGCCAGATGTCAAGAAATCAAGCTTCACCTGTGGGGGTCCCACTCCATCCATGGGAGTAACCCAAACAATTATGGGCTTGTTTTTATATGGATTTTTGTGGACCAGTGACGTTTGTGTTGATTTGTGTAGATGCACATTCAAAATGGATAGAGGCCCACCCAATGCAATTCATCACATTGTTTTGCCACGCATGGCTTACCAAGAGTTGTAGTCAAAGACAATGGAAGCAGTTTTGTCAGTGCTGAAACTAACTTTTTTTAAATGAATGGCATTAAACATGTAACATCAGCCCTATATCACCCAGCATCAAATGGCCTGGCACAAAGAGCAGTTCGGACAGTTAAAGAAGGCCTGAGGAAGTTAACAAGTGGGACATCTGAAACTTGACTAGCACGTTTCCTGTTATGCTATAGGAGAACACCACAGGCTTATCCTCTGGTGAGTAATAAATGAGGCAGCAACTACAGACACATTTGGACTTAGTTAGTCTGAGAGTGGGGGAAAGAGTGGCAGAGAAGCAAATGAAAATGAAGAGTCACCATGACAGTCATCCAAAGGAGAGGACACTCTCAGTGGCACAGCACTGTTTATATTAGGAATTTCCAGACAACAAGGAAACATTGGATGCGTGGGGCAGTAGTCGAGCAGACTGATCCTATTTCTTGGAGTATGGAAACAGAAAATGGGCAGGTGGTTAAACGACACCAAGACCATATCCATCCCTACTATGTACAACCCTGTGCACAACAGGCAGCAGAACAAGATGACTTCTTGGTCCCTTTGGTGGATGATGGTCAGAGAAACAGAACAGGTGGAAGACAGCCCAGTCATTAAACCCTTTCCTATGCCAAAACCTGTAGAAGGTTCCAGTGGCCCACAGTTGGAGAACACAGACAGGGCAGAGACTGTTCCAGCATTCCAAAAGTATCTTGTTCGACTGAGGAAAACACCAACTTATTTAAAAGATTACTTTTGAACATGAACAGGATTATTTTATTTCTATAGGTGGTTAGCAAAGCCAGTGCATCTAAATAAAGCACAAGAAGTGGATAAATTATTATTATTATTGTTCTTGTTCATTATTATAAATTTCTTCTTGAATTCAGCAATACTGAGACAGTAAAGTCAGTTAAAGGGGGGAGGTGTGGGATTATTGATCAGGCAGTTAAGCAGGCAGACCAGGCAGCAAGGGACCTGGGGCCTCATGTATAACGTGCGTGTGTAGAATTCACAGTATAACATGGCGTACGGACAAGAGTGGAAATGTGCTTACGCACAAAAAAATCCAGATGCATAAATCTGTGAGTATGCCAACTTCCACGTTTTTCTGCTACATAAATCCTGGTAAGCGTGAAAAGTAACACACGTGCACGCACCTGCTGTCCCGCCCCAACTCCTCCCAGAATTACGTCTCTTTGATTATGCAAATCAATATAAATAGCCCTTAAGATCAGCCTTCTATGAAAAGAGAATGGCAAGTGCACGGGGGAAAATAGAAGAATTTCAGCGAATACCAAGTGGAGACAAGGAAAAACTTACTATTTGTTGGTTTAACAGTGGTATAAAGAACAAAAGGAAGTTGATCAAGTGACATAGAGTGTCGGAGAAACTTGAAAGCTGATGTTCACAAAGTCACACAGTGCCTGAAATGAAAAAGAAGTTGTCACATATCAAAGTCACCGTGAAAAGGCGAGTTGAAGCCCACTGTCTCAGTTTTCATATGAAAGCTTATTAGGGTACAGAGAAAAAAAAAGGCACACAGTGGGAAAAAAGCATGAAATGTCAACTTTAATCTCTAAATTTCCACTTTAATCAAGTAGTTTATTTTGTCATTAAAGTAGAACATCATAAACTTCGTCTTAAAATCGTTTAATTTACTAGTTACTCAAATCCCATCGTAACTAAAGTAGCACATTAAATGCTTTCTTTTGTATTTGATCTTCTACTGTATGTGCTATATGTGTGTGAATCACTACGTGCTTCCGGGCTTTCTCTTCCTTCAACAGGATACAGAATCCATTACATTCGCAATATTACAGCTCTCTGAATAATTAAAATACTGAGATGTATATGTGATATAATTTTCATGATGATAGGAGTTAAAGCATGTTATTAAACATGGGAACACGGTGGCGCAGTGATTGTTCATGTCTCACGCAAGATGCTTGCTGCGCCATGCACGACCTCCGATTAAATAATTTATTGTAGCAGTACTGTCTCTTTCAAACATACTAACCCCCAATTCCTGTCCTTACTTTCCTTTCTCCAAATACCCAATCGCCACATAATCAGCTCTGTAATAGACGTTAAGCCAACTGTAAGCTTAGAATGCCGATTCATCAAAACATTTAAGGAACATTGAAATATCTTCGTAGTACGTGTTTAATTATTTTATACATTCAGTGCCACGCGAATACAGTGCAAGGCAGGAAAAATCCGTGAACGGAGCACCAGATCCTTGCTAGCGCAGTGACACTCTGTCCTCACATGTTTAATTATTAACAATATAAATTATTTAAATGAAGTTAAAGTTTTATCTGTATAATATAATAAACGTATTTTTCTGCATTTCATCTTAAAAATGATATCATCATCATATGTAAATACTCACTTTATAAAGTGGCTCAGGTTGTGCAATATTATAACTATCACAAGTTTACAGTGAGATAATTGAACTAACAGTTCTCTACAAGGATCACTTGATGGACTGATTGAGTGTGTTTATAGTTCTTGGGATGAAACTGTTTCTGAACCACGAGGTCCGTACAGGAAAAGCTTTGAAGCGTTTGCCGTGTGAGAGCAGTTCAAATAGGCAGCATGGCTGAGGCAGCATGTGCTTGATGCTGTATACCAATGATTCCCCACTCAGATACAGTGATATAAATACTCCGAGTGGTGCAGTGAGAGTAATATGGAAAAAGATGATCTGCTGTGGCAACCCCTAACGGGAGCAGCTAAAAGAAGAAAAAGAAGGTGCAGTGAGAGTAACAATGCTAAAGCAGCTATGGTATGTGGAATACTTTGGCTATTGCCTGGACCATTATATTGTTACAGGTTAATTACAATCAGATGCATTAAACTAATAAACAATATGCAGTTAGTTTCAGTGTATATAATAAAGCCGCGTCAGGGATATGGATCTAAAAAAGAAAGGGTAACCACACAGGAACAGTAGCACTGCTTTGAAGCTGGGTGCTGCCAGTCTGCAAAACTGAGTGGAGAACTTGCATACGCCAGGGTTGGAGCTATCGTGGAAATGTGCATGGCTTTATGCCAAGTTTAGGTTTTATACATTGCGATTTGAGCGTGGAAACGTTCGTACGTAACATGAGGCCCCTGGTGGTTAGGTGAAGGAAGTCCCTGGGAGTCGACTCAGGAGTTGCAGGAGTAACTATAGGTAGCACTTTTTGTTTCGAACAAGATTGAAATAAATTCACAGCTTAAAAATTATTCTGACTGTTTATTAGACTACTTCATTTTTAGCATTGGAAATAATTACTATGAACTTCGTGCAAAAGCTAGGTGAATAAGGTGTCACGCGCGTGTGTGTAATTAGCAGCTTAAGGGCTCTGATGATTATAATTACTGGCTGCTCAACAGGTTGGCGCTGTGTTCTAATGCATGTCCATTTTCCTCCCTCCTCCCCGGATGATTGACAGCTGTAACATCTCTGATGTACCTCTGGTGTCCATCCACCTGGACCGAGCTTTTTCTGCATGAAGGACAAATAACAAAATAACCAGAAGTTCGGCCATTTTGAGATTAGTTCACTGTGGAACCCCCGTTTAAAAAGACATTCTTTGCAGGTATTGTCTGTTTTTCTGCTTTTCAATTATACAGGGTCACCGGGTGGTGTCCCAACTCTTTATCGTGGTCCATCTAATCTCTTACAAAGGATTGACAAGCTGTGCTGATTGAATATTCTGTTCTAGTGAAATTTGTTCTCTTCAGCCTTCTGCCTTCTCCTCAGAAGAGGATCACCTGGTCTTCCTCCAGTTTTGTTTTTTGCACATCCATTGGACTATGGCAGTTACTGGATGGGCAAGCGGTGGCTTCTCAGTTCCTTCTTCGTGTCAGGTCCTGCTTTCATATGGATCTTTCCACCTTTATAAATGAGCAATGCCAGTACTAATTAAACACTCGGTTCGCACCAGGCTTTTTATCAGTGACTCAAAAGTTTTGACAGTAATGCACAATTTGTCAGCAGTACAATGTGGGTAAAACAGCTGTAATCGCTCCTGTGACATGTCCTGGGGATGTTTTGTGTACATACAGAAGTACTTTATTAAAAAGCTGAAAGGTATAAAATGGTAAAAAGGTTTTTGAATATGTGTTAGGGATAATTGATATGCTTTCTAAATAACCTGAAGCTTTTCTCTGCAGGAAGGTCTATTCAGGGACTGTTGCAAAATGCTTTTATAACAACATAACCCCATGCTTTGACATTCCCCTGCATTCAGCCAGTAAAAGAAGACCACATTTTGTGGAAATGATAACGATGGACTTATGTAAAGGTCTGCACATGAAACGATTATTACAATGTGTATACAATCCTCAGTTTGGTGGGAAGCAACTTATGGTGTCACAAAAAACAAATGGACCAAACTCTGTACTGAGACTGGATTGAAATGGCCTGAAAAAAATAATTTTGCTTTGATGTTCTTATTCTTTTTAATGACTTTGTTAACCATACCTGAAATAAATATTGGTCTGTAAGTTCTGCTAACTGTAAGAGAAATGCTTTAATTGTTTGAAAATATATATACATAGTACATTGTTCTTAGACAATTACTTATCATTTCCTTTCCTAGTTGATAGCTGCTCTTCCTGTCCCACCTCCAAATGTAAGTCACTTCTTTCCTACAGGTTATCTTAACTACACTCGAGAGAAACTCTACCCTTAAATTCTGTTAAAAACCTCTCTCCAATCTTGCTTTCTACTGGTAATGTAGTTAAGTATATAGAAGAAATGCTAGACCTCTTGCTGCCACCATGCACCTTCCACCAATGCACCTGTAAGCTCATTTTTCTCCATATCAACTGAGTCCAATATTGAGGACATCTAATCAGCTCCACTGTAGGCTCAAACCATTTGGTCTGAAGGTAGGAGACCTCTCAACCAGAGTCCTGTTCATCATAGATTGTCCTGGATACAGTATCTCTGTTCAATAGAGAATTCTGCTCCACATTAAGAATAGCTACTTGAACACGGAGAGTTCACAATAATTTGCTGTTAGCCTTTGTACCTTATGGGTCAGCTAAACAGACTAATTAATCCTGTTGAGTGGCCCTCCCACACTCAATATGAAATGGCATTTCTTCCAGCCTATTCCACTTCGTTCAAGCAACTATCTTGGTGTATTCAGATGACTCAATTTAATTTCCCATCTTCTGACAGTCTTTTGAATGAACACAACTATATAATTCTGCGACATAAAAATCACTTCTGGAATTCATTTGAAAAATAAAATAGTGTTTAACTTCATGATAATTGCTTTGTTTTTGACCCTCCTCACTTTTTCTAAAGTTCAATCTTCTCTGATTTTCCTTCATCCTCCAGTTCGCAACATTAGTCAAATGTAAGTTTAACTTTTACATTAACTACATATTTCTCTCAATCATTTATAAAAAAAATCAAATTGTATGGACTATTTCTGACTTCAGGTATCTCAGGAAAAGTCTTTTATGGCAAGCTGTACCATAAGTCATTGCTTTCTATACATTAAATAATTGTGTCATATATTCTCTCAAGGTTGTTCTGGTCACTTATCATGGCGTTGTAAAGTGGAAAGAATTTCATGATAGTCTATACTCATGACAATGATTACCATATAAGGCTATCATCCTTGTTTGCTTAAACAGAAATGTTTTGTGCCCTTAAAACTTCCATCATAACCGATATGATTTATATAGCGTGACATGTTGCCTGTGTCTGGCAGCACAGTCAGATGTGAACATGGAGTACAGAACAGTGCTCAGGACACTACCCAGTGAACTATCTATGTGGAAGGTCAGCATGGAGGATGTGATGCTGCCATTCCACGCATGACAAGTCCAAAATCCAGTTCCACAGAGGTTGTCCTAAATTGGGGAGTCTGGTTATTAGCTCTGAGGGTACAACAGTGTTAAACAGTGAGCTTTAATCTATAAATAGGCCTCTGGAATAACAGTTTTTATTAGATAGATAGATAGATAGATAGATAGATAGATAGATAGATAGATAGATAGATAGATAGATAGATAGATAGATAGATAGATAGATAGATAGATAGATAGATAGATAGATAGATAGATAGATAGATAGATAGATAGATAGTTTATTAATCCCAAGGGGAAATTCACATACTGCAGAAGCAGCATACTGATAAAAACAATATTAATTTAAAGAGTAATAAAAATGCGGGTATAACAGACAGTAACTTTGTATAATGTTAACGTTTACCCCCCCAGGGTGGAACTGAAGAGTCGCATAGTGTGGGGGAGGAACGAGTCTGTCAGTGGAGCAGGACAGTGACAGCAGTCTGTCGCTGTAGCTGCTCCTCTGTCTGGAGATTACACTGTTTAGTGGATGCAGTGGATTCTCCATAATTGATAGCAGCCTGCTGAGTGCCCGTTGCTCTGCCATGGTTGTCAAACTGTCCAGCTCCGTGCCTACAACAGAGCCTGTCTTCCTCACCAGTTTGTCCAGGCATGAAGCGTCCCTCTTCTTTATGCTGCCTCCCCAGCACACCATTGCATAGAAGAGGGCACTCGCCACAACCATCTGATAGAACATCTTCAGCATCTTATTGCAGATGTTGAAGGACGCCAGCCTTCTAAGGAAGTATAGACAGCTCTGTCCTCTCTTGCACAGAGAATCAGTATTGGCAGTCCAGTCCAATTTATCATCCAGCTGCACTCCCAAGTATTTATAGGTCTGTACCCTCTGCACACAGTCACCACTGATGATCACAGGGTCCAGGAGGGGCCTGGGTCTCCTAAAATCCACCACCAGCTCCTTGGTTTTGCTGGTGTTCAGTTGTAGGTGGTTTGAGTCACACCATTTAACAAAGTCCTTGATGAGGTTCCTGTACTCCTCCTCCTGCCCACTATCCAGATGTAAGAGATATGGCATCTTCTGTGGACCAGTTGTGATGATGTGCAACCAGGAGGTGTTCATTACTTTCTTGAATTATTCTATTTAATGTGTCTAAGCACCAGCCTCTCTAAGCACTTCATCACAAGTGGAGTGGGTGCCACCTGTCTGTAGTCTATTCAGAAAGTACACTTTTGTTTTCTTAGGAAAAGGGATAAAACTTTTGCCTTTTTGAAGCAGATGGAGACCACAGAATATACCCACTAAACATTAGATATGTCACTGAAGATGTAGTTGGCTGCTGCAGGTTTATTAAAAAAGTGCCCTCAGTTCTATCTGTAGTAGATGCTTTGGGCATATTAACTCATTTGAAACTCCTCCTTGCATCATGCACAAAAACAGAGAAGGGTGAATTGTAGTGCTCCAGGTAATCAAATAGCAGGCTGCTTGTTATCACTATAAAAGATACAAAATTCATTAAGGAACTCAGGAAGAGAAAAATTGGGTGAAATTGGATAAGATTTAACTTTGTAGTCCATAAGCTTCAAAAGCCCTGTGTCAGACATGCACGTCAGAAGATCTACTTATGGGTTCTGCTGAGGTATGTAATAACCCCCAGGACGAGAGTGGATGCTATCACTAATATTGTCTTCTCCTTCTCTCTCCGCAGCACTGAGAAACCACTCAGTGAGCTCCAGATTCCTGAAAGGAGGTGTCATTTGCTACATGGACGAACAGCTAGATGGAGCTCCCATTATGGTAACCTACAAAGTTTCTATTTTGGCCTGAAACCCTGGGTATTTCATGCCAAGGCGGGCATTACTGTTGTTTATTTTTCTCTGATTTTAAACAGTACCACCCTGTTGGCGCCCCAAATTTTGATCCGGCAGTCTGTTGTTCCTATGCCCAGTCACACCTGTTATGGTTTAGACTCGGTTTTATTAGAGCATTAGAACAATGATTACAAGAGCAGGCTATTTAGAGTAAAAAGCTGGCCTGGTTCATGTAAATTGTTGGTTTAAACATTATTTTTCAGTTTCTTTTTTTTATAAATATATATATATTTTAAGTTTAAGATTGGCAGCTCAAATTTATACACACCATAGTGACAACAGTGCTGAGGCCGGATGTGGTCTTACTTTCAGAGGCTTCATGTTGTAGTAATCAAACTTATAGTGCCCTGGGAAGACAGGATTGTGGAGGCCAAATAGAGGAAAAGGGGCAATTACGTACAGCTGATGCAAGAATGGCATAGGAATGGATAAAGAGTATGGTGGGTCCCCATCAAAGACAGGAGCAGAAGATTTGTTGGCTGCTTGGTCCGCAAAGCTTTCACTCTGCTTGTCATCACCAGGGAGATTAAGGAGTAGAGCTATCAGAACAGCCACAAAGGTTGCAGAGAAAGCCTCCAGATGGTTCTGGGTGAGGAGGAATTACTCATGAATTAACACTGCTAGTACACAACTCGGGGCCTGATCAGCCCTAGCTGGGTCACCTGGGCGAGGTGTCTAATGTTGAAAAACCTAAAACAACTGATGACCCAAAGCCTAGATATTTGCTAAACCTGTACATTATATATCAAAAATTGTTTTACCTCTTATGTGTCTGTGTTTAATTAGGTGACCTGACCCCTTAAAACTGATTTTTAGGTACCTGGAGGGCTGCCAATAAAACACCAGGCTAAAGATGAGGCTCTCCAGATTGGCATTGTGTTGTTGGTAAGTTTAATTTGGAGTACTTGTTTTAAGGATTCTTTTTTTGCCTCTATTATTTGATTACTGATTTCTGGTTTAAGGATCTGCGGTGGGTTGGCACCCTGCCCGGGATTGGTTCCTGCCTTGTGCCCTGTGTTGGCTGGGATTGGTTCCAGCAGACCCCCGTGACCCTGTGTTCGGATTCAGCGGGTTGGAAAATGGATGGATGGTTTAAGGATTTGGATGTGTTTGTGTTTTATCTTTTTTAGGAACACCTTTGTGCCTATCCTTTTGCTATTTATGTAATTAAATATTTTTTGTAATAAATTTTCATTATCTCTTTGAAGACCCATGAGTTGTACAGTATACACAGAATCTCTCTCTCTCTCTCTCTCTCTCTCTCTCTCTCTCTCTCTCTCTCTCTCTCTCACACACTCAATTAATATTTCAGTTTTCTAAAGCGAAAACAGTGTTTTGTTGCTGGACTTTTTGCTTTTGCGTATAGATAAACAAATAGTACTTTAGTTGAGAAAAAGCCCATTTTGAACAATAGGTTTCAGGCATGTTCTTAGATTTGGGAGGCTTAAGTCTCCATTTTAGCATTTTATGGGACAGAGGACATAACAAATACTGGCCAAAGTTTTGTAAATTATTACAGCTGTTAAATTCTGTCTCTAGCTTACTTCTGTTCTGATGTTTAGCCACTTTTAATGCTTTTCTCAGTTCATATTTGCATTTCATGTGTTTTTATGTCACCGTTTCAATATGCTTTGCTGCATGCCTTCAGTAAATTCTTGATTTCACTAGTAATCCCTGGTTTCTGATTATGAAATAACAAAAGTACTTTAAAACATTAAAATATTAGCACATTAGAAAAGTGACGATAACAGGCCATTCAGGTCAAAACAATCATCTCAATAACAAAGAATTTAGAAAGGTCAAAAAATCAAAAATGCAAACAGGAGCTGAACTTAGGAAAGACTTAGGGTGTTTACACAACTGTGGCATCAGGTGGACCAACCCCCCTTGGACTCAACATACAAAGGACAATGAAAACAGCAAGCATTAACTGAACAGAAGTACAAAATACATTGTCACACACGTGTGCATGGGAGGCAGCTAATAGGTTCAAAAGACGGTAAGTCCTCGCCAAACCAGGGGACGGCAGAGTGCACTAATCCTTACTCTTTTCCACTGACAGACTAATCACGGGAAATTCTGCTTGGGCCCGATGGCGCCAGTTCCGGTCCCAGCCCTGAAGACGTCATTTCCGGTTCCGGTCTGATGACATAATTTCCTGTTTCCCGCTTTATAACCACCATGTTTGCCTGTTTGCTTTGTTCTTTGCTATGGACTGATCTGTATCATTTGAACCACCATTTTGCTTCAACTTTGGCAGCCAATTGCAAGAATATGGTTGGCTGCCCACAAACCTCTTTTCTCGTGTTGTGTGGATCATTTGCAACATGAACATAAAATCCTTATCAAAAAGAATGAAATACAATAAGCTGGAAAACAAAAACATTTTTAAAAAACATAATACACTTAATAACACACAAAGAACAATAAAATAAAGAAATAAAAAACCTATTGAGCTATTGATGGAATGCTGGCTGTACCATAACGGCCAGATTTCATAACACTGAATGGATAAGTAGGATTTATCAAATCTTAAAGGTACGTTTTGTATTTTTCAAGATGCTTTCATTGATTAGAAAAAGATATCTTGCCCACACTGCCACTTTACATTGTAGTCTGTGGAGCACAGAAGAAAAGCTTAAAAACATAACAAATACATCTTTTTTAAGCCAAGACAGCTGTCTTGTATTGATCTATGTCTTGCAATAACACACACATTGTAAAATGGTTTATACCTGTTTTTATTTAACAAAAAAACACCAATACTATGAGAGTAAGCCATTGTAAAAGAAGACCAGCCGTGCACAATACCTCAGTACTTAGTCTTACTGCACAGCAACCTTTCACACTCCCAGTGCGCGGTTTCCTCATGATAGACCAAATCACAATAAACATTTCATGCCACATGGATGGTTTTCTTTTGATTTACTTCCATATTTACATGAAAATTTTCACAAGCAAATAAAAAATGTATCCTTACTATGAGAAAAATAGTACCAGGAATATGTGATAAAATGATTATTTCCAGATTCCTTTTGTTGTCACAAAAATGCATTGGAAACATGGAAGGCGCAGATCAATACTCGAGACCTGTCTTGGCTTGAAAAATAGATAAAAAGATAAACAAAACAAAGGTAAGAAAGCCAAACTAAATTGCTCAAGTATTTTGCCTTCTTGTGCCAACAGCTCTTTCTCTTGAGCAAGAAGTGAAGATGCCACATAAATGTGTATGAATATTTTCACTCTATCTTAATTGTATGCATCTGAAATGACACAAATACACAAATGTTCTCTAACAATGCACTGCACTGAAGCGCTAAATGGCGCTGGTGATGATGTCATGGCCAAAATGTTAAATAATACTATAAAAACTATTTCCACTATGACCACTAGGGGTGTTGTAGTATCGTAAACCCCACACAAAAACTCACCAACACAAGTTCTGGTTTCAATAAAAGGCTTATTAGCAAAGATACCTTGCAAAAAGGCAAAAGTGACATAAACACAAGTGCAGTACTCATCTTTTCTTTCTTTCTTCTTCCACTCCTCCTGGTGAGCTTTGTCCTCATCCACCTGACTCTAACTTGCCTGGATGAGGTTGAGCAACTGGGAAGTACTTTTGCTATTAGGACATAGCCCATTGGAAACACTTCTGTGTCAAACGCTAGTCCCTGAAGGTAGGGGTTGTAGATTTCTGCAGCTCCCCCTGGTGGCCCTCATGGAATGCTCCATGGGACTAAAGGTCCCAGCATGTCCTGTGAGTGTTCGTGTGGGAATCCCAACACAGGGATATTTCCCTCTAGTGTACTGGGGGATGAAAATATTCCAGAGTGCTCATTTCCTCCAGACCTCCCATTGCATTGGCCTCCCAGCCAGGTAAGAATCCTTGTTCAATCCATTCTGGGATTACAGTCCATGTGTGCTGCCCATTGCAACACCCTGAAATGACCTCACACACTTCTACTGTTCATAAAGAACTGTCTTTTCCATTTGTCATTAACTGTACTCCACCAAAGTATGTTCACCCCCTAGATAATATTTACCAGGGGTTATACCTGACCACCTTTTCACTAGTTTCTAGGTCCTTCCCCAGTATGCTTTGAGTTCTATTCCAATTACTTGGTGTAGTGATCACCAAAAGATGAGCAGAAGTACACTTTTTTGGACTTCTGATTGATTTTGTTGGATGCAGGTAAATGCAGATGTGCTGGTACAGTAGGCTACCCTACCTCAGTACATTATCAGGTCACAGTAAATTCAGACCCCTTGACCCCTGTCCAGTATTAGATAGAACATGACCAGTTTTGAGTGTTATGAGCAAAGTGGGTCCTTTCTAACTTTGACTGAAGTCCAGAGCAGAATGCACAGCAAATATATTTACGTAGTTAGATAGCTGAAGAGTTTTTCAGGATAAGTCTTTGCCCCGTAGTTGTCATTTAAGTCTAAAAGGCCTGATGTGAAGAGTCTCTAGGCATCACTGGTATAGATTTCATAAGACTGAAATGGTTGCCCCTGAAAGTCTATTGTGTTCACCTGCTTGCAGGGGCTCATTTCCCTCACAGAAAACATTTGATGGCATTTGATGGCATTTATTGTATTCTGTAAGTTAATTTTTCCAAGTCTGTGGTAACATTAATGTGTCTCTTGCAAATGGTCCGAGTCGTTTATGTTTGTTCTGTGTGGGCATCTTTCAAAATCTCGAAACTCTGTAGACATGAGAAAGTATTGTCAAAGGCATTGCACTGAATATACATGTTCCACTGAGTTAAATTCACCCCTTTTTTTGGAAAATAAAGTTAATATTACATTCTTCTGCTTGGTCCTGCTACTTTGCTCTTTCAACACTTATTCAGGATGGTCTTTAGTGAAGTAAACTATACAAAGTTGCACCCATGGCTCCTGAGTAGTTATTGATTTTGCTTTCTTGCCTGCCAGAAAAACTGCGCACAGCTAACTGGGGATTAAAACCAATTTCAGTAAAATGTTAACATTCATCATCAGTGTTTGTGTGGGTGAGATTGGTTTTAAATGCCACTCAAGCAAATTAAGGTAGCCTGTGGTACAGCAGGGTCTTGTTGCTTTGTGAAGACTAGGGTCATTTTCATAGACCACATGCTGATTGGGTGCCTCTGTTAAAAATAATAATAATAATTTTACTTTAAATTGCTTTTATTTCTTCATGATTTGGCTTTCCTAGAAAGGATTTGTGGGCTAGGACTAGGGCTGAGGCTAGGGTCACATTTCCTTAGCTTCTGTTGCTCCCCAAACTACACAAATGTTGTTGTTCTGGAATAGTCATTTACCTTCAACCAATCAGTTTTAAAGTTTTAATTTAATAAAGTAAGAAATGCAAAAATGGGGAAGCAAAGTACCCTTTTGGAAGAAGAAATAACAGCCCATTGTTATTCATGAAAACGTGTGCGAAGACTTTAGAATGTTACTCTAGGATGTGAAATTGTTATTCTGTGTATACATAGCCTGCATTATGATGTTAGAGGGTAACTTTAATCCTGTTTGAAAAACTATGACATTGTTGGAACAACAGCTGAGATGTATTTCTAATAATAAGAGAAACCCAAGGAAATTAGGTTGAGAGTAAGCAGGGTGAGATCTCATGAGAGGTCTCAGAAAAGGTACCTACCTACAGGACCTGTTAGCAG
The DNA here is from genome assembly GCF_900747795.2 of Erpetoichthys calabaricus. Lineage (NCBI taxonomy): Eukaryota > Metazoa > Chordata > Cladistia > Polypteriformes > Polypteridae > Erpetoichthys > Erpetoichthys calabaricus. Next base: position 258,111,364 of record NC_041394.2, on the reverse strand, counting down.
CTCTGAGTGTAAAGCGTTTCACCTTCTTCTTTTTGATTTTATTCTTCTTGTTATGCTTCTTTCTCCAACCATTTAACCTTACAGCATTGGGTATATTTGAGACTTGGCCCATCTTCATCTCCTCCTATCCAAAGCCATCCTCCTTATATCTACAATTGCATTTTTACCTTCCCTTCCAAATTCCATCACACTGTTCCAGAAGGTGGTCCTAGTTCTTTCTCATCTCCTGCATCCTTCTTTCCTTGCCTCAATTACCTGCTTTCTAATCTTTCCTCATGCATCCTCATTACATGTCCAAACCAGTTCAAGTGCCATTCCTTGATGGTCTTCACCAATATTAACCCTCAGGCCCTTTCCTTCTGCCACCCCTCTCTCCTTGTCTACCTAGTCGGTGTCCTGAGGTACCACATCTTGTTGGCTGCAATGTTGTGCCTAATTCCTATTAGTTATAGGCTAACTTTCCACAGCATACAACAATGCTGAATTGTAGACTACTGCTATCTAATTTAAATTGTAGAAAATATTATGTGCAGTTGCTCATCCGTTTTGTAATTTCCTGCTCTATCCTGCTACACTTTATGTATTGCGGTGTGTGGACCACACGTTTTATTCAGGTGGAGAAGTGTTTTTCTCTTGATCACCACTTCACAGCACAGTACACAAATTACCAAATACAACACAATCTTTGTCTCTTTCTGTCTCTCTCAATTCTCCACTCCTCTTCCCGCAAGCTTTATCCACTTCCACCTGACTGCACTCACGGACTGGTGGTGAGGCAGCTCCTTTTATAGTGCAGCATCTCCTGGCAGCTGCTTCAAACTGCAACTCCCAGCATGCCCTGCGGGATCCGTGGTGCTGTAGCAACCCAGGGGGGCTGCCCGCTAACATCTTGGGGGAAATAATGTCCTAAATACAGTATCTCCCTCGGTCCTTCCACCCAGTCGGGTAATGGCCCTGGCCATCCATCCGTCACTAGTGCCAAAGTATTCATTTATTGCCACCTACTCCAATTCCCTGTTTCTACACTGCAACCCTTTCTCTTCTGTTTCTCTATCCATTGGCCACTAAAAACCTTAGTTTTATCCATATCAGTCACCATGCCTATCCTTTCTGCTTTCTGTTTCTACACTCTTTCACATTTCTGCAACTTCTTTTGCTTCACTACCATATCATCTTGAATGATGATTCTCTTACATTGTTATCTTGATGAGCTTCAGTCAGAGGTCACTTACTTTTGCTGTAGCTAAGTCTCCATGATTAGTGATCTGTGTCAGACCTTTTTAAAATACATTTCCGTTATGCTGTCAAAAATGGAAGCATGGTGAGTTAGTCAATATCAGGGTGCTCAAGGGACAAATGGGGGGAGTGAAACAGTTATTTATGCAGTTTCTGTTTGTTTCTCTTGAATGGATGAACATCAGATGAAACCTTCAGCAAAGAAGAATACAACCACTGCACTCCTGGACATCAGTGCCAGTTGACTACCAGGCGCTGCAGAGTAAAGAAGGAAAGCTCTTCTTGTGACCGATTTTATCAAATGGAGAAGGCTAGTTGTTGAGCCTTGCACATTAGCCACTGTCTGTGGGCTTCATTCTTTGGTAATTTTTCATCTTTAGTTTACAGATTAAATGGGATTTCCTGGCAGGAGCCCCATCCTATGAACATCTACTTGTCCTTACCTATTTACAATGCTAATATGTATTTGTTTGCATTGATTGCCAACAGTTGCAATACATTTATGTTAGTCTTTCCATATCAAATTATTTGCCATCTGATTGTTTTTCTGTCAGAGGATGATAAACAAGCTGTATTTACCTTGTTGACATCTCTCCTTGTTGTCCACTTCATTTTGTCCTTTGTTATCATTAATTCAGACATCTAGTGAAGTAAAGAAAGGCTAGTGTGGTTTGTCATGGCTTGTCACATTACAACAGAGCCCGAGTGGTGACACTCAGCAGGTCACTGTCTGTGAATGACCTGGCAGCCTCTTAACTTACAGTCTAACTCTTTAACATTTATACCACGCAGCCCAAGAATCGTCAGAATCTGAACTGAGACAACGATGGGATTCGGGATGAAATGCAATTCTCCTCAAGGGAAAAGCTAGAAAAATCAAGGCAAATGAGCTTGAATTTGGTTGATCTAAAAATTCTACCCAGACACCATCAAAATAAAAGTTGATAAAGAAGGTTGCACACTAGGTTATGATAAACATTTAAATGAATAGATCATCCTTATCAGACCTTTTCCAGTGATCTTAAAAAAGAGCTTCAAAACAGTAAGGAGGCCTGGGTTCGCTTCCCGGGTACTCCCTGTGTGGAGTTTGCATGTTCTCTCCGTGTCTGTGTGAGTTTCCTTTAGGTGCTCTGGTTTCCTCCCACAGTCCAAAGACATGCAGGTTAGGTGCACTGGCGATCCTATATTGTCCCTAATGTGTGTGTGTGTGTGTGTCCTGCGGTGGACTGGTGCCCTGCCAAGGATTTGTTTCTGCCTTCTGCCCTGTGTTGGCTGGGATTGGTTCCAGCAGACCCTCGTGACCTTGTGTTATGATATAGCGGGTTGGATGATGACTGACCGACTGACTGACTTGCATATACTTATGGAAACTCCAACCCATTCATACACACCATTTTGGAGAAAGTGAGAAATGATGAAGCCCTTGATAAAGTAAGGAAATACAGACAAACCAACGAAATGAACATTCACATGTCTTATAATTCATATAACTGAGCAATTATTATGATGTGTGTTGATGTGACAAGCATATTAAAGCTCAAGAGTGATGAATATGATATTATAAGTGCCCAGGAGGACATACAGGCATTCCAGGTCAGAATCGATGAGGATTTCTCGCCTGCCCAGGAAGCCATAATGGAAGGATGGCCAAGTTGTGGACACAACTCAGCCAAGATACCTTATAATTACCGTCCTAGCTGGGATGCTGGAAAAAAGGATGGACTCATGAGAGGTTTATCACTGAAATTAATAGGTGGCAGTGTCCCTTGCATGTCGTCCCAGTTTGGACACCTGCAGTGTTGAATGGGAATTGCAGACCAGTAGTGAAGTCCAGTAGGGGTCCTTGGATGACAACAGTGGGCGCTACCAGAGGAAGAACTCCCTGGTTTTCTGACCTGGCACAATGTGCCGCCGGAAGTACTCCTGGCTCCACCTTAAAAAGAGCCCACCGCCACACCGCATAGAGTCAGAGTCGGGAGGCAGTAGCCAAAACTCACTGGAGGAGAGAGAGATCGAAGAAAGAGTAAGCAAACAAGTAGGCCTGTGTATCACCTACAATAATTGTCATAATTGAGCTCTGTGGATTAAAATTCTGTTTTATTGAACCCAAAGTTGTGTTGGGTCTAGTGTACCTGGGGTTTGGGGGCTTGGTGTTGCCCCCTACTGTTCACAATGTATACACTCGGTTTTTGTTTCTTTTTAAGAGGGCCAATGCTGCATATCTGCACTAAAGTAATTTTTTGTTTTTTTGTCAGTTTATGTTGCTTATTGTCCCTTCTCAGGGATTAGGCCGACTGCTCAGAAAGATCTCAGGTAAGCATTACTAAATAATGCCTGCAATGTTGGAAGCCATTGATCGCTACATTCATTTTCTGTAATTTTTTGGTTGTACATATAAAGGTAATTCACAGCAGTGTTCAGTTTTCCTAATGTAATTGTCACAATTGATGGCACACACATCACAATAAGGGCACCTAGCAACAATGACACTGCTTATATTAACTGTAAGCAGTTACATTTCATTAACACGCAAGTCATCTTTTTGTGAGACTGATAAACATTATGGCTTAGTCGCCTGGATCAACCCATGATTAATTTATTTTGAAGTAAAGAAGCATTGATCAGACGACTTGCTGATGGTGCTGTACATGGTGTCTGGCTTGTTGGTTAGGCAACTGGCTGAGCCATCAGTGTTTCGTATGACCTGTACTATTAATTATAACAGCAATCATGCCATTACATGTGCCAGATGATAGTGGCTACCCACTCAGGCACTGGCACCTTACACATTTGTCTGAACCACGGAGGAGAGGTGCTATAAGGCTGAGCATGAGTGCAAGATACTTTTGAATGCAGGTGGTGGGCTTCTGATGTGTCACATGGGGGTCTGCCCTACCAGTCAACGAAGGTCTCCGACATCCTGACTAAGTGGATTGGTATGACCCGTATACGGTTGTTTCAGGTTTGATGCACATTCACATATGAAAATGTACAAGATGATTGTGATTTACAAAGGGTGAGTTGCGTAAAAATATCTCAATGATAAGTTTCATAAATCAGATTTTTTTTTGCCCTAAGCATTTTCTTGTTTTTGGGCACACATACAGTATACTTTCAAGCTTGAATTCACATAAAGTTTTACAAATGAGGCCTCTGATATTAGTTTTTGCATGTAACTTTTATTTTTTTGCCCATTCCTGTTCTTGACACCCACTTCAACAGCTCTTCCACCTTTTACTTTCTATGCTGGTTGTACCATTTCCGTTGCCCCCGTGGTAGTATAAATTACCTTTAAAAAGTGGATGGTTGAGATGTAGAATTCCTGACAGTTTTGTGCTATCAAAGACACATCCTCCTGACTAATGATGAGTGAAACAGCAGAGATTCATTTATCAAACCAGCAATGTCATCAAGCCTTGTTAGGGCATATGGTCCTACTCTCATATTATGAAAAGTATTCATATAGAAGATGTAATTTTTGGTGGTCTACTCATGTCACGTATTTACAGTGTGATATGCTGGTCAGCACCTATTCACCCATGTGCCTAGACTTGGTTTTCTGATACGCTGCTCATATTCCCACCCTCACAATTGGCCATTGCCATTCAACACCCTCTTGGATTGAAGTCAGTCACAACCACTTGGCATATCTGAGGTAAAGTCATTCTATTAAATGATTCTTATTTTGTGTTGGACAGAACTAACATCACAAAGTGCTAGAACTATTTCAGTTCTGATATGAGGTGCCTTTTATATTTTCTTTATGTGGGTTCCCAGAGTTTCCTTTCACACGTCAAAGATATGCATATTTGTTTTTACAAAGATATTTGTAAAGATGTGTTTTTAAATTGGCTAAGCATCATCGCATCAAGTACATCTTGTGTGACTAGCTTCCATCCATAGCTAGTTACCTTAATATTACAAAACACAGCTAAAGCAGATATGAAGTTCATTTAGTGTGGACAAAGCTGAAAATCTACAGACCAAAATCTTTTATACAACATGTGTGATAACTCTAAGTGGACAGGGCATCTTTTCACCCCATAAATTATAAATGTCATCAAATCCATGACTGTTTTCTGTTAACAAACTCACATCTCCCTGACTAATGATGAGCGAAAAACAGCAGAGTTTTGTTTTGCATACAATCAATGTCATCAAGCCTGGCTAGGAAAGGTTTGGGAAAGCCCTAGTCTCATAATATATTGGGAAAAATCTTTCCTTATTTGTTAGATTAGATTAGATAGAACTTTTTTTGTCTCCAAAGGGAAATTTGGCTTTTTACAGAAACTGTTTTAAAAAAAATGAATTCATAAATAGGTAGAAAAGTAAATAAACAAATATACACAGACACTTTGGTCTGAACACACATCTGAATGACTATAAAGCAAGAGAATTAAAAAAATGTAAAGTTCTGACTTGGCTGTCCCAGTCACACTGAGGCCTTATGTAGACGTATTGCTGTTGGTATAAAAGAGCCCCGAATGCCTTTCTTCACACACTTCTGCTGAATGATTTGTTGGCTGAAAGTACTCGGTGTTAGTGTGTCAGAGAGAGGATGTGCAGCATTGTTCTTAACGGCACTCAGTTTTGTTTTAATTCTCTCCTTTGCTACTACCTGCAGTGGGTCTAGAGTGTGTCCTATAATTGAGCTTGCCCTTTTAATTAACTTGTTGATTCATTGGGCCTCTCTTGAAGTGATGTTACAGCACACTGCAATATAGAAAATCGCACTGGCCATGACAGAGTTGTAGACGATGTGAAAGATGTCACTTCCCACATTAAAGGAATGCAATCTCCTAAGGAAAAAGAGCCTGCTCTGCCCTTTCCTATATAGTTCCTCTGTGGTCTGGCCACTGGTCTGTAGTCATTAGGGAACATTGCAAGATGTTTTTCATAGCACAGCAGTGACAGTTTCTGGAGCCATGGGACAAACTGAAGAGGAGACTGAGGACATCACAAAGTTGAAGTCAGCACAGGCCATAAGAACTCGTGGACAGACTCCATCTGGTCCTGTATGTAGCTTCCTCAGTTGTCTCCTTACTTGGTCTTCAGTTACAGTGGAACCTCGGTTCACGACCATAATTCGTTCCGAACTCTGGTCGTAACCCGATTTGGTCGTGAACCAAAGCAATTTCCCCCATAGGATTGTATGTAAATACAATTAATCCGTTCCAGACCATACGAACTGTATGTAAATATATATTTTTTAAAGTTTCTAAGCACAAAACTAGTTAATTATACCATAGAATGCACAGCGTAATAGTAAACTAAATGTAAAAACATTGAATAACACTGAGAAAACCTTGAACAACAGAGAAAACTAACACTGCAAGAGTTCGCGCTATAGCGCTACGAACCGCTCGCTAAAAACATTCTTTTAACGAGTTTTAAGCACAGGGTAAAAAAATGAACATTTGAAAATCCGTAATTTAATAAACCACCAAGAAAAGTAACATTGCAACAATGCACACTACGAACCAATCACTGTAAACAGAAGTGAAAACAAAAACAAGCCCAGTGCATTCTTTAACTTCCTTCTCTGCCTTACGCATCCAGTTCTCTCTCTCGCTCGCTCTCTCTCTCGCGTGCCTGTGAGTGTGTGTGTGTCTCTCTCGCGCGCTTGTGTATGTCTCTCTCTCTCGTGCGCCTGTGTGTGTGTGTCTTTCTCTCATGCGCCTGTGTGTGTGTGTCTCTCTTTCTCACTCACTGCACAGGGAATGCACAGGGAGAGACTGAACATGTGCGGAAATCATCGGCGCGCAAAAACCGAAAGGGAAACTGGCTTGTTCGTATACCGAGTGTGTGGTCGTGAACAGATACAAAAGTTTAGTGAACTTTTTGGTCGTAAACCGATTTGTACGTGATTCGAGTTGACATGGTAGGAGTTGTTAATGTAGTAGGGATGGTGTGGGGATACCTGACATTGGAAGAAGGTGACAATGAGAAGGAAAATGTATTAGAAAATCAGTTCTGGGCATTAGCTTTGTCCACATCCCCTTCTAGGACCTGAGCCCTGGATTGCTTGAGTCCAGTAATTATATGCAGTCCATTTCAGACATCCTCCAGATTAACATGAGTGAGTTTGTTGTCTATTATAGTTTTGTAAGCTTCCTTCCTTCATACAGCTTTTTCTTTAACACACTCTATACATCCTTCAAAGCCTATTTGTCACAGTAATTGAATGCTCTCCTTTTCTCATTCAGGAGATTGTTTAGCTCCTTAATAATCCAGGGTTTGTTGTTTGAAAATCAACGCACTGTCTTTGTGGATGGTTATAGTTACACATTTACACCAACTCCTCTAACAGCATTATTTGGAGGAACACCTGAAGGGACAGCATTCCATCATGAAAGCCCTTTTCTGATGACACTTGTCACATATATGCAACTGGGAGGCAGCTAGAGGGCCTGACTAATAGTAGTACCACACCAGACCAGGGGGTGGTGAGCTGCACTAACTCTCTCTCTCAATCCTCTGCAGACCATCCACAGGAAATCCCACTAGGTTCCGGTGCTATCAATGATGTCACTTCCGGTACCGGCACCATCGATAACATCACTTCCGGTACCGGCACAATTGAAGACGTCACTTTCGGTCCCGAAGACGTCACCTCTGGGTATGGTGCTGTTAATGATGTCACTTCTGGTCCCGATGACATCACTTGCAGTTCAGGTCCTGATAACATCACTTCCTGTACTGGCCTTTAAACCCATCATCTTGCCTCCATACCATCAGTTCTGTTCTGGACTCTAACCTGTGAACATATCTCAACAATTTACCCATTTTGCAGCCAAGGCATATTATATGGGTGGCTGCTCCAAATCTTTTTGATGTTTCTTGGTCATTTTTGTGACACACTACACTCCTTATCATTTTATCTTAGTCAGCCAGAAGAATTCCCATACATCCACTACAAATCAGGAAGGGTCAAAGGCATTTTTTGGATTCATCAAGAATTTAACAATGATGTTGTAAAATATATAAGTTTAGCTTCTATTAACCTGCTTGGCATTTCAACATCTATGTGGAACAATTTTATATTTTGTTCTCTGATCCAATAGTTCTCCAAATTAATGGTATTGAGCTTGATTTAAAACTAAAATATAAGTGAAGTACCACTGCAACATCATTTGTAAAATCAATAATTTAAAGAAAAGAATTTGGATGGGATTTTAGGACAACCTACAGTAGTGATAAGCTAACCAAATGAACTTGATGGACTGTTTGTGGATGTATTTCCCAAACTTTGCCTGCTCTGTGTAGTTTGCATGTTTTCCCTGAGTTTATGTAGGAACTCTAGAGTACACAAAGTCCTCAGAGAAAATGGATGGCTGGATGGAAGGATGGATAAGCTCATGATATAAGAGCAGTAGAAACTGTGATGCAAAAGAAAACAACAAACCTCAACAAAGGAGGCTTGCTAGGACTCCAGTAACACAACTCAATGCTAAAGCTAAAAAAAAACTTTTGAGTGTCTCAAAAAGAGATGTCAAATTGTGCCCTCATCCACATCACATTTCATGAACGATACACATTTTTGTTAAAAAAGGAGCCATTTCTGTAAGTCAAACGACATTGATTTAGTGTATAAGAGAAAAAGGTGAAAGTGCTGACTTACATGGCAACAGAATGACGTTTTAGATCTACATAATGATGATGATTGCTATTTTATCTTTGATAGCTATGTTTCTGAAAAGAATTGGAGTACTCTGTATCCTTGGGACACATTCATATAAACAGTTAAAGCCGCTCTTTAATGCTCCGACAAATGAAGCCAGTTCTCAGCATTGATTCAAGCACATCTAAATTGAATGACATTGATTTTGAAGTGAGAATCAATCTTCTAACAGAAGTGTTGATTGATGGGTCCTCAGGATAGAAGCGATAACATTTTGGGGAGCTTTTACTTTCGTTGAAAGAGACACAATCCTGCTATCTTGTAATTTCTATATCCCAAGGCCACCTTTTCTCTTCAGAGTTCTGTCTGAACCATTTTAATTTTCGGAGAGTTCTTATCGCCATCTTCTTTGTCAGCTATCATTTTCCTGAATCGCCTGCCCTTTCTAAATGACACACAGCAAAGGTCATATTTCATTGAAACTGACAGGTATTTTGTTTTCCGTAGGTTTGTGATTGAGCTTGTATATTTAGTTGTATATTAAACACCAATCAACAAGAAAAACAAAGCTGTTAATGTTTATTCCAAATGAAATCCATATCTGATGTTTTTCCTTTGCTCTTAGTGTCATATCAAAGTGATATTTAAATCTGAAAAACACTAGATTTTGTTTCTTTCTTTCCAACATACAATGCATCAGTGAAGAAACTAGTTCTTTCCTATTATACAGTTTTAATGCTTGTTCTACCATTTCTGTTAATGCAGTTATAATACAGATTACCATTAAAAGCAAACTACATAAATTAGCGTCACAGTTTCTGGAAGTTCCAATATGGCAAAAATCACTTCGGGCTGCTTTCTTGGTCTCATCATGTCATATATTCCTGATATGCTGGTAAGCACTTATTGGCCCACTCAACTACACTTGAATTTCTTAAACACTGAGCACACTCAGACCCACCATTGGCAATTACCATTCTGCACCATCTTGGAATTAAATCAATCTAGGAAATTCAACACAGAAAATAAAAGTTGTCTGTTTCATATCAACAACAACACTTATTTCTATAGCACATTTTCATATAAAGGGTGTACATGTCACACGGGAACAAACTTTTGAATTGAGGACATGACTCTGGACCTATAAATGAGCAGAAGGGCCAGATCTTCAACTCAAAGGTTTGATCCAGTATGAATGTGTTTCCCCTGCATGCACTGCTCTGAATTTCCGGAAGTATTTATTTAATAGTATTTTATCAAAATAATGCATGCCTTTTGCCTGTAGTGAGCGTATGACCGGATGACTTGATATGTGGATTATTTGACAAGAGTAACAAGAGATGTTTTATAACTGACATTTTTATATTGTTTGCCCTGATCCGGCATTGGCCATCTTTGGCTCTCATTCTGTCAGAAATTTTGTCATCTCTGATCTCCATTAAAATATCAGATTGAAGATTTTTCTTGCTCATCACTACATTGGTATCTATCTTGGTAAATAGATATATGTCTGTGTGTCTGTCCAGTTGTTATGTCTCTGTCCTCCCACACGATGAATCCCATACCAAATGACATGACATAAGAAACATAAGAAACTTAAGAAATTTGACCTTTCAGTCCATTAGGCTCGTTTGTTTAGCTAAAGCTAAGCTCTCCCAATATCTCATCCAGGAAACAGTCTGAGACTTGCAATGGATGAATTCAGTTAGGGAATTGTTTTATGAGGTTCAAGTACACTTCTTTTTCTGTAGGTGTTGAGTTTGCTGTACTGAGTATAGGGAGGTTCAACTAACTCAGTTCTAGAGGTCAATATTATATTAAATGTGATATTGCTTATTTTTTCTGTAAAAAATGTTGCAAAAGCTTTACGATCAGTTGCCGACACTTTCTTCGTTCACTCCACAAGTGTTGCAGTTTATTTAACAGTAGCAGTTTTGGATTACCAACTAACCAACCCCCATTAAATTTGGCATTATAAAGCAAGGACTGCATATAGAAAGGCACACCATTTCACATTGGAACATTAGAACATTAGAAAAATGTAGACAACAACAACAACATTTATTTATATAGAACATTTTCATACAAATGGTGTAGCTCAAAGTGCTTTACAAGATTAAAAAAAGAAAAGTTATAGTTATAAGTTCTCAAAAATAACATTAGGCAATACTAAATAACAAAGAATAAAGTAAGGTCCAATGGCTGGGAGGACAGAAAAAGAAACAAAAAAAAAAAAACTCCAGAGGGCTGGAGAAAAAAAAAAAACAAAATCTGCAGGGGTTCTGAGGCCACGAGACCACCCAGCCCCCTCTAGGCATTGTACCTAACAAAAATGATCTAAATGAGTCCTCATGGTTTTAAGGATTCATGTGGAAGAATTAAATGATGATGGCCATATGGACATCTGGCTTTCAATCAATCAATGTAGGAACATCACGGTGCTTTGCTCAGGTGGTGGTGGCACAGATAGCAACCTCAGAAAAACCGGAAGAAGAATAGCAGAGAAAAGTAGGGGTTAGTATGGATTGCGGAGCCATGATTAAAGCAATAATTCGATGCATATATAGTTTATCACGGTTACACTAAAATGTAGCTATGAGAAAGCCATGTTAAAATAATGAGTTTTTAGCAGTTTTTTAAAGTGCTCCACCGGGTGAATTTCTATCAGTCAGCTATTCCAGATTTTAGGTGCATAACACCAGAAGGCTGTCTCACCACTTCTTTTAAGTTTAGCTCTTGGGATTATAAGCAGACACTCATTTGAAGATCTAAGGTTACGATTAGGAGTGTAAGGTGAAAGGCATTCTGAAATATAGGATGGAGTGAGATTATTTGAGACTTTGTAAACCATAAGCAGTATTTTAAAGTCAATTCTAAATAGCACAGGTAACCAATGTAATGACATCAAAACTGGAGAGATGTGTTTGAATTTTCTTTTCCTAGTTAAGATTCTGGCAGCTGCATTCTGCACTAGTTTCAACCGTTTGATGTCTTTTTTGTGTAGTCGTGAGAGTGGTTCATGACAGTAATCTAATTGACTAAAAACAAAAGCATGAAATAATCTTTCAGCATCTTGCAAAGTTATAAGGGATCTAACTTTTGCTATATTCCTTAAGTGAAAAAATGCTGTCCTGCTAATCTGATTAATATGCGATTTGAAATTTAGGTCAGAGTCAATAAGTACCCCTAAATTCTTTCCTCTGTTTTTAAGCCTAATTGATCAAGTTTATTTCTAACACCCTCACTATATCCATTTTTGTTAATCACAAAGATTTCTGTTTTCTTCTTATTTAGTTTCAGAAAATTACTACTCATCCATTGAGAAACACATGTAAGATATTGGGTCAGTGAATCAAGAGAGTCGGTGTCATCAGGCATTATTGATAAATACAGTTGTGTGTCATCAGCATAGCTATGGTAGCTCATGTTATTCCTTGACATAATCTAACTTAATGGTAGCATGTAGATTGAAAAAAGCAGTGGACCCAGGATGGATCCTTCTGGAACACCATATAGAATATCATGTGTCTTCGAAGTATAATTACCACAATTAACAAAGAATTTTCTACCTGTTAAGTAAGACTGGAACCAATTTAAGACACCGTCTGAGAGGTCCACCCATTGACTAAGGTGATTTCTAAGAATATTGTGATCAATGGTATCAAATGCTGTACTCAAATCTAAGAGGATGAGAACAGATAAACGGCCACTGTCTGAATTTACCCGCAAGTCATTGACTACTTTAACCTGTGCAGTTTCTGTACTGTGATTTGTTCTGAAACCTGAAACTTGTTAAGAACAGAATGTTTATTCACGTGATTATTTAGCTGAATAATGACTGCCTTTTCTAGGATTTTACTTAAGAAAGGCAGGTCAGAAATAGGTCTAAAATTGTCAAAAACAGAGGAGTCGAGATTATTTTTCTTGAGTAAGTATTTAACAACAGCAGTCTTAAGTCTGGGAAGACCCTCATATTTACTATTTGAAGAACACTATCAATTAGCACTTCTTTGAAAAAACTTGTTGGTATTGGGTCAAGGACACAGGCGGAGGGTTTCAGCTGAGAAATGATTCTATATAAATCGGGTAAATCTATCCTGGTGAGAGAATTTAATTTGCCTAAAATGGAATACTGGGATTTAATAGGATTAGTATTAGTATTAGGGGGATGTACTATATTATTCTAATATCATTAATTTTGTGATTAAAAAATATTACAAAAGCCTCACAAGTATCACTGGAAATTTTTTGGAGGCATTCCATTGAGTGACCTGGGTTTAGCAAACGATCAATGGTAGAGAATAAAACTCTTGGATTACCAGCGTTATTATTTATAATTTTAGAGACGTAGCATCGTCTCTGAAGACGGACTATGTTGTTGCATTCTGTTATTTTAGCCTTCAATATATCATAGTGAACTATCAAATTAATTATTCTTCATTTATGCTCAGCTATCTGGCATGTTTTCCTTAAATTAGACACTCTTTGGGTGTTCCATGATATAATAGTGTTGGAGGATTTTTTAACGTACTTTTCAGGAGCGACTATGTCAGCAGCAGCTCTCTCTTTAGCATTAAATTTTCCACCTTACTATTTACATTATTAACACTATTGTAGTAAACACTACAATTAACATTTTTTAAAATGTTAGCAAACTTTGAAGCTGCAGTTGCATCAAAAAAGTGTTTTTAACAATACACTTCTCATTAGTTGTAGCTATTAGTATTTCTACATTAAGTAATAAGAGAAAATGGTCTGATAAACCAATATCCACGATCTGCCTCACATCAAATTTTAAATCTTTAGTAATCACTAAATCCAACATGTGCCCCCCCCCCCCCTTGTGTGTTGGTTGGCGAAATTGCAGGCTCAGATCAAAAGAATTGAGGAGGTTCATAAATTCTTTTGTTTTCGGGTCACACTGATTATTGATATGAAAATTAAAGTTGCCAGCAATTAGGAACCTGTTATAGTTAATTATTATAATTGACACTATTTTTGCAAATTCCCCAAAGAAAGATGCATTATATTTAGGAGGTCTATACACGAACAATACTAGAGACTGAGAAACTCCTTGAATAACAATGGCAAGATATTAAAAAAAATACAAACGTGCCAAAGCCAACATCTTTACACTTTAGCCAGCTCGATTAAATATTTCCTAAACTGTTGTCATTTTTGCCTTGGTGGACCGCATGAGTAAAGCTGGAATTCAGAGGTTCAGATTCAATTAAAACAGCTGCACCATCAGTGCTAAGCCACATTTCACGTAATGTTAGAAAGTCAATTTTCCTAATATTAATAAGATCGTTGATGAAAAACGTTTTATTGGTCAACGCTCTGATATTAAATAAGGCCATATTTAAGGTCTTGGAAGAGCAGAGCTGAATTGGTGGAGCGTTATGGCTGTTCGAAATGGTAATTATGTAATTCATATTAATGATGCTTCGTGTGGATTTCTTATTTAATCTATAGTCTTTTGTTATAGTTTTAATACGGTGTACATCTGGAGGTGAAATGGTAATTAAATTATTCGCATTTATTCCGCATTGTCTGGATTTTTCACTTAGTCTGAGGTTGGTTATTTATGGAATTAATGCAGGAAGAATTCTCTTCAGAGTTATCATATCCTAGCAAGGCATTATGGAAAGGATTTGGATTAAAATTACTTAGTCAAGTGGGACAAATTACCTTACAGATATTTTTGGAAAGGACCTGGGTGCTGAATCTATAGACCATCTTGCCTGAAAAAATGCGGCCTTCCGCAGAAAAGTTTCCAGTTGTTCAAAAAACTGATGTTTTGTCCCTCGCAGAAGCCTTTCAACCAGTCAAGAACAGGCCAAATTCAGCCCGACAAAGCTCACCAGTCCTATTCACTTAATTCTTCCAAATAACATCAAGTTGAGTTTTGAAGGTCCTTAAAGTTCTGATGTCTACCACACTATCTGGTAACGTATTCCATGTGTTTATGATTTTCTGTTTGTGCAAATAACATATTCCCAAATGATCAAAAAAGGGGGAGTGCTTGAAACCTGTTGGCAGATTGATATTTGATACTTAACTCTCTGTTGCTTTCCGTTTTCCCAAACTTTCTGTATCATTCACCCGAGAATTCTCATTATATGAACTGCTAAAGCACATTAATATCTCCAGTCTCTCAATAGATGCACCATTTTCTGAAAAAATACAACAAAGCCATTATGGGTACACTCTTTGCAACATCAAGTTATTTATATTTGAACAGCTTGTTGTCATTTGTGACACCATTAAGAAAATCTTTAAAGGTGAACTTGGCTTTGGGAAGTGGTGGAGGTCAAGGAATAGCAGCAGAAACTCAGGACTGTGAAAAGCTGATGAACACCTTGGATTGGTACTGATCACTGGGGGGCAATGGAGCCTCCATGAATATAAAATTAATTGAACCAGAGGACAGATAAACAGCCTATTATATGGATAAAACTGAATGCAGAGAGTGGCAATGATACTAATTTTTTAATAAGTTGGTTTCCTTGGTATTTCCTTACATGTGTTTTTGTAATTGAAAGATACCACAGCATTTACTCTTTTTGCCAAGATTTGTCATTAAAACTACTGACCAAGAGACTCTTCTGTAGGAGGTTTAGCCAGTCTGCATGTTAATTTTTTGTAGATTTTATTTCAACTGCAGTCCAGGCCAAGAATGCTAGGGTCCTTCAGGCTCTAAGACCAAGCATGCAAAGTCAGTGATGTGGCTTAGTGAGATGTCAGATAAACTTTGTTCTGGAATGCCAGCAGCCGCTGTTGACCATATCCAGCTGGCTAGAGACATTGAGACTACTGATCCCATCATTGATCACTGCCTCAAGGTTAAACATTAACTCACCTCTGCTATGCTCTCATACTCAGAGACCCTTAAGGATCTCAGACGTCACTGACAGATTATTCCAAGCCAGTACATCCTTCACAATCTCTAATGTCATCCGCCAACTGTGAAGGACAGAGAATCAGATGTCCAGACCTCGCCAGTTTTGGCATCTTTAGACAGCAGCAACCAAAGTTTTTTATGGAAATGAAATGTCACAGAGTTCTAGGTGTAAACTAGCCAGACAAATGTTTTGCTTGTTACCAATTTTATGTTATGTACAGGATTTTATGGATTATTTCATGGTTACTGTATTATGAAAAGTTCTGCCATGTTGTGATCTTAGATTTTGTACTTACTAGAAGTTGTCTAGGGGAAAAGACAGGGTGAAAAGACGTAGGTCAAGAAACAGTGCAAAGGACAAAACCAGAAGACAAAAGCATGATTGACAGAGCCCAAAATGCTAACTAGAAATCAAAGTTAAAAAGTCAAGTATCAAAAGAAACACAAAGATGACAAGCAAAAAGTATTGTGAATATTGAGGAATTGCTTGGATGAGCTTTATACTGGTTCACCAGTGATTTCATTGTCATACCGTCCCAATGCATTATGGGAGGAAAATCTATGAAAATAGTTGACGCAAAAAATCCCTGTGCCAAAACACAATGGCATCGAGACTAACATTAAAAAAATGATAAAGTTATAAATAATGTTTTCAGTCAAGAAATTAATATCACAAATTGATTCTCTGCACATGAAAACCTCCCAAAACATGTATAACATAATTTAATAACACACAAAGGATCCAGGAAGAATTATGGAAAAATGTCAATCATGTTTGTTGTTCTTTCTTTCTTTCTTTCTTTCTTGCTTTCTTTCTTTCTTTCTTTCTTTCTTTCTTTCTTTCTTTTTTTCTTTTTTTCCTTAAACGTCTTTCTATCACTTTCTTTAGCTTCTACTTGATTTTGCCTCCTACATTATACAGCACTATTTCTGAAATCTTGTTTGTATGTTGATTATGTGTTGCTCTGACCTTCACCATTTTTAGCTTGTTTAGCTCTATTGAAGCCCTGCCTGGCTACAAATTTAATTGGCCAAAGTCTGCCCACCTTCCTGTGAATTCTCACTTTTGTCTTCTTTTTGTCTGTCTCCACTGTTGAAAATACAGTAATTAAACACTGTTAATTAACAACATTTCCTCCTTTCTACATGATAGAGCTGCATCAAAGTAACAGCATATTTTTAAGAACATTGAAGAATCTCGTGCCTCCTCGTCCTGTCTTTCTTAATCCTTTTCTTCAAAACTGACTGTTTTAAAAATGAATTTTGCTCTTGTGGTGAAGCGATTCAAGGGGTGTATTAATTGTTTTATTTGTTAATTCCTTTAATTTTTTTTGATTCTGGTACAGCCTATTTTAGTGAGTGTCAGTGTGAAGTGTGCACGTCAATGGGCACATGAAGGTTACTTGATGGTTGCCGATCTGCAATAGCTCTGCAATCAGCAGGTGCCAGCTGAGTATAAACAGATAAAAAAAAAGAGTGACCTTAGTGTAGATGGAGTGTGAGCACTAGGGAGCATAATAACATCTCAAACCCCAGACACAACCTAACAGACACAAGTTCCAGTATGAAAAGGTTTAATGAGTACTAATACCTCAACAAAGGCTTCTTTACATTGTTGCACAAAAGCCCCGAATGATTCTTCCTTCTTTTTCTCTCTGTTCTCCCCCAGTCCTCCCAGGCAAGCTTTGTCCACTTTGCACCCGACCCCAACTCTCATAGCCTAATGGAATCACTTCAGGGTCAAATGGAAAGTGAAGATCGTGAATCCTGTCAGCTCCCCCAGCGGCCCAGCTGTGCCCATGTGGGAATCCTAACCTAAGGATGCTGCCATCATAATGAACAGATGGAAACCATAGCAATGTTCCATTGTCTGCCCCTTACCTTCCATATTACTGTCTTGATGGCCCGGTAAATGTCTCTGCTCCAGGATGCCAATGCACTCTTTATATTATTAGCATCTTCTGTCAACCTCCTGGAGATAACATGAACTGTCTTGTTTTACCTCATTCTGGTCTCCCAGACAGGTAATGGACCAGCATCCATCCTGAACAGGGTTCCAACCAATGGATGCTGTCCATTACTGAAGGTTGTTTTGGATTTGGATTTGAGACAGAGAGAATATGATCACTGGAAAGGAGTGGTAACATTTAGGATGATGAGTTGGGCAGCATTCGTGGTATTGATTAATCTGTGGAGAGTAGGATGGAAGGTTGGGCAATGGCTCCATGAGGTGGATGTGCTCTCATTGTCTGACTAAAAGAACAGAGGAGCAGGCGAGAGGAGGAAAGGCCACCAGTGTTGGTTGAAGTAGGAGAGTTCTGACATAGTGGCAATCCTGACATTAGCACAACTCTGAGAGCTGTGGCACCTGAAGACATTGTAGTTCTGGGCCTGTAGTGGACAAGAATCTGGCAGGGTCCATTAGGGGGATCTCCTGTGTTCCCACGGAGGACAGGGAAAGAGCAAAGAAGTCGCAAAAATGGGTTTATCTCTTCAGTTTACATTTTAATGTATGTATTAAATTGCAGATCTATTGTATGATTTATTAATTGATTTAGAATATGCACTGTTTGCGCCATTGTGAGCACTTAATTCTCAATGTTGAAAATAAAGTCTTGAACTTTTGAACAAAATGTCTAGCTTGTTTGCTCCCTTGCCCTGGTCCATCCTTTGTTTGTGACTATCAATGACCTGGATGAAGGAAGGTGACCATGGGTTCAGGGCATTACAGCCCTCACTTCAATTTAATTTGATTTTGTACTCAGCAGTTGCCAGTCGTTCAAAGATGGATAGACAGCAGCCCGCTCCACTTAAAGCTATGACCTTTTCAGCTTTGTTTTTGCATCAACTACCTCTCTCTTCTTTGTTTTAATATACATATTTTCATGTTTTTGTCTGGGACACCATTCTAGAATTCCTCCTTTGCCTGCAACATTGAGCCTTTTGTAAGCCTTAAAAGACCAGGCCTTCCTGTAAGGTTGTTTGCCCTCTTTGGCATCTTGAGAATGTCAAGTTGTTGGAGATATTCTACCAGTCCACAGTAACCAGTGTGTTGTTCTATGCCTCATACAGGTACTTCTGGGAAAGCAACCTGAGTTCAAAAGAAGCACAATGCAAGAACAAACTTATGTGGAAAAAACCCGCTCCATCACAGGGTGAACTTTGGACACACTGGAAGCTGTTATGGAAAAAAGGATGACGGCAAAATTGGATGCCATCATGAAAAATCGCCTCCATCCCCACTAGGAGGCGCCCTCTTGGAGCACTTATAGCCGCGGACTAATTCCACCACATTGTGATAAGAAGCACCTCTGGGGTCTTTTCTGCCTGCTGCTATCAGGCAATTCAATGTTTCTTCCCTGGCACTCACTAAGTTTATTTATTTATTAATTGATTGATTGACTGATTGATTGATTGATTGATTGGTTGATTGACTATATCATCTATCCTGTTAATCTGTTTTCTGTTTTTTTATGTATCTGCTGTGGTATGCATCTGAATTTCCCCACAAAATTAATAATTTTTATCTAACCCTAATCAAATCTAATGATGTATTTCTGCTCACCTTTCTCTTTTTTCCTTTCTATGTTGCTACCCTTGGCAGGAGCCCTTAGGGACACCACACAAACACCCTGGGCTCCCAGCAGTGCCCGTGTACTTGTACTGGTATGGTGACTTATGTTGCCCTTGCTAATTATTATTTTTTTAATGTCAGAAGCTTGAATCTGGGCCTATGCCATCTTCTAATGCTTACAGTTCCTATCCGTACTGAATTCCTAAGCACACTCCAACATATCTTCTTAACTGCCACACAATGCATTACACTAATATTTAATTAATAGTGGTGTATTTGAAAATTTCACCCATACTACCATAATCATCATTTGTATAAAGATATTTTCTCAGATTCTGTTCTATACGCCTAAATATATTGGATTAGATTATGTACAATGTGTGTATGGTAAATACAAGCTGACCACAAAATTTCTGGCTGACATAGTTATTATGTGTTATTTTACACTGTTAAATGAGGTGAAACATTATTTTATGTCACCACAGCTAGTTTAGACAGCATTGTTTTCTATAAATTGTGTCAATGGCAACTACTACTATGAAGACCATTTACAGGAAACTCTTACCTCCCTTCTGTCCCATATCACTCCTGCCTAGATTCAATGTCTAAAGTTAATATTCCATATGGACAAAGAATAAAATGGTGATTAGTGATAACAGAGTTGATTATTCTGTAACCTTATTTGTGAGATTCTCCTATCCACCTTATGTCTAACCCCTTGTTCTTGAAATGGATTCAGGATAATATATAGGATTTTCTTAGTTTCGGAATCTCACCGGTAAAAACCAGTATAGGAGCAGAACTCCAGTGGTGTGGAATATTGGTCCCAAAGCCACACTGCATGGACAACTAAGGAAATTTATGGAAATGGTGAAGAATGGCAATGTTTTTAATTATTTCATTTTATCCTTCAAAATGAATTTCAATGAGAAACTACAAGTGCGACAATGCACACCGATACCTCCACAGCACAAAAATGGGTCAAGTTCTCCTTTATCAAGTCAGAGACATGGGTTTTATGTCTCTGAAAGTGGAGATACCGCCCAGGCAGACAAATAAAAACAAGAACTGCTCCATATACATGCTCATTTACTCTGCTGGTACTGGCTGTGCCATTGTGGGCCAAGTAAATTTTGTGGAGACGCTGCTGCAATTTTGTGGAAGGTAAAGTAGTTTTGTTGTAACTATAATGCATTGCCATCTCTCAAAATACTGTGAAGTTGGTTTAAATATTACTGGCAATACAGGGGGTCCTCAGGTTACAACGTCTCGACATACAACGTTTCGAGTTTACAACGTTCACTCACATAAAAACTTAAAACAAATTGAGACATGAGAAGGAATAAAGGTAAGGATTTTTTTTTACACTCATTTTTTATGTTACTACAGTACAGTATATTTATGTCCTTTTCCTTTTTCTGTAGCTTAGTTGTGTTTATGTTCTAGATTATGATTTTGCAAATGTGTTAGGATATGTAAGTGACTTAGGTTAGGATGTGTTTCGACTTACACCAAAATTCGGGTTACATCACTGATGTAGGAACAGAACTGTGTCGTAACCCGAGGACCCCCTGTACTAAATTGTCATTAGTTTGTGCATGTGCATGTATGTGTCTTTGCCCTGCGCTAGACTGCTGCCCTGTTCAGGTATCGATTATGCCTTGTGCCTGATGACTTCTGGGATAAGCTTCAGCTTCCCTGTGACCCTGCGCTGGATAAGAGTGCTAGGCAAATGGATGGAGTAGATTGTGTCACACATGCATGTCTGTAGGTCTCCCTCTGGACTCATCTGAGACAGGTAATAAATACCACCCAAGGTTGAGAGGGGGTACTCACAATAACCTTCTCCTAAATAAAATGTCTGGTTATATCATAAAACTGTTACATTTAAGTCAATAGACGTTATGCTCAAACTATATACTAGTAGGACCGCACCTGGGGTATTGTGTGCAGTTATGGTCGCCACAGTATAAGAAAGACATAGCAGCACTTGAAGCTGTGCAGAGGAGAGAAAATTAAGTGCATGACAGGACTTAAGGATGTATCCTACTCTGATAGACCCCAAGAATTAAGCCTGTTTAGTCTCAAGCAGAGGAGAGTGCATGGGGACCTAATCCAGATATTTAAATTCCTCAAAGACTTTGACAAAGTAGATCCAGCAACATTCTCTTAAAGTGAATCTCATACTCAAAAAAATCAGTGGAAATTAAGAGGAAGTGCATTAAAGAATGAAGTCCGGAAGCGCTTCTTTATGCAAAGAGTTGCTAGAATCTTGGAAAAACTACCAAGACATGTAGTTGAAGCAGAAACCTTGATAATCTTTAAGAAACATCTGGAAGAGATATTGGGAAAGCTTAGCTATTAGCTAAACAAACAGGCTAGACAGACTGAATGGCCTCCTTTCATTTGTCAAATTTTTTTTGTTCTTATATTCTCCTTTTTCATTCTTCCTGCAATACAAAGAAGATACCTTTAAAGCCCACAGCTATCAGAAGGAGGAATTCAGTTTGTGGATGGAGCTCCTTCCACCCTGACCAGAAGCAAACGTTTACTCAGCCTGCTGGCATTCTTAGTTTAATTTTCTTTTTGATCATTGTACTGGCGCATGGTATATGCCCTTTTTCGTTATTATTTTTGGACTGAATTAAACAGGGACGACTGGGTTAGTGCCCCAACATTTACCTGTGAAACTTGCATAACTTGGATAATAATTTGTAAAACTCACAGCCACTCACAGAAAATATATTAGCGATAAGCTGCCTAATTTGAAAGGACAACCAACATGTAACAAAGACTGATGTTTCAACATAAGTTTGTTATATTTACTAATCATGGCATTGACATTAGCACATGCAAGCTAGAATTTTAGTGTACCCTTGTACATGTGACAATAATGACCCTACAAAGCTATGAAGAATAACACGAGATGAGTGTGCAGACAACACACACTGCATGATTTGAACACAGCACTCCGAAGCCAACCACTGTGCTGCCAGGTTTTGACTGGACAAAGCAGGGCTGATGAACAATTCAAACGTATCTTTTCTTTTCTACGCCAGGACTCTTGGCACTCCTCTGTGAGAGTGCATCTCTAAAAGCTTCTTTTCCAGAAAGCATAAGAAGCACACAGCAGTTTATTATTTATAAAGTTTAAAGAGACTTCAGTGGATGAAAATCAAAAAGATTCTTTGCAGTCATATTCCAATAATGTCTTATGTAAGTAGCATCCCTGGTTCAAGATCCCTTTTTTTAAATTATTGTGACAGGATTTTGAAAGCTCATTGCTGGCTGGATTGTCTACCCTTGACTTGGAAAAGCTCAAAGCAAGTACACAAAGTTAAAAAATAAAAGGTGACAACCATTTCCCTCCTGAGAATAAGGATGGTTTTGAGTGTTCAGCCTCTGCCAAGCTGCAAAGCAGGTTACACAAGCAGTGCCAGCATATAAATGAATCCAGGAGGGCACTTTGCCTCTTTGGAAGTGACATGCTATTCCATGCTACACAGTTAAATGTCAATACATAACATTAATCAGTCCATTTTTATGAACCTGCTGTTTTATTACAGAGTCATGGAGAAACTAACTTGATATACAATGCCAAACATACTCGCGTAGGGAACACATTCAAGGCTCTGAAAATGTAAGCAGTCCCATCCTGAGCCAAGAGGTGGCGCCATCACAGTTCTGACAGTTGCCAGTCACCCTGAAGCCCCGCCCCTTCAGGGTCAGCAGTTTTCAAAACCTCAAAGGCACCGGATTGAATTTGACTCCCCGAATGCTAATTGTTTTGCACGCATGCATACATTTTTCTTTGTCCCCCTCAGCTCTCATTTAACAGGGTTACCAGCTGATACCCCTAAGTTCCCTGTTCTGTGCTTCAGATCACACCTGATTGTATGGGATGGAAGATGGGAATCTGTCCTGCAGACACACAGCAGACAATTTAGAGCTTTTTGTCACACAGATAAGGGAGGACATGGAGATCCCATGCAGAGAGTGAATCAAACGCGGGTCTCTGCAGTTCTGAGGCAGCAGCACTCACTTACTCTGTCACACTTCTACATCTACTTCTACCTATTACATCAATGTGCATATGAGCTTCAGCTTCATTTTATTGATCTAGGGAATTTTATACACAAAATCCAAAAAAAAAACATTTATAGTTCAATTTTAAGGGATATTAACTTTGTTATATTTTAGTTTTGCATGGCTGTTTGGCCAATTTGCCCATTCTTTTGTTGAAAAGCACTTGGCCGGGCATACCAATTACTTCTAGCGATTTGCCTGTTATCTATCAGACAAAGAAGAGCAGAGAGACTTGCTTAGCTATTATAGAAACTGGATGAAAAGGATGAAAGCATTGTTCCGGAAGATCGAAAACTATGCAGATAAATGTCTATTCATTGTAAGTGCATTGTTGTTTTGCTTTGTTTTCGCCAGCCTTTTATGTGACTAAACGTTAAAAAACACTTCCCCACTGGTGCAAACTTTTAATGGTCATTGAAAGTTAGCAATAATTGACAAGAGTGACTTTTTAGCTGAATGTTGCAGTGTATTAAAAAGAAGAATAGGGGCTGTAATTAAAGGGCCACTATGCAGAATATCCAATAATAATAACCATAATAATAATAATACTAAAGCTAATTTTTGTGACTTTAACCTGAAGAATGTTTGATTACTTTGAATTTCATAAAGCAGCACTGCACCATGCTGACATTAGGGATTTGTTTCATGGAGTGCTCGGCTCTTGTCGTGTATTTCTTTAGTGGTGAATTGTTCTGTATATAAAATAATCAGTTCTTCAGTCATTT
Organism: Erpetoichthys calabaricus; assembly: GCF_900747795.2. Lineage (NCBI taxonomy): Eukaryota > Metazoa > Chordata > Cladistia > Polypteriformes > Polypteridae > Erpetoichthys > Erpetoichthys calabaricus. Next base: position 258,087,218 of record NC_041394.2, on the reverse strand, counting down.
ATATTACATCTATCCATTGTTATACAAATCAATATCACCATTTTAACTGTCATCTCAAAGCTCTAACACATGTCTACAGGGATTACTATTTTTTCCTGCTTCATCTGGAATTGATCTGAATATCCAGCTAAAACAAAGCTTGTTGGCTTAATTTAAGATGACCTTACTAATCAAATGCAGAATAATATTTCAAGCTTATCAAGATAACAACCATATGACCACTGGGAGATTTGGGTGTACCCCTTGGCGTCACCTTGTTTCAGAACCTAAACTGAAGTGTTTTTCACCTAAATCAAAGGAGCTGGCCACAGAAGGAACCAGTTCCTTTCTACAGTGCCTTTTCTAAACAGGAACAATGAAGCGGTGTGGAGTGGAAAGGTAATTGTGGTAAAGGTTTGTATCGGCAGCTGTCCTGCTCGAGATGCCAATAGAGCAAAGAGTCAAGTGTGGCCCTTGAATGATTGAATTATGATGCTAGACATGTAGGACACCAGGGAATGCCCAATATATGTTTATACCATCTCCACCTTTTTAACCGGTGGGAGAAAAGTCCAGTAGTCTTTTAGTTGGCCTGGCTCTGTCAGATGGACCTCTGGGCAGATGACCTGAGGGATTTTGTAGGACTATGTCTGGCCCAGAATTTCTTCAGAGGAGACCAGAAATGACCTCAGAGGTTCTCCAGGGATCCAACTTAAATGACGCCTCAGGCAATTGGTTCAGTAAACTCTGAGTCGAGAGAAATTGTATTGGCAATATGATACCAGCTGGCAGGAGAGAGGAAGGTAAACAGAAAGGTTAAATAAAGGAGAGACACAAAAAGATACGTAAGTAGGGGATCCACCCTAGCAGGCAGGTGGCATGAAACCTAAGTAGTCAGGCATAAACCGATGTCACGGTACAAAACGTCTAGTTGGACAGATGTCAGATATGATGACTGTAGATCTCATGATAGAGCATGTCAGATTGCACAAACAGAAATAGGCAGACATGTCACATTAGACAATTCTGTGACGACTTCATACCACAGTTTTACATTTGCAAAGTATTGACAGCTTGTCCCCTTTTTGGACAGCCAATGACATGCTATGCTGATTCCCATTCAAATGCTTACAGGTACAGCGAGTTTACTTGAGGTCTCCTATTTCATTCTTTTTCCTTTCTGTAGTGGTATGTAAAACATAAGACATCAGCTAGACCAGCCTCTCTTCTGTTTGTGAGATCCAAAACACCCGTGTTCCTTACTTGTCGTAACTGCATTATATGCGTTGTATTACCTGCTGGGCACTATTTGTTTTTCATCTCTCATGCACACAGAGATCACATGTATGACTTAATACGTTTGATTTTGTGGAGGCAAATCATAGACTGGTTGGACTGAGTCATTAGGTTTGTCAAAGTTGGCGAGTGCTAGATGCAGAAATGCACCACCACTGCCTCCAGCTTTCTAAGATTTGTCAAGAAAAGAAATTGACAAAACAAATATAAAGATTTGGGGAGGCCTTCCCCGTATAATGTTGGAGGGTTGTAAAAATTATTTTCGACGACTCAATACAGTTAGGGTGCAGCTTTTATATTGAAACAGAAGGGGGGGGGGATTTGAGGAAATGGAAGTAACGTCATCTATCAGTGGAAGTGACGTCATCAGTTGGAGCCAGAAGTGATGCCATCTGAGGACGACGGAAATGACGTCATCGATTGGGGGTGGAAGTGATGTCATCATAGTGGAGCTGGAAGTGATGTCGTCTGGTTGGGACGGAAGTGGAAAAGAAAAGTTATTTTTCCGTTGTTCTGTTGAAAGAGGGAGAAAGGCATTAGTGCTTGTTTCCAAACCCCATCTCTTGTACTTTCCTTCTCATTTAGACCCCATGGCTGCCTCCCAAGCACACGTGTGTGATAGATTATATAAATAAAGTTTGCAACTGAAAAGTGCTTATAAGGTTGTGTTATGTGACATGGTCTTTCGAGATGCAGGTTTGTTGTTTTTCCCTCATGGTCTATGCTTTTTACCCTATACCCCTCACTTATTATTGTGCCATTTCTTTTTCTTAATAATATATCATATACAGTATATTTTTAGTCTTCTTGGAAATGTTTGGGGGTGCTCAAGATTGCCCTCTACAAAGGTAAGCTAGCCAACTTTTCTCTTGAAACTTCTATTTTTTAATTTTTTACTTCTCTCTGTCCATGTTCATGTATGAGATCAGAACCCCATTTTTTAGATGCACCAGGAGTTGCTGGGATGGGCTCCAGTGCCCAGGACCAGGTATTGGATTAAGCAGATCTGAGAATGGTATGTTTTTTAATTATGTGTTACAGTCTCACATACTTTGGGAACATTTCTAACGGCACAGAATGTTAGACAGGAATCAACCAGGAAACAGAATCAATCTGCATAGTCACATTCTGCTAGGCCGTTATAGAGATGGCAGGCATGCTAACCTACACACCAATGTGGGATGTGGGAGAAAACCAGAATACACTGAAAAAAATTTGCAATGACTTGGGATCTATGAGGCAGTAGCACTAAACACTGCACCACCACACTAACTTTCTACTCAGTAAACTGTAAAACCTTCTATGAAATAGAAATTGGATATAACTAGAACAAAAATTGTGTTCTACTTCTATTAAGAATCCAACTGGATTCAAAGTGAGAATGTACAGTGTTTATGGGGATCTCACCTGAAACAACAGCTCAGTTTTACCTAACAGTTCTTTTTTCATCCTTTACCTTGGAGAGTGCCTTTGAGTATAATGAAGTAAATCACAGTAATAAATGGACACACAAATAGGCAGTGTGGTGTAGTGGTTAAGACTTTTAACTTCAAACCCTGAAATTGTGGGTTCAACAACTAACTACTGACATAGTGTGGCCATGAGAAAGTCACTAGACCTGCCTGTGCTCCAAGTGGAAGAGCATAAAGAAATGTGACCAATTGTATCATAAATGTTATAAGTCACCTTGGATAAAGTCCTTAGATAAGTAATTGAATATGAATTCCTATGTACAAGGAGTTTGAGTGGGGACTAGAAGTAGACAACTAACAAGTGATGTTCTCCCACTTTTTATCTTTAACATACTGACCTGGCAATGTTTATTTTACAGAACAATTATTTTATAGTGGTGCCACTTTCGTTTGTAGACTGGGTTAGAATCCTGACTCACTTACCATCTGTGTGAAGCCTGAATATTCTCCCTGTATTTGTGTAAGTATGCTGAATTCTTATCCTACATGTTGGGACAACTGGCAACGTTGAAGTGACTGGTAGAACAGTGTGACATGCAGTGGTGTTCGTAGAATATTATCCTGTGCTTGGTGTTTGGTTATGTTGGGAGAGCAAGTAAATTTCCAAATAAGCTAAAGCACCCTGATGCTATGTCAACTGCAGTTTAATGATGTATGGTTCTGTGATGTGTGTTTTTTTTTGGTGCTCAGGGTTGTTTATTTCTCAAACTCATTCAGCCCATTGTTCTTCCCTTCTTATCCTGGCAATAAGTGTCCCACCGAAGAAGGGAGGCAAGAGTAGGGGTGTCTTGGGCTCTGTTTGTATGTAGACATTCAGTTGACAAAGTGACTTAAAAGCATAAACATTATTTGCTAATGGTAATATGGCTAATTGATATGCTTCAAATTAGAATACCGTAAAAAAAATCTCTCATGGTTTTTGAACCCGTGGTGGGTGCTTACCCACTTTTCCTATTTCTCCAAGACAACGAAAGAACTCTCCTCCTCACTTTTCTACCTCTATTTCTATCTCTCACCACCCTGGTGTCTTCACACCTCCAGTAAACCTTCATGTCAGCGCTTGACATGAAAGCTCTGGAGTTCCTTTCCTCCTCTCCCATCCTTTTTTTCCTTCTTTCTGTCTCTGCCCCCATTCATGTTTGTTGCAATTATGATGCATTAGTCACAAAATTCAGGAGCGGGGACATGAACTGTGGGAGCATCTCTCAAGCATTGTGGGTTATACATTTGAAAAAGCCCAGCTTCCTTTCGTCTTAGTGATTTGAATATCTTTTTTTGTTTCTTGTGTTATTGAATTTTGGTTTGTCTTTGAATTTTTTGCCTAGAGATTTTGTTCCTGTATTGAATTATGTTCTGCCACAGGTGAAAACTGATAAGCCACAAGATCAATTTAAGAATAGGACCAGAACATAAGGGGCTAATACGTAAATGAGAAACACTAGCCAAGGTCAATACCGGAAATACTTTTTATAGAATCAAAAAAGCAATATCTAAGACACAAAACAAAGTTACAGTTACAAAACAAGATTTCTGACTTCCTGGTGTCTAAACTATTTGCAAACCAAGAGTTATGTTTAGAGAATTTATTAACAAACTTGGACAAAGAGAGAAAGGCAATGCTGGCTTAAATAGCCCCGGGCCGGTGACATCCTGAGGTACCCATGTCATGAATGACTGAAGCTCAAAATGTCAGTGCCTACTAAAAAAAAAAAACAAAATGGTGCTCCAAAACATAAACAATATATAAAATAACTAAACCAAAACCAATAAAAAATAAATAAATAATAAATAGAAATAAATAGCCCCGGGCCGGTGACATCCTGAGGTACCCATGTCATGAATGACTGAAGCTCAAAATGTCAGTGCCTACTAAAAAAAAAAACAAAATGGTGCTCCAAAACATAAACAATATATAATATAACTAATACAAAACCAATAAAAAAGAAGAAAACAAAAATGAAACTGAATTGTACATTTTCAAAACCTAAGGAAATAATAATAAATCATAGAAGGAAAAAAAATAATTTTCAGAAAACACATTCATAACGATACCAAATCATAACCAGGTACTGTTAGACGATTTATACTTGTTTCAATTATAATCTCATTTTAAAGGCACCTTTAATCGTTGACAGGTTTGTTAAAACATTGATGTTGTTTTTTGATTTTGGAGTCGTTTAAAATATTTAACATCAGGTTTGGCGGCCATTCTGTTGTTCACAAAGAGTGCCATATTGTGCTGACAACTGGGCTCCATTCTTATTGTTTGATGGTGGTGGTGATGCAGTTCACAACATCATCTGGTCTTCTGCTATAAAACAGCAGTGCCCATTACACTTGGGTATCCCTCACTAGATCGAAGACTCCATTAAAGTCTTCTCCAGTGCCTGTTGGGAGTAAAGAATCTTAGTGTCATTTGGGTAAGAGGCCTTTTTTTGTCTTAAGACCTTTAAAAACATTTTAGCCCATTATCTAACTAGTCACTTTGGTTTTATCATCTTTCCAGTTTGCCTATCTCTGACAAAGCTTTGGTTTTGTCCCTTGTGACTTCATCTACTAGTACTCTTCTTTACCTTACAACAAATCTTTGTGCATTGTTTTGCCAGTTGCCCATAGAAGATTCATTTTTTCCTCTTTTGGGTTATCCACTGATAAGTCCTCTGATATTTGTTGCATGAGCTCCTTGTGGATGATGACTTTGTTCAAATAAATATCATTGCTTTACCTTTTCATCATGTCTTGCCTGGATGAGCACAAATTCCTTTGGTGTTTAACAGGACAGTATGCAGGACATCAGGCATCTCTTGATGCTAAGGGGCTTTGCTGATGCGTGTTGTCTTTACCATGATGACATAAAGGTCAGAGTCATACACTTACTGACTGTCCAACTTTGTGGTTAATAAAAACATAAATAACCCCTTGCTTTATTATTGTTAAAGGTGCCAATGGTTATAAATTCTTTTCCGTTCTTCAACTTTGATTAACGTCTTAAGTTTTGGCTTAGGCTGTGCAGTTATTAACTCCCCTACTGTGTCTCTGTTGATGATTTTATCTCATGTTCTGGACTTTGTTTATTTAATTCCTGTCCTCCTGGTTATGCCCTTGACTTGTTGTTACTATTATGACCCATCTCGTTGTTACTCTAATCTGCTGCCACTCACTGAAGTCAGTGGTGTGTGCACTTCTACTCCTCTGGAGATCTCTGGTCAACGCATAACACCTCTAGGTTCAATGAACCAATTACTTCAGGTGTTTATAAACTCCAATCCTTGGACAAGCCCTTGGCTATAATGATAAGAAGCTGCCAGCATACCTACATTGAAAGCCCTTAGCAGAAAGGCTTCTCAGCTGCCCATTTCTGTAAAAGTGAAGTATGGTTCCAGTCAGGGACCATGTGTTTTCCACTCATCGGTCCTCTAAAGCTTCAGTCTTATAAACAGGCAGCCTGGTACCAGTTTCAATGGCTGGGGGGTCCGGTATTGCCATGTACTCTGTTACAGCCAAGACTAACTATTTCTTGAAACAGATAGTCAAGCATCTCTGATTAGTAGTGTCTTTCACTCCTAAACCAATGGTTGTTGAGATTTCAGCTCTGGAGGCCACTACACATGACATGATCTAATGTTTCATAGTGATCACTGTCTTCCATCTTGGGTATACACTACAGAAGTGCTATATCATGCCTGTTGTAATAGAAAGAAAGGACAACGATAAAGAGTTTGGGGTACCAGCCAAGTAACACTGTATAACTGGATTGCAAGCAAAAAAGAAAACATGCAATAACTGCGGAAATGCCTTTCCAGACGCGAGTTTAGGATTGAACTGGCAAAGATGGTGCAACTTCCGGTTTTCAGTCCTCCTGGCAGGAAGAGGCGGCTTCAAGTGGACGGGCACTGACAGTGGTGTCAGTGGTGTTACAGCCGTCAATCACCTGTTCTGCAGAGAGAAAAGAGAAAGGCATTAGGACACAGAGCCAACCCTTGCTGTGGCAGTAGAATTACAGTTGCCAGAGCTTAGTTGTCCCCTATGTGCACGTGTGTGGCACTGTTTAGATGTTTCTCTTTCCTTTGGAGGTTTCCTGTTTTACTTTATCCTGTGCCATCCAGGTGGTCATTCCATGTACCCCACACCATAGGTAATGCTAATCTGTTCACTGTCAAAAATCAGTTAACCCTTTCTAATTTGTGTGCCTTTTTTCAAAGACGACAACTTGTTAACACTAACAGAATTTAAACGTTAAATCTTGTAACTTCTCAATAAACATTTGATGCAATTATCTAACGAGAAAATCCAAAAAAGAGTAACTCTGGTCACCCTTCACTTCCTTTTGTCAAGACACAACTTGACCATTCTGCACTTAATTGCTCACATTAATTCACAAAATATTCCACTAGTCCATTATATTTGATTTATTGTGAATATCCAGAAGCAAACCAGTGGCTAATTATAAATATTTTTTATGACTGATCTATAAAAACTGATGGATTGGAGCTAATATTATTCCTTCTGGATACTGACCATTGTGCTGTGTGAATTAAAGGTAAAGCCTCAGAGAGTTCAGAACTAATTCATCATTTTACCTGCATCCCTGAGGGAAAGAAAACAACCTCTCTGAAGAAGTGCCTTGGCTTCTATGATTATTAGTCTTGGTAACATATTACATTTATTGATGGCAGACCAAAATGTCATGGTGACCCGCCTTTTCTACATTTGGTTTTCATTCTATTATTCTTTTGACAAATCGCTTTTACCTTGTAAAAAAATACTCAATTAACCCCACTGTGGCATTGCAGGGCCTCCACTGGCCTGCACAGGTCAGTCCAACTGGGATTTTTAACAGTCTTGTTAGACAGCAAAATGGGGTTGTAGTGGTACTCCCTTATAATAGAATAATGTAAAGGTGATGCCATTTAAGGAAAAAAGCAGAAGTGTTCTCAGATAATTTCAACCAAGTAATGATTTATATAGTTTTTTTTTGTAATAAACATAATCTGAAATGGCTTTGTAATAGTTACAAAAATTAAAATAATACAGCAAGAGGATTGTGTAGACTATATCTAAGAACAAACATCGACAAATGTAATACATTAAGCAGAAGAAAATTATAGAAAATTAAGACTGAAAGTATTATTGAGAATCTGGCAGCATGATGGCACAGTGGTTATTCTGAGCCCCTAGCCATTGTCTATTTGTAGTGTAAACACCCATCAGCCCAATGTCTTTTCTCCAGGATCTCCCATGTCCTCCCACTACCTAAATCCATCCATCCATTTTCCAACCCGCTGAATCCGAACAAAGGGTCACGGGGGTCTGCTGGAGCCAATCCCAGCCAACACAGGGCACAAGGCAGGAACCAATCCCGGGCAGGGTGCCAACCCACCGCAGGACACACACAAACACACCCAAACAGCATGCATACACTAGGGCCAATTTAGAATCGCCAATCCTAACCAGCATGTCTTTGGACTGTGGGAGGAAACCGGAGCGCCCAGAGGAAACCCACGCAGACACGGGGAGAACATGCAAACTCCACACAGGGAGGACCTGGGAAGCGAACCCAGGTCCCCAGGTCTCCCAACTGCGAGGCAGCAGCGCTACCCACTGTGCCACCGTGCCGCCCACTTCCTAAATGCCAATTCTAAAATGGTCCATGTGAGTGAGTGTAGATGTGTGTAAGTGTACCCTGTAAGTGGCAGATGCCACCATCATGAACTGCATAAATCTGAAAATGTATATGAATATTCAGAATACAGTAGGGAAAGTGAGCATTTTTCTACAGCTTGGATAAAAGTTAGCAGTGATGACAATTCATCAAAGAGTAAAGAATCTCCAATTTTTTATGTAGATAGCAGAGTTTTCAGAATAATTCTGTATTAAATACCTTCAGATCATACAACAGTGTAAGCCAAAGGTGACTTCAGCTTCAGTTTCAGACATCTGGACTCTTAGGAGTGAAATCGACTGCAGCACTGCCTAGCATCCTGTGATCTAAAACAATTAACAGCAGTACAGTGTCACCAAACAGGCCTTCATTATTTCTGAAAGTGTTACAGTGAAAGGTCTTTATGCTCCGAGTCCTGCACTTTATAAAACTCACTTTTCTGTGAATTCTAAACCAAGAATAATTTATGAATGTATGTGTAGAATCTGTGACTCCTGCCCTGCATTCAATATACCAATTGTTTTAACTGCCAACGATTCTGGTTTTAGGCATATAAAGGAAAAGGCAAAAGGTGTTTGAAACTGCCTGCCTGTTGAACTAGAACAACTTGATTCCATTTGTACCAGCACATTTTAGATTACAAAATGAAATCATATGTAATCTTCAACTTTGTGCTTTGTTCTGTAATAACAGTTTACATATGAGATGTCTAGTTTCTTATTCTTTCTACTTTTAATATGTTTAACAAGTTTGGGACTTTGCATAATACTTAATTAATTCAAATGTGTCTTTCTGGAGTATACCATTTATCTAAAGCTGATTGGTGAAAATTAAATTAGGTTAAAATGTTTTATGTAAATGATCCTAACTGAAAAAAGGAAGCTTTCTATTAGATTTCTTCAGTAAGCCATGATGCTCTGAAGAAAAAAAACGCAAGGGCTACACCTATAGGTACAAACAAAGGGCGGACATGTTTGCATTTTACATACTGTATAATGATGGCTGAAGACTTCTTTATTTAGTATTTTCTGTAACAAGGACCATAACAAACACCGTGTTAGACAAACTTGAAGTAGGAATAATTCTTTTGGTTTATATTAAACAGTGAGTGATGCCTGTGAGACATAAATGAAAAATGAGGAACATTTAAGTTTATATCAATTATTTAATTACATGATCTGACTACTGTACTGCCATGGTGGAATTGGTAGGTGGGAGGCAAAATGATCAGAAACAGTAAAGACAAAAATAAAAGTCTGAAAGGAGCAGTGCTCAAAACCAGCAAAACAAACAATGCTAATGCACTAAAGCCTAAAGTGCTGGCCAAAACTCCAAGAAAAATTAAAAAATCCAGTTTCCTAACATTGTGAGAAAGAACCTAGCACCACAAAATTCTTTTGAAACACATCCAAGATTTTGAATGCAAGGAGTAACATGTTGAGATTTCATCACTCGAAGGGAGTTTAAGATAGTGGGTATGACATGGTAGCAATGGGAGCTTGTTGCCAACAACAACATGGCTGACAAAAATGAAAATACCATAAAATGAAAGTGCCAATGATAAACAAAATGTTGGCCAAAATACAAACACAAGTAATAAAAAATATTCAAGAAAAAAATCTAAATTACTACTGGAAGATGCAATAATTAAAACTAAAGTGAGCAAAACCGCAAAATCAGCCAGACACAGAAATAATAGTTGAACAAGATGCAGGTGATATACAAAATCTCCAAGGTCATTTCAAATCTTGTGTGTCAGGATTATTTTAGATAGCTATTATAGTTCTAACTATTAACACATTATTTTTCTGTTTTGAATTCAAATTTATAATTTATTATTTATATATTTTTTTAAGTATTTAAAATCTGCTTTGGATGCTATTTTGTTTTCTTTGGAGGCTGCCATTTTGTTTTGGCAACTGGGTACCATTGTTATCTTGTGAGCAGAAGTACCGCGGTATGTGACGTCATCTGAAATTCCAACAACTCAGAGTCCTGCCACGTGCAAAAGTTCGCTGACGACACTGCTATTGTGGACTGCATCAGGAGTGGGCAGGAGGAGGAGTATAGGAACCTCATCAAGGACTTTGTTAAATGGTGTGACTCAAACCAACTACAACTGAACACCAGCAAAATCAAGGAGCTAGTGGTGGATTTTAGGAGGCCCAGGCCCCATATGGACCCAGTGATCATCAGAGGTGACTGTGTGCAGAGGGTGCAGACCTATAAATACCTGCGAGTGCAGCTGGATGATAAATTAGACTGGACTGCCAATACTGATGCTCTGTGTAAGAAAGGACAGAGCTGGTTATACTTCCTTAGAAGGCTGGCGTCCTTCAACATCTGCAATAAGATGCTGCAGATGCTCTATCAGACGGTTGTGGCGAGTGCCCTCTTCTACGCGGTGGTGTGCTGGGGAGGCAGCATGAAGAAGAGGGACGCCTCATGCCTGGACAAACTTGTGAGGAAGGCAGGCTCTATAGTAGGCATGGAGCTGGACAGTTTGACATCTGTGGCAGAGCGACGGGCGCTGAGCAGGCTCCTATCAATTATGGAGAATCCACTGCATCCACTAAACAGGATCATCTCCAGACAGAGGAGCAACTTCAGCGACAGACTGCTGTCTGGGGGTAAACGTTAACATTATACAAAGTTATTGTCTGTTTTACCTGCATTGTTATCACTCTTTAATATTGTTTTTTTTTATCAGTATGCTGCTGCTGGAGTATGTGAATTTCCCCTTGGGGATTAATAAAGTATCTATCTATCTATCTATCTATCTATCTATCTATCTATCTATCTATCTATCTATCTATCTATCTATCTGTCTGTCTGTCTGTCTGTCTGTCTGTCTGTCTGTCTGTCTGTCTGTCTGTCTGTCTGTCTGTCTGTCTGTCTGTCTGTCTGTCTGTCTGTCTGTCTGTCCGTCCGTCCGTCCGTCCGTCCGTCCGTCCGTCCGTCCGTCCGTCCGTCCGTCCGTCCGTCCGTCCGTCCGTCTGTCTGTCTATCTATCTATCTATCTCTTGTATTTTCCTTCACCCTTAAGGCTCAAAAAATGTTACCAGTTTTGTAATAAGATGTTCTTATGTTTTTAAACATTTTCTGTTTTTCTTCTATTTTGATTTCATACAATAGTTCAAGGAGTCATTGATCATCTGCTCAAGTTATTCCTACTTGCCTTGTTGTGTTACTTGGCTACTGAAAAACATACCTAATCTGTTAATGTGGTTGTGTTTGTTTAAGAATAACCTGAATATGTTGATAATGAGTTTAAGCAGAAAGTTTAAAAAGCTCTACAGTATTGCAAGTTTAAGGCATTGTTTGATTATGCATGTTTTAACTAATAAGAGATAAGAATCAGTTTTAAGCAAATGTATAATGCAGAACAGTTATCATAATGCATGCATGGTGTCATAAGCTGTCTCTAAGTCATACAGGCACATTGCACTGTTTGCTCGTATTTATAACACCAGAGGTTTGAGCTAAAGCAGCTGATTTGAGAAACATCCTTTTAGTTTTATATACTTCAGATAATGTGTAAGGTTAGAGAAATGCATTGATAAAAGAGAGGAAAGGGTGTGAGAAGTCAAAACAACGCTTCTTTTCTTGCATTGCTTGAATCTGGAAAGACTAAACATTTAGCAGTAGCAGGTTGTATGGTGTGCATTGCCACACTCTATTTTCTTTTGGGTATGGCACTAGCTATGTGAATAATACTTAAACGTTAAAATTTATTAAGTCTACTTCCCGCCTTCACATTTGCTCTGTTCTACCACCAGAAACTGGAAACCAAGGTCCTTTCTCAGCTTGGTCAATCAGGAATGAGGGAGTATGATAGCCAGGATTCAATGGCAGTCATTCCTAGATGATATCTGAAGAAACTACTGAACGAATGTAGCGGACTGTAGTCCTGGGTGCAAGTGCACTACAACTGTGAACAGTATACAGTGATCCCTCCTCGGTCGCGGGGGTTGCGTTCCAGAACCCCCCGCGAAAGGTGAAAATCCGCGAAGTAGAAACCATATGTTTATATGGTTATTTTTATATTGTCATACTTAGGTCACAGATTTGCATAGAAACACAAGAGTTTGTAGAGAGACAGAAACTTTATTCAAACACTGCAAACAAACATTTGTCTCTTTTTCAAAAGTTTAAACGTGCTCCATGACAAGACAGAGATGACAGTTCCGTCTCACAATTAAATGAATGCAAACATATCTTCCTCTTCAAAGGAGTGTGCGTCAGGAGCAGAGAATGTCAGAGAGAGAGAGAGAAAAAAGCAAACAATCAAAAATCAATAGGGCTGTTCGGGCTTTTAAGTATGTGAAGCACCTTGCAGGAAGCATGTCGCTTGATAAAGCAGCTACAAGGAAGCCCAGCAAGGAAGGGAGCAATGTGAAGGTAGTCTTTCAGCATTTTTTGAGGAGCGGCCGTATCCTCTAGGGGTGCGAACAGCCCCCGTGCTCACAATATATTTGAGGAGTTTTATTTAATACGTAATACGTGCTCTGATTGGGTAGCTTCTCAGCCATCTGCCAATAGCGTCCCTTGTATGAAATCAACTGGGCAAACCAACTGAGGAAGCATGCACCAGAAATTAAAAGACCCATTGTCCACTGAAACCCAAGAACCAGCGAAAATTCTGCAATATATATTTAAATATGCTTACATATAAAATCTGCGATAGAGTGAAGCCGCGGAAGTCGAAGCACGATATAGCGAGGGATTACTGTATCTCTAAATAAGTACAAGAATATGCACATGAAAGTAGTGACAGAGAATTAACCATTATATGAAAATATGAACTAATTGAATTATATTAAGTTAACTTATTAAATTATATTAAACCATTAAAAAGAATCTTTGAGAAGGAGTTTATACTTGAGGGAGAGGTGTCCCCAAAGAATTTTTATGATAAAACAGTACACCAAACATAATAAAAAGTTACTATTTTTTATTCTAGCTGTTTTACTTCCCTGTGTCTTAAACATATGTAGCATCTAGTTTCAATTAATAATTTCATATATTATGGTTTTAATCCTTTAGTAAGCTAATGATGATGAGTAACTCAAGAATAAGCTCATTATGTCAGTACAGTAGAAATGGAACCACGAGGAGATTTTAATAAATTTATGTTCCCTGGATAGCATGGTGCAGTGACAAAGGAACTGGCCAGTAAATAATACGGATTCAACTTATATGGTGACTCTGAGCAAACAACTTAAAACACACGTAAACAATTTTCTTGTGATTGTACTAACTAAAGAAAAGTAGTATGTAAAATAAATTATGATTAATAAAATAATCAGTCATAGTGTTACAAAATAAAGGGCTTCATATTTAATGAGGCAGCAATTTGTGATTATTATTATGATCCTCTGCTTGTTTATAGCTTTTCAGCATATGGAATGAAGATTTAGGAGTTGGTGTAACATTTTTAAGTATTTTGGCAGGGTTTGTTTTTTGTTTCATTTTGTCTATCTTTTGTTCATGCAAGACTCTGAGACATGTCATGTGCATGCAAGCTGAATATTGGTGACATCAGTTCGCGGATAAAGATATCTAATATCTCAAGCATTGTTAACCTATTTTTTAAGTAAACCAAGCTATAGCTTATGCAACAGTTTTGAACTCCTTTATCCTTCTGGCAATGAATTTTGGCTTACCCTTGTGTCTTGTTTACCTGGTTCTTATGATCACTCCAGTATTGATCTTGAGCTATCCTGCACAAAGCTTCTGTCTTACGAATAGCTACTGGTCACCTATTTGCCAAACAATAATTTCAAGATATGCTAGAGATCCTTACCACAAACAGCGTGAGTAGAGCCTATATAGTACGTTACCCCATGTTACAGTACAACTTGGACAATCAAATGTATCTCATGTCAAACTAACAGCTATTGACATGAGTGTCAGACTATGGAGACACTCCGCGACAGGATATAGAAAGCATTAAATCAATACAATAAGTGAAAATTAATAATAATAACTCCTTACTAAATAGATGACAATGGAGATCAGAATAGCACTGTCCATCTAATAGTCATATTCATATGTAAGTGCATAAGTCATCATATTACTAATCCCAATGTACAAATGAAATAATGCTAGTGACAAAGATCTACTGTAGTCTTACCCAATGCTATGACTCCACTACATAAAACACAAATAGCGTTGTTAAAAATAAACATATTCCATACCCTAGGGTGAAGTGTGCCAATATACGCATTATAGGCATTGAAGTATAAATATACAGATCACTAGTAGAATTGGCAAAGAATCCATTAAAGAGACCTATGGCCATAATTAACTGTGATTTTGGAAGACAATTGTGCCAAAAAGTAATCGCTTAAGAAACCATCTACACCTGGGTACTGGATTCCACAAGGCCTTCTGTATAAGATGGAGTTGTTCAGATTTCAGGTTTCCAAGGAGAAAGTATTGCTGCTGCAGAAGGATAAATTGTCCTGTCTAACTGTCCTGGTATGGAAAATTTTCAATTTTTGAACTGCAGACTTTTCATATTACAGACAGGCATATTAAATTTTAATTATTTTGTTCAAGCGAACCAGGATGAACTGAATTTACAGGACATTAATTATGGACATTGCAAGCATGCTTTTGTATTGTACCAGTAATGTATGCATTTGTTCCTGTCAGATTCTTTTACAATTAATTTTTGACATGGAAATAGGAAATAAGTACAGATGCAACAGAACCTGTTTTAATTAATTTACCTCCAGGGAATGGACGGATGCCACAAGGCTAAGAATTGCAGAAATAGTTTACACCTTGGGAAAGGAAGGAGTGCAGAGGTACTTAAAAGATCAAACACTTTGATTAGAGTCATTCATCTTCAGGACAACATAGCCAGTTAAATGTTTGCAATATCACATCTTGAAACTCCATGTGTGTGTTTTAACATAAATATGGCTCCTCTGATACACTAATATGGTAAAAGGAAAACAACGACAGAATGGCAACATAGGAAGCAACACAAGATCAAGAAACGTGAGACTGTCTGATTTGGATGTACCCTATGAATAACACCAATCACTAAATCAAAAAAGCTACTTAGAACATCCAGCCCTTGACATTTCTGATTTTCAGTAAACTTTTTTAAGACTGTTCATATCCAGACTTTGCTGTCTCTTTTATTTTCTATT
Organism: Erpetoichthys calabaricus; assembly: GCF_900747795.2. Classification (NCBI taxonomy): domain Eukaryota; kingdom Metazoa; phylum Chordata; class Cladistia; order Polypteriformes; family Polypteridae; genus Erpetoichthys; species Erpetoichthys calabaricus. Next base: position 258,071,643 of record NC_041394.2, on the reverse strand, counting down.
ATATTTTCTTCTATTTGGTATTGTTATACATTAATAAATATCATATTGCTTTTACCTTTAATATACTTTGTCTTTTATCTAGGGCAATTGAAATAATTAAAGGGTACCCAAGTGTGAGTTAGATACCTACAGTCTCATTCGCAGAGTGTGTCAAGAGTGTTGAGGTCACTCCTCAATAATTAGAACAACTGCGGTAAAAACAAAACATAGTTTGGTTAGTAAGTGGCATATAACCAACGTTTGTTAGAGCTGGTGACAGTGAATCCCTACATGAAGAATCACTGGAAATTGGCACCATTTGAAACTCTGTCTTGATAGGATCGCTCTGTATATGCACTTCAGAAGAGGTCATCCACCTGAAGCTAAGCATGCTTAGGTTCTTCTAGTACGTAGATGGGAGAACACCCAGTAAAAGATTGGGTTGCTGCTGGAAGAGGTGTTGGATAGGCCAACAAGAGGTGCTTACCCTGTGGTCTGAATATGGAACCGAATGTCCCTGTGCAGACACTGTACTGTAAAAATAGTGCCATCTTTCGAATGAGATGTAAATTCGAGGTCCTGACTCTCTGTGGTCATAAAAGATCCCTCCCTAGGCATTCTTCGTAAAGAGTATGGTGTATCCCAATGTGTGTTGAGCATACTGACATAACATAGTTGCTGTCACATCATCCAGATAGATGCTGCACATTAGTGGTGTTTGAAGTGGCTCCCCTCTTACTGTGTAAAGCGCTTTGAGTAGTGAGGAAGGCACCATATAAATGTAATTAATTATTATTATTATGTGTATGTATCTGTGTGTCTGTTAATCCTCAAGGGTGAGAGCAGATGATCCTAATAAACATTCCTGGTAATCCAATGGCACATTTTAGAACTTTCTTGATTTCTTTCACAAGGATCCAAGTAAACAGCAAAGTAGCTTTACTGTCCATTAACCAACATGAATGTAGGGCCTACTGTACATTAACTGGCTATGTTGGGAGAGGCAACCATCTGACTGAGATGATAGCTTGTCTTGGCCACACAAGGTGGTGCAGATCAAGATGAGCATGCTTAAAAATGGGAAGCCATGACAGAACAGAGGTCAAAGTCAACAAGATGGTAAATGATAAACAATGATTTTTTAGCCTCTAACCCAAAATAAAACAGAGGACTAAACACACATGGTCAGAGGTAACAAATGCAAAAGCATACATTAAATCCCAAGGCAAAATCAAAAAATCTAGAATAGGTGAAAAATGCAAAGCAATACTGCTGCAGATCAATGTTGACTGGCAAAAGGTGTCAGAGGACTATATGATAGTTTGGGAACCTGCCACTCATTTCTGTTTTAGTATGTATTTATTAAATAGGCAAGATTAATATAGATTAATATTGTACATTTGATTTGATTTGAGAAAACTGCTTCAGGTCACCATCTGACCTCATGATTCTTTTGACTTTGATTTGTCAGTAAGACCCCCACAACACCTAAACTTGTTTTTTAAAGGCAGCTGACAACCCTCCACTTTCTGAAAGAAATTTACAGGAAACAAATATCATTTCATAGGCCCCTGTATTATACCCCACTTTTTAAGGGGCTTTGTTTTATATTACGTGATATAAATGTTGCCTGAAGTCTACATCGAATTGCCGCACAGCCTCCTGTGCAGAGTTCCATCTAAGCCTGCTAATATTTTTAGATAGATAGATAGATAGATAGATAGATAGATAGATAGATGGCGGCATGGTGGCACAGTGGGTAGCGCTGCTGCCTCGCAGTTGGGAGACCTGGGGACCTGGGTTCACTTCTCGGGTCCTCCCTGCGTGGAGTTTGCATGTTCTCCCCGTGTCTGCGTGGGTTTCCTCCGGGCGCTCCGGTTTCCTCCCACAGTCCAAAGACATGCAGGTTAGGTGGATTGGTGATTCTAAATTGGCCCTAGTGTGTGCTTGGTGTTTGTGTGTGTCCTGCGGTGGGTTGGCACCCTGCCCGGGATTGTTTCCTGCCTTGTGCCCTGTGTTGGCTGGGATTGGCTCCAGCAGACCCCCGTGACCCTGTGTTCGGATTCAGCAGGTTGGATAATGGATGGATGGAAATTCACATACTCCAGCAGCAGCATATTGATAAAAAACAATGTTAAATTAAAGAGTGATAAAAATGTAGGTATAACAGACAATAACTTTGCATAATGTTAACGTTTAACCCCGAGTGGAATTGAAGAGTCGCATAGTGTGGGGGAGGAACGATCTCCTCAGTCTGTCAGTGGAGCAGGACAGTGACAGCAGTCTGTCGCTGAAGCTGCTCCTCTGTCTGGAGATGATACTGTTCAGTGGATGCAGTGGATTCTCCATGATTGACAGGAGTCTGCTCAGCGCCCGTCGCTCTGCCAAACTGTCCAGCTCTGTGCTTACAATAGAGCCTGCCTTCCTCACAGTTTGGTCCATGCATGAGGCGTTCCTCTTCTTTATGCTGCCTCCCCAGCACACCACCGCGTAGAAGAGGGCACTCGCCACAACCGAGTCTAAGGAAGTATAGTCGGCTCTGTCCTCTCTTGCACAGAGCATCAGTATTGGCAGTCCAGTCCAATTTATCATCCAGCTGCACTCCCAGGTATTTATAGGTCTGCACCCTCTGCACACAGTCACCTCTGATGATCACGGGGTCCAGGAGGGGCCTGGTCCTCCTAAAATCCACCACCAGCTCCTTGGTTTTGCTGGTGTTCAGGTGTAGGTGGTTTGAGTCACACCATTTAACAAAGTCCTTGATGAGGTTCTTATACTCCTCCTCCTGCCCACTCCTGATGCAGCCCACGTTAGCAGTGTCGTCAGCGAACTTTTGCACGTGGCAGAACTCTGAGTTGTATTGGAAGTCTGATGTATATAGGCTGAACAGGACCGGAGAAAGTACAGTCCCCTGCGGCGCTCCTGTGTTGCTGACCAAAATGTCAGACCTGCAGTTCCTGAGATGCACATACTGAGGTCTGTCTGTAAGATAGTTCACGATCCATGCCACTAGGTATGAATCTAATCCCATCTCTGTCAGCTTGTCCCTAAGGAGCAGAAGTTAGATGTTGTTGAAGGCGCTAGAGAAATCCAGAAACATAATTCTTACAGCACCACTGCCTCTGTCCAAGTGGGAGAGGGATCGGTGTAGCATATAGATGATGGCATCCTCCGCTCCCACCTTCTCCTGGTATGCGAACTGCAGAGGGTCAAGGGCGTGGCGGACCTATGGCTTCAGGTGGTGAAGCAGCAGCCGCTCCATGGTCTTCATCACATGTGACGTCAGAGCGACAGGCCAGAAGTCATTGAGCTCACTAGGATGTGATACCTTTGGGACTGGGGTGATGCAAGATGTTTTCCAAAGCCTTGGGACTCTCCCCTGTTCCAGGCTCAGGTTGAAGATGCGCTGTAGAGGACTCCCCAGCTCCAGCACACAGGCCTTGAGAAGTCGTGGCAACACTCTATCTGGACCCACTGCTTTGCTGGCACGAAGTCTGCTCAGCTGTCTGCTTACCTGGGCTGCTGTAATTGTGGGTGGGGGGAAACTCTCTCCTATGCTGGTATCAGCAGAAGGATGGGTGGAGGGTGCAGTACTCCGAGGTGAGAGTGGGTTAGGGTGGTCAAAACTGTTAAACAAGTTGTTCATCTGGTTTGCTCTCTCCACATCTCTCTCAATGGTGGCACCCTGCTTTGAGCTGCAGCCAGTGATGATCTTCATCCCATCCCACACTTCCTTCATGCTGTTATTCTGCAACTTCTGCTCCAGCTTTCTCCTGTACTGTCCCTTCACCGCCCTGAGCTGGACTCGAAATTCCTCCTGCACGCGCTTGAGCTCATGCTGATCACCGCCTTTAAAAGCCCTTTTCTTCTAGTTCAAAAGGCCCTTGATGTCAATTGTAATCCATGGCTTGTTGTTAGCATAGCAGCATACTGTTCTAACTGGAACTACAATGTCCATACATTTTAGCCTCTTTTCAGCAGATTCACATCTACCGGAATATATTTTTTTGTAAATGAGAAAAGCTAAAGCAGAAAAGTAAGAGTTATTTCAGAAAAAGAAGACTCTTGCCCACCTAGTTTTCACCACACATTTTTGTTCAGTTTTATATTCATTCTCAAGGCTTGGATCCAAACTGTGCAGAAGTTGATGTTTGACTTAATAAGTTCTGATTTATTTTGAAGTCCTTTTATACGTGACTACAAAGGCTCTCTGATAGCTCTTGGATTGACTTTGTTCCAACATGCCTGCTGAATTGATTTTACCAAAGTTACCAACTAAAGCTGAACACATTCTTTGCTTCCAAAATCTCTTGTGTCTGAACACTGGCAAATATGAAGTAGACTTTAAAGGTTTAACATCTCGGGAAATTAATGTTATCTTTGCTGAGCATTTCTAATAATTTACTTATTTTTGGATCTTGGATTTCAATGGGTACCACCATTTCCTGTTTCTTTTGTTGAATGTTGCTGCTGCAAGTCCCTGTCAGATGACTAACATGTGATGCCATCACCATGTGGCTACAAAACATGATGGCACAGCCTGTTTAGTATACTGGTATTGGGAAGAAGTATAATTCTCTGTTAGTGGTTATTTTACTGTTTTGAACGTCTTTTGGCTTAAGAGTTCATTTCATTTTCTGAGCTCAATATTTGCCTAATGCTGTTTGCTTGATATTTTGATCAGTTTAGATTTTGCTTTGGCCCCTTGATTACCCACTTTGCCCAAATCCTTTATTTTCTAATCTTTATCAACTGTCCTTTCCAGGACACCACAGTTTCGCCAAATGCCCTTTCTACATATTACATATTTTCTAACTGTCCTTTAACACTAGAATTACCAGAGCCTACGAAAAAACTCGTAAATCCGTCCCACCTTAAATCGCGTCTTAAATCCGTTTGCACCTCTCCGCCAGAGTCTTTTGTCATCTAAATGTGCTGATAAACAAAAGCTACTAGCAGCCAGCTATTCCATCCCCCCACCGACTTAGAATGAACTTCTCTCCTAGCTCAAGCCTTGCCTTGATTTGATTACCTGGGATTGAAGTGGAGTTTTAGAGTGGAAATAATTCTAGCGTTATTTGGAATACACGCATTTCATGTGTGTTCCATTTCTATAGTAGGCTGTGCAAACACATTTTTAAAACAGAAACGTTTTTCATATTCTAATAGTAAATGACAAAATGTAGGCATAAACTATATAACGTATGAAGCCTGAAGTCCATATATCAAAGAAACACTTTCACAAAAGGTACAAATAAGAGAACACGTGCGCTTTCATTCAAAAAATTAAAAAAAAAAAAAAAAAAGCCGCGTTAGCATGCCACATTGACATTCTTACTATAACCGCCGCGGTGGTGTAATGATATCAGCCCCTGACTGGGAATCAGAGGGTGACGAGTTCGATCCCGCACGGCTCCACTTCGAGAAATGAACTGCTCTTATTCTTACAATTTTAGAATAACAACATAAATTTGATTTCAGTCTGTAACAGCCGGTGTAACTTATGATACTGGTAAAGGTTAGCTTTTTTTTTTTTTTTTTTTAATTCACTTTTCATTCTCGCAGTCGAATTCAGAATCAATCCATACAACCCCATCTGACACAGCTGGTTTCACATAAATAAAAGTGCACTTTTATTCAAGACTATAACTGAAGAATAAAGAAAGCAAGTTACAGTTGGTGGTTGATACGACAGCTTGCGTGGTGCAATGTTAAGAACTGCTGATTTCCGATCCGTGCTATATAAAATCATCACATTCAAATATTAACAGTTCCCACACACCCAAGGTCCGCCATTCCTACATTTACGACATGTGTACTTGTTGCAGTGTACACACCTCTCTGTGCTATGGTTCCTATTACAGTGAATGAGCACCTGACACTGTACTTTCTTCCCTGGGGGAAGCTGAGGTCTTAGAACGGAAGTTTGTTGATGCTGTATCATCTTTTCTTTTTCCATCGCCTTTTCCTGTAAGAAGCGACGACGAAGTTCCTCTGCAAGGTGAGCCATGAACACTCTTCTTTTCTCAGTGGACCCCGTGCATGCCTTATACAGTACGTGTGTGTTCATCGCTGCTAGGTCAAGGATGTTGTAGAACTCAGCAACCGGCCACCTGCGTGTTCCTGTTCGCACTGAACAAGCACGCGCTTTCTGGTCCATGATGTCAACGCCACGCTGGGGAAAAAAGAAAGACAAATATATGTTACATTTTGAAGAAATCATTTTATCACCAGAATAGCACCAGAATACTTCGTCACACTAATATTTTTTTCATTAGCATACTTTCATGTGGTTGTAGTCTGTGACCGTGTTTGTTTTTTTTTTTTTTATCTTGCCCAATCTCCACATCATGGTGCATTGTGCTGAGAATGCAGACAGACTTCATCTTTTTGGGCACATACGCTGTCAGCATGGCACTGGGAGATCTAAACACCAGCGTGGAGAATTGTTCGTGTACTGAACTGACTTTAGCTGCAGGTGTAAGTTCCCGTCGCACTTTATTCATGGTGCCAAGCAGAGTTGTATTGCAGTGCAGCAGTCTATTAGCCAGCGAAAGTGACGTGAAGAAGTTGTCTGTTGTTACGGCTCTGCCTTTGTCCAGAAATGGCTCCATAAGCTTTATGACCACCGACTCGGAAAGTCTTTCTCCCGTGGGACGACTGGGATCTTTTCCTAAATAAGGAGTGGCATTGCACATGTACTTTGTCTCAAAATCTGCCGCAATCCAAAAAGGCAGAACCGTAACAACAGACAACTTCTTCACGTCACTTTCACTGGCTAATAAACTGCTGCACTGCAATACAACTCTGCTTGGCACCATGAATAAAGTGCGACGGGAACTTCCACCTGCAGCTAATGCTAATGAAAAAAATATTAGTGTGATGAAGTATTCTGGTGCTATTCTGGTGATAAAATGATTTCTTCAAAATGTCACATATATTTGTCTTTCTTTTTTCCCCAGCGTGGCGTTGACATCATGGACCAGAAGGCGCGTGCTTGTTCAGTGCGAACAGGAACATGCAGGTGGCCGGTTGCTGTGTTCTACAACATCCTTGACCTAGCAGCGATGAACGCACACGTACTGTATAAGGCATGCACGGGGTCCGCTGAGAAAAGAAGAGTGTTCATGGCTCACCTTGCAGAGGAACTTCGTCGTCGCTTCTTACAGGAAAAGGCGATGGAAAAAGAAAAGATGATACAGCATCAACAAACTTCCATTATAAGACCTCAGCTTCCCCCAGGAAAGAAAGTACAGTGTCAGGTGCTCATTCACTGTAATAGGAACCATAGCACAGAGAGGTGTGTACACTGCAACAAGTACACATGTCGTAAATGTAGGAATGGCGGACCTTGGGTGTGTGGGAACTGGTAATATTTGAATGTGATGATTTTATATAGTACGGATCGGAAATCAGCAGTTCTTAACATTGCACCACGCAAGCTGTCGTATCAACCACCAACTGTAACTTGCTTTCTTTATTCTTCGGTTATAGTCTTGAATAAAAGTGCACTTTTATTTATGTGAAACCAGCTGTGTCAGATGGGGTTGTATGGATTGATTCTGAATGTGACTGCGAGAATGAAAAGTGAATTAAAAAAAAAAAAAAAAAAAAGCTAACCTTTACCAGTATCATAAGTTACACCGGCTGTTACAGACTGAAATCAAATTTATGTTGTTATTCTAAAATTGTAAGAATAAGAGCAGATCATTTCTCGAAGTGGAGCCGTGCGGGATCGAACTCGCCACCCTCTGATTCCCAGTGAGGGGCTGATACCATTACACCACCGCAGCAGTTATAGTAAGAATGTCAATGTGGCATGCTAACGCGGCTTTTTTTTTTTTTTTTGGATGAAAGCGCACGTGTTCTCTTATTTGTACCTTTTGTGAAAGTGTTTCTTTGATATATGGACTTCAGGCTTCATACGTTATATAGTTTATGCCTACATTTTGTCATTTACTATTAGAATATGAAAAACGTTTCTGTTTTAAAAATGTGTTTGCACAGCCTACTATAGAAATGGAACACACATGAAATGCGTGTATTCCAAATAACGCTAGAATTATTTCCACTCTAAAACTCCACTTCAATCCCAGGTAATCAAATCAAGTCAAGGCTTGAGCTAGGAGAAGTTCATTCTAAGTCGGTGGGGGGATGGAATAGCTGGCTGCTAGTAGCTTTTGTTTATCAGCACATTTAGATGACAAAGGACTCTGGCGGAGAGGTGCAAACGGATTTAAGACGCGATTTAAGGTGGGACGGATTTACGAGTTTTTTCGTAGGCTCTGGTAATTCTAGTGTTAAAGGGCAATCCAATTATTAAACTGTTCTTTTAAAAGAAAACCTATTTTTATCACAGACATAATGAGAAGTTTCTAATAAAAGAAATTCATATAATAACACGGAGTAGTGAATGATTTCGAATATAAGCCAATAGATCTACTAACTGAATCTACAAATTTTTAGATCTGCACTTGGAAAGATAAGACATCAGACTTTAAAAGATCTCATTATGATGTGATCTGGTAATGGTTATACTGTAGTTATGTCCTGGGTATCACAACCTTTAAAATCATCAATCTAGGCAGCTGTGTGTGGTGGAAGAATGAGAATGGAATATGAAAGGAAGTGACCGGAGCAGGTAAAAGTTTTGGTTCACACACAAAATTAAAAAATGTTCCAAGCATAAAGCCAGGTGGTAGTGAGGGATGGTGCTTGCATATTGGACATTCCACTTTAGCTAACATCTCAAAACTTTTCCTTCTTCTCTCCTTCCTCCCTCAACTTTCAAAGTCAGCAAGACTGTGTCTCTCATCTTTTTTGGAAGTTGGAAATTCCTTTACATATGGAATTAGGAGAAGATTTGATAGCATTAAGGTAGATCTCAGCACATCAACACCTTTTCAAGGTCCACTTCTCATTTTTAACATGAATTTCCTCTTTAATTTTCTTTTCCTAAACTCCAAGGTAACAACCAGGGTTCTCCATGATTTGCATAATTTCACTGTTATTACCCTGGATACAGTCACTTCTTATATAATGCAAGTATAAGATGTGTTTTTTTTTTCTAACAGTAAATGTTTAGTTAGATTGTGTGTATACTGCATTGGAACTTCTCATATTGTTATTCATAGATGGCAGAAAGAATTATATTCCTTGGCCATTTTGTGCACTAGTCTTTTAAGATGCTTCAAGTTTTGCACAGCTGCCCAACTTTGTCCCTGGATCTCATTCTACACTTTTTAATTATAATTAACAAAAATAACAAAATTAACAATAAAGTGGGAAAAACATAAGCTCAGGAACAAACCCTGGTAAAATAAAAAACAGTAAATCACTGCAAGCCAGTAAAACCACTGCAAGCCTTAGAGAGGAATGGAACCATAGACCAGTCATCATTTTGCCTTTGTACTTACGCCTCCAAGGCTAATGCTATATGTATTGTGTTTCTCTGAACAGTTCTGACCATTCAGCTCAAATTAAGGGATGCAAGAAGAGGAAATGGGGGGCAGGGAGTTTAGGACAGGCCAGGTTTAGAACTATACGTGGACAAACAAACAACAGTGTAGAAATAAAAATACATAGTAATGTATTTTTAAGCCAACATTTAAATGTAGAAGGAGTAACCCATTAAAAATAGCTTGCCTTCATGCTAGAAGTATCAAAAATAAGGTAAGTGAGTTGTAGTTGTTTGTAGCAGAGCATAATTATGATATCATAGCAATAACGGAAACCTGGCTAAATAACAAAGATGGGGATGAGTGTAACATTATGTGTAATATGTAACATATTATAGACCACCCAATTCAGACAGTAATTTCAACACACATCTTTTTAGTAATATCAAAAAGGCACGTTTACAGGGAGATATAGTCATGGGGACTTTAGTTATCCAAATATTAACTGGGATAACCTTGCAGATGGAGGAGCACAAGAGCAGGAGTTTTTAGAAGTAATCAGTGACTGTTTTCTAACACAGCATGTTAAAGCACCAACAAGGGGTGAAGCCTGTCTGGATTTAGTATTTTGTAATAATTAAGATAGAATTGAGGGTGTAGAAGTGATTGAACTACTAGGGTCAATTGACCATAATGTAATACAATTCTCAGTATTTTGTAAGAGTGCAGATGCAAAGACTAAAATTGTTAAGTTGAACTTTGGTAGGGCAAATTTTGACCAGATGCAACAAACAAAATCTAAGTAGGATACACTGGGATAAACTTTTAAGTGTGGAGACAGTTGAGGAGCAGTGGAACAGGTTTAAAAATGTTTTACATATAATGCAGCACGGATACATACCTAAATTTGGAATTAATAGGAAATTTTAAAAAATCCACAGTGGATTAATAAAGATTTAAAAAAAGGCTGCAAAGGAAAAAACTGCTTTATAAGGCATATGTCTAATGACTGCAAAGTGAATCGTAGAGCGTATAAGAACATGAGGGCAACCATTAAGAAGGATATCAGGGAGGCTAAAAGACAGTTGGAGAGGAATATAGCAGATAAGGCGAAAGAAGACCATAAGAGATTCTTTCAGTATTTTAGTAGTAAAAGAACACTCAAGGAGGAGGTGAAGTGCATCAGAAATAGTAAATGGGAATTAAAAAATACAGACAATGAAATAGTGGGTGCCCTAAACTTACATTTTTCTGAGATCTTCACAAGTGAGCAAGTGGATAACCTCCCAGAGGTAAACGGGGCTACTAAGGAGGTACTGAGGGATTTGGACATTGTAGAGGGAGAAGTGCTGCTCAGATTAAATAAGCTGAAATCAAACAAATCACCAGGACCAGATAATATTTACCCTCAAGTTCTTAAGGAGGCTAATGAGTACATATATAAACCCTTGACACATATTTTTAGGAAGTCATTGCACACTGGAGAGATTCCAAAGGACTGGAAAATGGCAAATATCATCTCATTATATAAAATGGTGACAGGGCAGATCCAAACAACTATAGGCCAGTAAGCTTAACATGCATCACAGGAAAATTAATGGAAGGAATTATTAAGGATAAGATTGAGCAACACCTGCCAAGGACAGGAGTTATTCTGAACAGTCAGCATGGGTTCAGAAGAGGAAGGATGTGTTTTACTAACATGCTGGAATTCTACGAGGAGGCAACAAAAGGATACGATCAAAGTGGAGCATATGATATTATTTATCTTGACTTTCAGAAAGCATTTGATAAGGTGCCTCATGAGAGGTTAGGGCATCAAACTAAAAAAGTAGGAGTTCAGGGTGATGTTATTAGATGGGTGCAAATAGGAATATAAGTAACAAGCTGGTTAAATTTGCAGATGATACCAAGATAGGTGGATTAGCAGATAATTTGGAATCCTTTATATCATTACAGAAGGACTTGGATAGCACACAGGCTTGGGCAGATTTGTGGCAGATGAAATTTAATGTCAGTAAATGTAAAGTATTACACATAGGAAGTAAAAATGTGAGGTTTGAATACACAATGGGCTGTTTGAAAATCGAGAATACACCTTATGAGAAGGATTTAGGAGTCATAGTGGACTCTAAGCTATCGACTTCCTGACAGTGTTCAGAAGCCATTAAGAAGGCAAACAGAATACTAGGTTATATAGCATGATGTGTGGAGTACAAGTCCAAGGAGGTTATGCTCAACCTTTATAATGCACTGGTGAGGCCTCATCTTGAGTACTGTGTGCAGTTCTGGTCTCCAGGCTGCAAAAAGGACATTGTAGCACTAGAAAAGGTCCAGAGAAGAGCGACTAGGCTGATTCCAGGGCTACAGGGGTTGAATTATGAGGATAGATTAAAATAGCTGAGCCTATACAGTTTAAGCAAAAGAAGATTAAGAGGTGACATGATTAAAGTGTTTAAAATTATGAAGGGAATTAGTACAGTGGATCGAATTCATCAAGAACATGGGGACACAGTTGGAAACTTGTTATTGGTAAATTTCGCACAAACATTAGGGAGTTTTTCTTTACACAAAGAACGATAGACACTTGGAATAAGCTACCAAGTAGTGTGGTAGACAATAATACTTTAGGGACTTTCAAAACTCGACTTGATGCTTTTTTGGAAGAAATAAGTGGATAGGACCGTCAAGCTTTGTTGGGCTGAATGGCCTGTTCTTGTCTAGATTGTTCTAAAGAGAATGAGAGATAAGCCCATAGAATTACATGCCTTTTTGTTTCATCCACATCTGGAAGTCACTAGCCTTGAGGAAGAACATGTGAGCCCAACAGTTCTAAGCATACCTCTCCATCTCAAGCTATGCTCAGCTTGTCATCCCTATAAAAGGTGATCCCCATCATTCTCTGATTGTCATATCACCAGAGAGCAGCATTCACCTATGCAGCAACAACAACCTTGTAGTGTTTTTTTTTTCACATTAAGTCCTGATGGACCACTTTTATTAAATTGAGATTGAAGGAAAATTAGAAAATAGAAAACCGCTGTAGCCAAGGTCAAAATATGTTTAGTCCAGAGATTGATCTTCAATATTAAAGTAGTTTGCTAAACTACTAGTCAAAACACAAAATTAAAGTGGATAGCAACATGTAAAATTTATTCTATTCCTTTTCCCTAAGTAAAAGTTCAGTGAAATTGTACTTTTCAGAGTAGTTTTTGTCAGCAACACTTTTTGCTTTTACTTAAGTATATTTCTAAATAAAAAATGTACTTTTACTTTGTTACATTTCTGACACCCTTGTCACCATTACACTAACTTTTCATGTTTAATGTTTTAACTTAACTTCTACTGTAAAGACACAGTGACAACTCCTCAACTTCAGAATGCTTATTCTGTGGAATTCTTTGGTCATTTATGGCCATCAGTCACAGTTTTCTGTTCTAATAGTGACAGTAAATAGTCCAAAGCCTCAACTTGTTATAAACTTGGTCACTCATATGTGTTTTAAATTTGTTTTTGTAACTTAATAATAATAATCTTTACATTGATATAATGGTCCTCTCACTACTCAAAGCGCTTTACATAAAGAGTGGGGAGCCACTTCAACCAACACCAATGTGTAGCACCCACATGGATGGTACGATGGCAGCCATTTTGCACTAGAACTGTCATCATATATTAACTTTTAGGTGATTAAAGGGTGAGACAGATAGTCAGCTAGAGACAGGGAATGATTAGCGGTGGGGGAAAGAATGACTAGGCCATGAAGGGCAATTTAACCTGGACATCGGGATACACCATGCTTTTTACGAAGGATGCCCAGAGGTCTTTAATGAGCAGACAGTCAAGACCTTGAATTTGCATGTCATCTGAAAAATGGAGTCATTTTTACAGCACAGTGTGTCTGTCTGTCTGTCACTGCATTGGGGCTTTGGAATCCACACACAGAACACAGGGTAAGCAACCCAAGCTTTTCCTAGATGGTACTTTTCTGAGATACTGGCCAGGCATAAACATGCTGAACTTCAAATGGTTTACTTAGTCTCAACTACAGTACACTTTTATTATTTGTTCTTTTCATGTATTGTTTTGGAATAAGAGGAATTCACATTTGTAAAGACTTACCTAACCAACCTTTTTCCAAGTACATGGTGTGGAACCCCAAATCTTTCACTTTGTTGTGTGTATTCTTGTACATAAGCAAGTCACAACTTTGACCAAACTCCAGATTCAACTGTGGAATTAGAATTCTATAGCAGAGCCATGGCAGAGTTGCTAAGTAGTTTGAGTGAACATTCCTGGCTTCAAATTGAATAGAAGGGACAAAAAGTTTTTAGTTGAGCTTAATTAAAATGAATCCTTAAAAAGTTAAATGACTGAAAATAACTGCACAATAAAAGCTAGGAACTCTGCAGCAGCGTCACTAATTGCATCAGTAAGCAGCGATGTTTGCTGTGGACTCATACATAGAGGCTTGAGTTGTAATAAGCACATATGCGTATACAAAATAATAAACAAAAACTTTTCAGAATTTATCTGGTTAATAATTACTGTATATGTTTTCATTTTTGAACAAATTCCCACTTCTATAAAATGAATTGTTCTACTATTCATTACATCTCTTGGTGACCTATTAGGTAATAGCTCACCTGGCTTTTCTGCCATAATTTGTTCCAGAATCTTCCCTGATTTGATCCATCCATCTTAGTTTGTGTTTCCCACTATGTCTTATACCTTCTTCTTATTTGTGATGTGACTTAAGTATTTTCACTAATGCTGGACTAGAGCTGACTTGATTTTTATATTTCAGTGTAATGAGCAGCACTCCATTATTAATATCTTTTTATTTTAGCTTCATTATGATATTTTTTTAAATCATGCTCAATTTCAGCTGTTATAGCAGTGTCATTGTCATAGCTAATAATTTTGATATTTTGTTCAACACATACTCAAACCCAATCATTTTCTTTTCAACAGAAGAGTAATAAATATTGTTACACTTGGGAGTCAGTTTACACTCTCATTTTGTGTGGCATCTATTATTCTTCCCTTTGGGGAGATGGCTTGCCCACTTTCTGCACAAAAACAATCTAGAAAACCGTGGAGCTGGCATTTACAACACAAGGTTAAAGTTCAAATCCAATACCTCATGTGACATTTGTAACAAGTACACTGAAATTCTTTTTAACTCTTGACTTCTCATGAACAGATTTATAAATTGATGAGTAAAGCAACAATTGAGAAGAGAGGCTCAGTGGTTAGTGCTGCTGCCTTACTTGTCTAGGGGGATGGGTTCAAATTCAAGTCAGGCTTGTTTACAAGTTTTTCATGTGCCCATATTATTCTCCAGATACTCTGTGTTTATTTTAATTTGCACTCCACCCTGTCTGATTTCATGTGTTACTATTCCATTAAGGGGTTTGGTTTTGATTTAGAATTCATTTTTATCATCATTTTTTATTTTGAGTTTCATTTTAACATGATATTTGCTTTTTGTTGTTTTTGTTTTTGTAATTGACACCATCTCATTTTCAGTTGCTGTCTTGGTTGCTGCCACATGATGACAGGAAGTGTATCACACATAAGGATATCATCCCCACTTTATAAAGGTCAGTGTTGTGTACTTCAAGATTGTCCAATATTGTGGATTTCAACTGTTTTATCATGTTGTCAGATCAACTATCAAATGCATCTAAAACAAAATGTATCTACTAATCTCTTGTGTTTTTTTTCAGATGCAGTATAGGACAAATTGATGAAACCAGTGTGGAACAAGCCCCGGACACAGACAGGTAGACATGTTTTAAGCAACACCACACGTTTATTTTATAACTAATATTTACAATACTAAGTGCACACAAACCCCCAAAACTCCCGAAAAGTCCAGGGGCCTCATGTATAAACGGTGTGTACGCACAGACATGTTGCGTACGAACGTTTCCACGCTCAAATCGCGATGTATAAAACCTAAACTTGGCATAAAGCCACGCACATTTCCACGATACCTCATGCCCTGGAATACGCAATTTCTCCGCTCGGTTTTGCAGACTGGCGGCGCCCAGCGTCAAAGCAGTGCTACTGTTCCTGTGTGATCACCCTTTCTTTCTTAGACCCACATTCCTGACGCGGCTTTATAAATACACTGAAATTAACTGCATATTGTTTATTAGTGTAATGCATCTGATTGTAATTAACCTGCAGCAATATAATGGTCCAGGGAATAGCCATAGTATTCCAAATACCATAACTGCTTTACCATTGTTACGCTCACTGCATCTTCTTCTTCTTTCAGCTGCTCCCGTTAAGGGTTGCCACAGCGGATCATCTTTTTCCATATTACTCTCACTGCACCACTCGGAGTATTTATATCACTGTATCTGAGAGGGGAATCACAGCAGCAGCTGATTGGAAAGAGAATTATCGGTATACAGTTTCAAGCACACACTACCTCAGCCACGGCAAAACGCGTCAAAGCTTTTCCTGTACGGACCTCACGTTTCAGAAACAGTTTCATCCCAAGAACTATAAACGCACTCAATCAAGTGCTCCTTGTAGAACTGTTTGTACTTATAAGTACAATTACCCCACTGTAAACTTGCACTACAGTTATAATATTGCACAACCTGCGCCACTTTATAAAGCGCGTATGATGACGATTACATTTTTAAGATGAAATGCAGCAAAATATGTTGCTTATAGTATACAGATAAAACTTTAACTTCATTTAAATAATCTGTATTGTTAATAATTAAACATGTGAGGACATGGTGCCACAGCGCTACCTAGTTCACGGATAGCTCCTGCCTTGTGCTTATTGCTGGTGCTGACGCGACACTGGAAGGATAGACGGATAGAATAATTAAACATGTACTATGAAGATATTTCAATGTTCCTTAAAAGTTTTGAAGAATCGGCGTTCTAAGCTTACAGATGGCTTAACGTCTATTACAGAGCTGATTGTGTGGCGATTGGGTATTTGGAGAAAGAAAAGTAAGGAAAGGAATTGGAGGTTAGTACGTTTAAAAGAGACAGTACTTCTGTAATAAATTATTTCATCGAAGGTCGCACATAGTGCAGCAAGCCTCTTGAGATATATACAATCACTGCGCCACCGTGTTCCCATGTTTAATAACATGCTTTCATTCCTATCATCATGAAAAAGATATCACGTATACATCTCAGTATTTTAATTATTCAGAGAGCTGTAATATCACGAATGTAATGGATTCTGTGCCCTGTCGGAGAAAGAGAAAGAACGGAAGCACGTAGTGATTCACACACATAGAGCACATAGAAGATCAAACATAGAACAAAGCATTTAACGTGCTACTTGAGAAACTAGTAAAATAAACGATTTTAAGATGAAGTTTATGATGTTCTACTTTAATGACAAAATAAACTACATGACTAAAGTGGAAATTTTGAGATTAAAGTTGACATTTCGTAATTTTTTCCCACTGTGTGCCTATTTTTTTTCTCTGTACCCTAATAAGCTTTCATATGACACTCAGACGGTCCGCTACGACAGTGGTCCCCAACCTTTTTGACAGCAAGGACCACTTTATTAGATGCAAATTTTTCCACGGACTGGTCGGGGGGGGCAGTTTTATACACAATTTACATAACATCCATCCATCCATCCATCCATCCATCCATCCATTTTCCAACCCGCTGAATCCGAACACAGGGTCACGGGGGTCTGCTGGAGCCAATCCCAGCCAACACAGGGCACAAGGCAGGAACCAATCCCGGGCAGGGTGCCAACCCACCGCAGGACACACACAAACAAACCCACACACCAAGCACACACTAGGGCCAATTTAGAATCGCCAATCCACCTAACCTGCATGTCTTTGGACTGTGGGAGGAAACCGGAGCGCCCGGAGGAAACCCACGCAGACACGGGAAGAACATGCAAACTCCACGCAGGGAGGACCCGGGAAGCGAACCCAGGTCCCCAGGTCTCCCAACTGCGAGGCAGCAGCGCTACCCACTGTGCCACCGTGCCGCCCATTTACATAACATTTCTATTATTATTAAGTTATTAAGCAGTTCGCATACGTTTGCAACCTGAGATTTTTCTTCTTTTTTTGCATATAACAAAGACATATGCTTTGCATTTGCCATTCCAACAGATTGCACATCACAAACATTAACACTGTTATCGTTTTTTTCGTGTCTGCCGTTTCTATAGGAGGGTGACAATGAGTTAAATTCCAATGGATGTTTTTCAAATGTTGACAAGCAATAAGCAAAAGGTATCACTGAAAACCACAGAAAACAAAAACAGCAAAAAAAAAAACAGTATGAGGAAAGTTCGAAGAATGAATTTTTTTTACAATGTTTCTGTTTGGGGATCGTTGTGCAAACGTGCACATCTGAGCTGCGACCACAGATCTAACTGCTCTGTGGATGATTCATTCAGGCATTTCAAGGTCACTTCGTTGTAATGAAAGCATCTGCTGAATGTACTTCGTAGTAACGTGATTTCTATAGACTCGTGTCATATGGGGAAACTGTTGGGACCGTAACAATACTTTGTTGTAATATTCTCTCACCTCGGTCTCTCTCCTCTCTCTGCGCCGCAGCAAAGCCCCGCCCGCCAAGCGTTCTGAAAAGTCTGAGTGAGTCTCCGTTGCCGGCAGTTCTCTCGCGGCCCGGCTGTGGCCCGGTAGTGGGTCGCGGACCGGTGGTTGGGGACCGGTGGTTGGGGACCCCTGTGCTACAAGTCGCCTTTTCACGCTGACTTTGATATGTGACTTCTTTTTTATTTCGGGCACTGTGCGACTTTGTGAACTTGAGCTTTCGAGTTTCTCCGACACGCTATGTCACTCGATCAACTTTCTTTTGTTGATTATACCACTGTTTAAACCAACAAATAGTACGTTTTTCCTTTGCCTCCACTTGGTATTCGCTGAAATTCTTATATTTTCCCCCGTGCTTTTCCCATTGTCTTTTCACAGAAGGCTATTTATATCGATTTGCATATTCAAAGAGGCATAATTCTGGGAGGAGTTGGGGCGGGACAGAAGGCGCGTGCACGTGCGTTACTTTTCACGCAGATTTCGATTTATGTAGCAGAAGAACGTGAAAGTATGTGTACGTACAGATTCCTGCATCTGGATTTTTCTGTGCGTACGCACATTCCCGCTTTTGTGCTTACACCATGTTATAGTGTGAGTTCTATGCACGGCGTTATACATGAGGCCCCAGGCCTCTTTCACTCTGCCTCTCTTCAGGTCCGCCTCCACTCCTCTCCTCCAAGCTCAGTCCTGCTCCTCTCCCAACTCCAGCCCTCGAATGGAGGGAGGCGGCCCCTTTTATAGTCACCCAGATGTGCTCCAGGTGCCTCCTGACAATCTTCCACCGGCACTCCCCAATGTGGCGGAAGTGCCGGCTGCGCACCCGGAAACACTCCGGGTGTCCCCAATCCTCTTCCCCCCAGCACTTCCGGGTTAGGCGGAAGTACCGAGATCCAGGGCTCCATAGGCATCGGGGTGTCCCCTGGTGGTGACCACGGGCCCCTACAGGGCTGAGCTTCAAAGTTCTGCAGCTGTGGTCCCCAAAGCAACCAGGGCGGTCAACCCCTCATGGTCTGAGGAGGTCCTCCTTTGCGTCTTGGCTGGGTACCACCCCCAGCCGTGTGCCACACCAGCTACAGTCAGGTCCATAAGTGTCTGGACAGTGACACAATTTTCATAATTATGGCTCTGTACACCACAACAATGGATTTGAAATGAAGAAATAATTACATGACTGAAGTGTAGGCTTTCAGCATTATTTCAAAGCATTTAACAGAAATATCCTATGAGCCATTTAGAAAAGGCAGACATTTTTATACATGGTCCCCCCATTTTCAGGGGCTCTAAAGTATTTGCACATTTGACTGACAAGCTGTTCTATAGCCAGGTGGGAGCAGTTCTCTCTTTATTTTATTAATTATTAAGCAGGTAAAATGTCTGGAATTGATTCGAAGTGTGGAATTTGCATTTGGAAGCTGTCACTGTCAAGTAAAAACAGTTCATCATTAGCCTGAGAAAACAAAACAAACCCTTCAGAGAGATTGCAGAAATACAACGAGTGGTCAAATCAACAATTGGTACATTATTTAAAAGAAGGAACACATTGGTGAACTCCACAAGGTCTCGAAAACCACAGAAGACAACTGTGATGATTGGAGAATTCTTTCCTTAGTGAAGAAAAAATAATTCATGACATTTAGCCAAACCAAGAGCACTCTTGGGTAGGTAGATCCATCATTGTCAAAGTCTACAATCAAGAGAAGACTTCATGAAAGTAAATACTGAGGGTTTACCACAAGGCATAAACCATTGTTAATCCTCAAACATAGGAAGGACAGATTAGACTTTGGCAGAAATTATTTTTAAAATACCAGTCCAGTTTTTGAACAGTTCTCTTTATACAAATGAAATTAAGATCAATATGTACCAGAATGATGAATAAAGAAGAATAGGGAGAAGAGAAGGAACTGCTCATGATCTGTAGCATACCACATCATCTGTGAAACATGGTGGAGGCAGTGTTATGGAATGGGCATGCCTGACTGCCAATGTAAGTGGGTCACTGGTGTTTACTGATGATATGACTGCTGAAGAAAGTTGCAGGATGATTTCTGAAGTGTTTAGGGCAAAACTATCTTCTCAGATTCAGCTACATGCTGCAAAACTGATAGGACAACGCTTCGCAGTGCAGGTGGGCAATGAGCAAAAACATACTGTGAAAGTAAACCAAGTGCTTATCAATGCAAAGAAGTGGAATATTCTTCAATAACCAACTCAATCAACTTACCTCAACCCAATTGGACATACATTTCACTTGCTGAAGACAAAAATGAAGGCAGAAAGTCCAACGAACAAGCAGTATCTGAAGGCCTGGCTAAGCATTAGTAGGGGAGTAACCCAGCACTTAAAGAAGGACATGTGTTCCAGATTTCAGGCAGTCATTGACTGCAAAGGATTTTCAACGAAGTATTGAAAGTAATCGCTATATTCACGATTATGTTAGTTAGTCAAAATACTTTAGAACCCCTGAAAATGAGGGGGGACCATGTATAAAAATGTCTGTTGTCACATACATGCGCATGGGAGGCTGCAAAAGGGCTCAAAAGAAGGTCATTCCCGGTTAGATCAGGGGGTGGCAGAGAGCACTAATCCTCTCTCTTATCTCCCCGCAGACCTTCTTCTTCTTCTTTCGGCTGTTCCCGTTAGGGGTTGTCACAGCAGATCATCTTCTTCCATATCTTTCTGTCCTCTGTATCTTGTTCTGTTACACCCATCACCTGCATATCCTCTATCACCACATCCATAAACCTTCTCTTAGGCCTTCCTCTTTTTCTCTTCCCTGGCAGCTCTATCCTTAGCATCCTTCTCCCAATATATTCAGCATCTCTCCTCTGCACATGTCCAAACCAATGCAATCTCACCTCTCTGACTTTGTCTCCCGTCCAACTTGAGCTGACCCTCTAATGTACTCATTTCTAATCCAGTCCATCCTCGTCACACCCAATGCAAATCTTAGCATCTTTAACTCTGCCACCTCCAGCTTTGTCTCCTGCTTTCTGGTCAGTGCCACCGTCTCCAACCCATATAACATATCTGGTCTCACTACTGTCCTGTAGACCTTCCCTTCCACTCTTGCTGATATCCGTCTGCCACAAATTACTCCTGACACTCTCCTCCACCCACTCCACCTTGCCTGCACTTTCTTTTTCACCTCTCTTTCCACAATCCCCATTACTCTGTACTGTTGATCCCAAGTATTTAAACTTATCCACCTTCACTAAATTTACTCCTTGCATCCTCACCATTCCACTGAGCTCCCACTCATTTACACACATGTATTCTGTCTTGTTCCTACTGACCTTCATTCCTCTCCTCTCTAGAGCATATCTCCACCTCTCCAGTGTCTCCTCAACCTACTTTCTACTATCGCTACAGATCAGAATGTCATCAGCAAACATAGTTCACGGGGACTCCTGTCTAATCTCCTCTGTCAACCTGTCCATCACCATTGCAAATAAGAAAGGGCTCAGAGCCGATCCCTGATGTAATCCCACCTCCACCTTGAATGCATTCGTCACTCCTACCACAGACGTCACCACTGTCACACTTCCCTCGTACATATCCTGTACAACTTTTATATACTTCTCTGCCACTCCCAACTTCCTTAGACAACACCACAACTCCTCTCGAGGCACCATGTCATATGCTTTCTTCAGGTCCACAAAGACGCAATGCAACTCCTTCTGGCCTTCTCTATACTTCTCCATCAACACCCTCAGAGCAAACATCGCATCTGTGGTGCTCTTTCTTGGCATGAAACCATGCTGCTGCTCACTAATCATCACCTCACTTCTTAACCTAGCTTTCACTACTCTTTCCCAAAACTTCATGCTGTGGCTCATCAATTTTATCCCTCTGTAGTTACTACAGTACTGCACATCCTCCTTATTATTAAATATCGGCACCAGTACACTTCTTCTCCACTCCTCAGGCATCCTCTCACTTTCCAAGATTCCATTAAACAATCTGGTTAAAAACTCCACTGCCATCTCTCCTAAACACCTCATGCTTCCACAGGTATGTAATCTGGACCAACGGCTTTTCCATTCTTCATCCTCTTCATAGCTGTCCTTACTTCCTCCTTGCTAATCCATTGCACTTCCTGATTCACTATCTCCACATCATCCAACCTCTTCTCTCTCTTATTCTCTTCATTCATTAACCTCTCAAAGTACTCTTTCCATCTGATCAACACACTCTCCTCACTTGTGAGTACGTTTCCATCTTTATCCTTTATTACCCTATCCTGCTGCACACCTTTCCCAGCTCGTCTTTGCCGTCTTCAATCTCCTTCAGATTGACTCTTCTGCATAGGATGTAATCTACCTGTGTGCATCTTCCTCCACTCTTGTACGTCACCCTATGTTCCTCCCTCTTCTTAAAATACATATTCACCACAGCCATGTCCATCCTTTTGGCAAAATCCACTATCATCTGACCTTCTTTACTCCTCACCTTGATACCATACCTACCCATCACCTCCTCGTCTCCTCTGTTCCCTTCACCAACATGTCCATTGAAATCCACTCCAATCACCACTTTCTGTCCATTGGGTACACTGTTCATCACTTCATCCAACTCACTCCAAAAATCTTCTTTCTCATCCAATGCACACCCAGCTTGCAGGGCATATGCACTAACAACATTCATCATCACACCTCCAATTTCCAGCTTCATAATCATTACTCTGTCTGACACTCTTTTCACCTCCAGAACATTCTTGACATACTGTTCCTTCAGAATAACCCCTACTCCATTTCTCCTCCGATCCACACCATGATAGAACAATTTGAATCCACCTCTGATCCACCTGGCCTTACTCCCCTTCCATTTAGTCTCTTGCATGCACAATATATCAACCTTCCTTCTCTCCATCATATCGGCTAACTCTCTCCCCTTACCAGTCATACTGCCAACATTCAAAGTTCCTACCCTCAATTCCACTCTCTTTACCGTCCTCCTCTCCTCCTGCCTCTGGAGGGGGGCCATGTATAAAAATCTTCCCTCTCTTCTTCTCCTTCTTTGGGGCAACAGTAGTCTAATTTCCACCAGCACCCTGTTGTGTGTAGCTGTTACTGGCAATCTTTTACCCGTCTCACTGTCTATATTGTACCTTACATATTCAACACTAGGGACCTCTGCTGGCAGGCTGCTCGCTGACTAGGGCTGTCTTTGCTTTCAAATCTTTATCTTAATACAGTTTACCTTCAACAGGGTGCTTGACAAGAGTGTCTCCTTGAGACTGTAAGGGATCGCAGTTAGACAAGGAATGAACTCTCTAATTTTCTAATTTTCCAGATCTCTAGTAGCAGTTAAAGAGAAAACCTGGCTTTAAGTTTTCACTCTTAAATTATTTGCATCAAAACCAATAACAGCAAGTATGAAGTAATATATAGAATCATATTACCTTGGTGGGTTAAATCATGTAGTATCATTAGCAAAAGGAAGACACTGGTGAATATTCCCAGAAGGCTCTTTTTCTTAGTTACAACCTATGTTTTCTCTATCAAAAATAAAAAGATTTATATCTGAAGGAAAAGAGACAATGTTCTTTAAAAAGAGTCTGTTTTTAAAATTAACCATACCCAAGCCTTCTTGCCCAATAAACACGTAGAACAAGACACCCTGGCTTACTTAGCAACAGTTTCTCATCATTGCAAGAAGGGTGCATTCATATATGTGCAAAGACAAAATGAAGAAAATGTTAAAAAGTTTATAATCACTGAAGCTCATAATAATCACTCAAGCAATATTACAAAGTTTATAATCATGCAAATTCATCCTATGCTATAAAAGTAGATCCCAGGAGCAGTTCATTCCCCCACATGGCAAGTGGCCATGTTCCTCAGGGCTGAACCCAATTAGGAACCCACAGAGTGGCATAGGAATTGGTGTCTGGAAACGCAGCCCTGTCAGGGTCCTTAGGTGCACCATAAAGATTGATAGTCACATGTCTACAAAATTATTTTATATTTCTCATTAAAACATAACTATTAAACTTTATTAAACATTTTATAGTCTTTCGTGTCATCAAAGTTTATTATACTGTAGTAGTTATATTAAAAAATAGATTAAATCAGTGCAAAAAGTAAAAATTAAGAGCAATATTCCACATGCATGTGTTCTTTATTGAGCTGCCACACACACAAGAGCAGCAGTAACAATTGCAACACTGCAAAGAAAGTTGTTTCGCTTTTATTTAGTAAAAATATCCGTCAATGGGGTGAGCAAAATTTACGCCATTTCCTCAAGCAGGCTAAAAAATCATAAATACTAATTTTTTGATAACCCAATAATTCTTATAATAAGGAAAACAAGATTTAATGTCATGATATATACATGTACATGTACATGTATATATATATATATATATATATATATATATATATATATATTGTGATAGATGGCCGGCTACATATTCCGACCCTCAACCCCAGGCCGCCAGGAGGAGCTCTCCCGACAGCGTGGACGTGCCCCGAATTCCAGCAGGGTCTCATGGACGTTGTAGTTTTTATGCACAGCCCTGCTGGATGCCTTGGGGACCACCAGGAGTCGATGTAGGGAGGCTCGTGGACTCTTACATGCCCTATAACCCGGAAGTGCGTCATAATCCCATGACAGGAAGAAACGCCGTGCTTCCGGGTTGAAGAAAAGGACTGTTTACCCTGGCCCGGAAGTAATAAGGACTTGTGGGTTGTGGAACAGGAACCACTTCCGGGTCAGGGGATATAAAGGACCATGGGAAAGCCCAGTACGCTGAGCTGAGCTGGGTGGAAGGGTGGAAACGCGTCTGGGAGAGGAGGATTGGTTTATTTGTATTGATTAATTTATGAGTATTGTGGAGAGAAGGGTGCTTGGTGCACATTATTATTATAAAATAAATAATAATTGGATTTTTATCTGGTGTCTGACTTCTGATCTGAGGGTTCAAGAGGACGACCGTGCCTCAAACTGTCACAATATATATATATATATATATATATATATATATACTTTCACTTGCTTAGATTTCATTTTTTGCAGTGCCAAACCATCTAACTGAGGTAGCTTTGTGTTAATACAGTACAAAATGGCAGGCAAGTGTAGAAGTTGTTCTTTTCAACCTGAGTGGACAAAGGAATTTGATTTTGTTGTGAGAGGGTGTTGAGCCATATGTACTCTGTGCTGTAAAATGTTGTTTGCTGAACATCAAGTAAAATTCAGGGATGAGGCAGCCAGAGCAGAATTTATCAGGAGAGCAGCAGCAAAATATGAGAAGCAAAACGGAGTGTTCAAAACCCTATGCAACAGTTAAACTCAGGTTACAGAAGGCAGCTATAAACCCTCAGAATGTATCACCAATTACGGAAAACCATTTACAGACAGAGAGTACTTGAAAGAAGCCTTCGCAAGCACTACAGGGGTTTTGTTTGATGGATTGCCAAACAAAGAAGCAATCATGTCCAGAATTAAAGATTTGCCCTTTTCAGCAAGAACTACATAAAGGCGGATTTCTGAAACTGTAGAAAATGTCCATTTGGAGTAATCAGTTGTACTGACAGATGCACCAGGGTAGAGTATGGCTGTGGATGAAAATATGGATATCAATGACATCTTAAGTCTAGCTACTGTTCCCAGATACTGTGAAGGAATTGGTGTAAAAGAGGAGTTTTGCTGCCTTAGGCCTATGCATGGCACTACTGAAGGAGAAGAGGTGGTAAAAGCTTTTACCAATCATTTTCAAAGAAGTATAGACATGAATAAAATATTTGCCATTATAACAGATGCTGACCCTTTTAGGGTGGGGAAGCAGAAGGGGTTTGTGAGTTTAACTGAAAATCATATCGGTCATGTCATTTCATTGCATTATTCACCAAAAAAATCTGTGTGCCAAAATAATGAAGTCTGATTTAACTGCTGTCATAGACAATGTCATTAGAATTGTTAACTTTCTGATCTCTTGCTCAACATTAACTCAACAACAGTATCAATTGCTACTGGAGGAGATGGAAATAGCTTACAAGGCTTTGCCTATCCAATGCTCTGTGAGATGGCTCAGTGGCAGAAAAGGTTTGGAGAAGTTTGTCGAGTGCTTTGATGTGATCCGTGTGTTTTTAGAAGAAAAGAGTTGGAACTTTCCAGAGCTAGAAGATTAGCAATGACTAGTAAAATATTTTTTGAAATATTGACTTTTTCATGTATGAATGTGTGTGTGTGCTTGACAGAAGCATTGACAGATTTGATCTCATTCAAGTGGTTACTGGAATATAAAATAAACACTTCTGGTATAATGAAACAAGTTGCTTTTATTCAATAATAAAACAGAATAACAAAAAATTCAACTGACAACAAGATACCATGAAGACATGACTCACCAGCGTTTGTCTATCTGCTTATACCCCTTCAACGATGTCTTTTACAGGTAGCAAAACTTTAAACTGGCTGTTACAGGCTGAAATCAAAGGCTTCTTCTTTTTGAGCGCATACACCGTCAGCATGACACTGCCATATCTAAACACTAGCATGGTGAATTGCTCGCATAATAAAGTGACTATAGCTGCAGTTGGAAGCCCCATTATATTTTTGGTGCCAAGCAGAGTTGTTTTGAGGTGCAGCAGTCTATTAGCCAGCAAAAGCACTGCAAAGAAGCTGGCTATTGTTACGGTCCTGCCTTTGTCCAGTTTGATAGCGGTAACGGGACAATATATAGTCCTGAGCAGGTATCAGCCAAAGCACCCACTATGGTCATTGCTGCTCTTGTGAAAAGAATGGAGATAAATGCCGTCAATTCAGAGAGGGAGAGGAAAGTTCGTTGTACCATGTGAATGTCACTGAGAAAATAAAACTGAATAATAAAAAAACAAGCGCTAACTTTTACAAGTAGCCAAAATTTATACCAGCTGTTACAGACTCAAATCAAATGTATGTTTTTTATTATATTTTAGTAATAATAATAGTAATAGCAGCTTACTACTCAAAACACAGAGTGCCCAGTCTTCAACCCAGGACCTTTGGGTTATAAGTCAGCGGTTCTTACCTCTGCATCACTGAAAAATACATAGAAACTCTCTGTCAATTGACATTTGAGCTTGGGTTTTTAGCTCATTGACAGCAACATATAAATCAAATGCTTTTTTTTTCTTTGGTTACATTCTTGAGTAAAAGTGCACATGTTTATTTGATATTTGGATTAAAGTCTTCACACATTATACATTTCACTTCATTATTAGTATAACATAGAAAAAGTTTCTGCTTTAGGTATGTTAATCAAATGCTTTTTTATCTTTGGTTATATTCTTGAATAACAATGCACACATTTATTTGATATTTGGACTAAAGTATTCACGCATTATACACTTCACGTCATTATTAGTATAACATGGAAAAAGTTTCTGATTTAGTAATGTGTTCAGCATTTCTTGCATTGCATTTCCTTTCATCCTACACTTATCCAGATCTTTGTAGACACGGAACACACATGAAATACATGTATTCAAAATAACAATATACTGTACTATTTACCCTATACAATGAACCTCACATGAAGATAAGGAGCCTTGGCCTGAGCTGGGAGAGCTTTTTGCCCGAGTTGAGCTCCATCAAGGCAGAGGATGGGACAGCAGGCTGTTTACTGCTTGTGCTGATCGACACATTTACAACACAAAAGACACTGATAAAGAGAAGGGATTTAAGGTGGGATGGGATTACAAGTTTTTTCATAGGCTTCAGGGATTCTAGTGTTAAGGGTGCCACCATGAAAGGCACTAACAACACAGCTTCTTCCGCTACTGAAGTCTTGACAAGGAGCTCTTCTGGAAAAGAGAGCTTACCTCTTTATTATAAGAGGCATCTTCTCAGCATTTTCAGTGTACTATATCCTCACTAGTACTTTTGGTTCTCTGGGTCTGTTCACGTTGACCTCAGTTTCTCTAAAATCAGTTGATCTGTTTCATCACTCCATACAGACTCAGATCATATGATATGACTGCAAAGTTGATCATTCATCTAAATATCGTATTCCTTGTGCCCTTGGTAGAGATTCTCATGCCAAAACTTGTCTAAGGAGTAGGGTCAAATAAAAAGCAATCCAGAAATTACTTTTATGATCAGTCCCATTAAATCTTAAAAAACATCTTCCATAATAGGCTTAACAGAATCCAGTCCAGGATCCAGGTGTTTGAGTTTTATTTGTGGACAAGCAGCTTGTGACCATAAAATTAAGTCATGTTCTTCTACAAAATCAGTTGGAAGCTGCCATGTGTATTTATTATGATAAAGAGAAGGGTGAGAGATGGGTGTAGTGCTAGTGAGGAAACCTGTAGGAGTGGGACTGATCATGACATATTAGATGTTTGCAGTGAATACTGGTTCTTAGGATGAGAAATATAGCTTATCTAAGGGAAAAAATTGGAGGTGCAAAAATTTCAACTAGATATAGTGAGTCTCACCTCTTTGAACAACACTGACTCTGGAACCAGACTTTTCAATCAAGGATGAACTCTTGCTTACTAAAGGGGTTTGCTTTGCGAAAAGGCCCCAGGTAGAGGCACTGTTTTGGTGCTGATGTTGCTTCCAGAGGTAGTTTGGAAATCTGTTGAGAGTGGTGCAACCAACTATAGGTGATTTTTAAGTGCTATGCACTTCAGCACTATGCGGCCTTGCTCTGTGAGTCTGAGTGGTCTACCACTTTGTGGCTGAGCTGTTGTTGCTTCTAGATGCTTCCACTTCACAATAATACAGTAGCACTAAGAGTTGACCAGGACATATCTAACAAATTAGAAATTTCATGTATTGACTTGTGACAAAGATGGCATCCTATGATAGTGCCACATCTAAAGTCACGGAGCTCTTCAGTACAACCCATTCTACTGCCAATGTTTGACAATGGAGTTTGTATGGCTATGTCTCTCATTTTATACATCTGTTGACAATGGTGTAGGAAATGTGAGAAACTTCACCTTCCAGCCAGGATGGCAAAAATATGAAGAGATTTATACAACTTATGAATGGGGTTCGTGAATCTAAAGTCTACATTAAACACTTTCACTGTCTCTGTTGTAGTTTGGATGTGGTGAGTACTTTTTAACAAAAAACCCAGGCATGCTTACCACAATAAAACAAATACAATTTATTAATAACATAAAGATAATAGAAGATGGATATATGTAAGTATATATACTGTATGTCTTTATAGATATACAGTACATGTATATAGATATATATAGATGAAGAACTACAACAAAAAAAACACAAAAAATAAAATTATGAAAGCTTCATTGAAAATTTTCTCTCTTAAAGAAGAAGGCACATAACTTAGAAATTCTATCTCTTGCCTTAGGTAGACCCTTTACCCTACTATTGGAAAATAAACAGGATATAAATTATGACCTTTCAATTCATGTGGTCAAGATGGATAAGTTCTTTAGCTAGTTATTAGGGTTCTAATGTTTATACCATGACATTTATTAACTCATAGCTAGTCTGCATTGGTTTACCCCCCCATGCATTTTGTGTATGTGTGTGAGATGCTGCTCTGAACTTTCGTAATGGGATTACAAAGAAAGTTTCAACAGCTAAACACTTATCCTGCACAAAAATTATTACTTTTAATTTACAATGACACCAATACCTTAATCCAATAGCTGCATTTATCCTAATTATTAAGTTACAATTAATAGCTCTTGGAGACAAAGTACAGGTACTCGTCAACTTACGACCACGATTGGTTCTGACTGACTGGTCGTAAGTTGATCTGGACGTAAATCAGCCTATATTAAATTAAGAATATTAGACTGGGTAATGATATTGTAATCATCTTAAAGTAATATTTTATCAACATTTTCTTACTTTCTAAGTCAAACACAGCATACTACAGTACAATTGGTTTAATATGTGGAAAACATACAAAAATAAGAAATATATTTAATTCCTGGCACCACTGGTGCTTGGCTGCGGGTTGTCAATATCGCCTTCATCAGGCAAGGCTGTGGACGGGATGATAGGAGGAGTTGCTCTTTTCATAAACATAGTGAGCTTCGTCTGAATTGTTTGTTTTTTTTCTCTTCATAAATTTTGCAATAAGGACGAAATGTGCCGCGTGCCATCCGTTCAATCCTTGCAAATCGTTCAATGTTTGGGTCCATTTTTTCAAAATGAGCGAGGAGTTTATTCAGTAGAGATAAACCTTCTGACAATCCCTGTGTGGTGAACATGTGTTGTGGCACCTCCTCCTCTTTGTCTTTCTCCAATTCTCTTGTTTCTTCTTCCGCCACTCTTTCTTCTTCCAATTCTATCAGCTCTTCATTTGTAATTTCACCTGATTCCCGGTCTAGCAACTCCTCGACATCTTCCATTTCACATTCCAATGAAAGGTCTTTTGACAGTTTCACTATTTTTTCACGAATCTCATCAAGTTCTTGTTCACTGTTAAAACCAGGAAAAGTATTCACATAACGCTTAACATACTTCTTCCATATGCCATTCATACACTTTCCCATCATAGAATCCCACGCGGTAGCAAGATTCTTTATACACTTAAGAATATTATACTGTTTCCAAAAGTCGCATAGTGATAGTTCCGGGTCGGCATCTATAGCAGCTATGGCTTGGGCGAAGGTGGTTCTGAGATAGTTTGCCTTTAATGTAGCAATCACACCTTGGTCCATCGGTTGAATCTCACATTGGGATCAGCTAAGTGACGTGCATGTCCAGGCGCATTATCGAGCAACAGTAAAATTTTGAAGGGAATTCCTCTCTTCAAACAGTACTCACGCACTTGATGAATGAAACAATTACTGAACCAATCCTCAAATAAAGCCTGGTTCATCCAGGCATTATGGTTTGATCTATAATTAACTGGCAAAGTGTGCTGTTCACATTCTTAAATGCATGTGGATTTTCGGAATGATAAATTAAGAAGGGCTTCAGCTTGAACCCCGCGATATTCCCGCCAAGCAGCAGAGTCAGTCTATCCTTGTGTGCTTTAAATCCCGGCATGCTTTTGGCTTCTTTGTGGATGTAAGTGCGTCCTGGCGTCTGCTTCCAATATAACCCTGTTTCATCCACATTAAAAATCTGCTCTGCGAGATAACCCTCATCCTTAATTATTTCGTCTAAACTATCGACAAACTTACTAGCTCCTTCCTCATCCACACTCGCTGCTTCTCCAGTCACTCGAACATTATGCAACTGGAATCTTTTCTTAAACCTCTTAAACCAACCAGAACTTGCCACAAATTCTCGACTGTAGTCTTCTCCGGCGCGTTCCTTTAAAGTCCCAAACAGACTTCTAGCCTTCGACTGTACTGTAAAGAGGCTTAACGGCGTCCGCTTTTGAATCTGATCTTCCATCCAAATGTTTAACAATTTCTCCATTTCATGGATGGGCCCGGTACGTTGCTTCATAATCACTGTTGATCGCAAAGGTGCAGAACCTTTCACAGCTTCACGAATTCTATTTTTGTCCTTTAAAATAGTCAACACAGTAGAGTGTGATAACTTTATATCACATGTGATCGCATTCACTTTCTTTCCTCCTTCATATAGTTTTATTATCATTATTATGGTGTCTAGATCACTGGCCTTTCTTTCCTTTTTGGCAGGCTGAAGAGTGGACAGAGACAATTTCCTCTTGGTAGACATGTTAGGGGTATATTATTATTGAAAATTGCCAAAACAACAAGACACAAACACACGTGGGGCAACACTGCTGCGTATATCATTACTGCTGTGTAGCAAGACTTGGGAGTGCGGGAGACTGGCGCTGCCAACGGCCAGCGGGGGAAACTGTCGAACGCGTTGTAAAGTCGAACAGTCGTAACTTGCATAGGTCGTAAGTCGACGAGTACCTGTAGGTGCACTTGAGGATTTTTGTAGATGATAATTTGTTCTTTTTCTCATCAACTTTCTTCAGACCATGTGGAAAGAACTCTAAGCAATTTTTCTTTCTTTGTTCAGAAGTTCTTCTCCTTCTTCACCTTTGGTAATGGTAATGGTGGTAATGCCATTTTCTCTCTGAGGTTTTTACAGACAATGTCCTCAGTTGCTAGCAAAGTTTTGCCTGCTGGGCAGAGAATCCCAGAGCGGGCGCTCCGAGAGAATTTTCCAGGCACTTCAGGGAGAGTCCAGAGAATATCCCAAAGAGAAAAGCAATTTCAGAATGGTACAGAGTGTTTTATGGGAATGCATAACTTCCCCTGATTGGATTAAAATCACTTACAGTTACAAAATCAGTGTTTCCTCATGGATGAGTTCTTCAGTCCATCATAGCTATCATTTCTTGAATTATAAGTCTTCCTGGTTCAAGAAGCCTGCAGAGGAGCCTCTGGAGAGATGTCAGTTCAACTCTGATTTGCACCTTTGTTATCTGGTGAAGTCCAGGCAGATCCTGGTGTAAGGTAGAGTTCAGTCACTTAGTTGGGAATGCAAGAGTGGAAAGGTGCAGTTGGAGTCCTACATCCCTGTTAAGTTTCCTTTCTTAACAGGCCTGGTGTGCCCCAATAGCCTAGCAGAATGGGCAGTGCCCACTTTGTCCTACATTGAGGAGAAACACTTAATTGGATTTCTGTGCTAGTCAAGTTTCTATAATGAATTCTTTGTTCTAATATAAAGTTTCTCATATATTGCAAATATAAAATAGATGTTGTGGCACCCGGCTGGGATTCCTACCAGGCCGGGATGCCCGGGGAGACAGGAGGAGGGATCATGCCTCCTCCAGACCACAAGGGGGCGACCGCCCTGGTTGTATTGGGGGCCACGAGTACAGGGCTTAGAAGCTCAACCCTGTAGGAGCCCGTGGTCACTGCCAGGGGGCGTCCCCGTGCCTGATGGACCCTGGACCCCAGCACTTCCGCCACACCAGGAAGTGCTGGGGGGAAGAAGAGAGGGAACACCCGGAGTGCT
Source organism: Erpetoichthys calabaricus (assembly GCF_900747795.2). Classification (NCBI taxonomy): domain Eukaryota; kingdom Metazoa; phylum Chordata; class Cladistia; order Polypteriformes; family Polypteridae; genus Erpetoichthys; species Erpetoichthys calabaricus. The sequence goes on along the minus strand of NC_041394.2, from coordinate 258,038,807 downwards.
TCCGAGAGGACAGCAGGCACTTCCGCCACACTGGGGCGTGTCCGCGGGATTGCCGGTGCATACCTGAAACACATCCGGGTATAGATAAAAGGGGCTGCCTCCCTTCATTCAAGGCTGGAGTCGGGTGGAAGCAGGACAGGTTTGGAGAAAGAGAGAAGGAGGCGGTCCGAAGAGGCAGAGTGGTTGGCCTGGACTTTGGGGAAGATTGGGGTTTGTGGTGCACTTAGAGACATTGTAAATAGTAGTAGTGTAAATAAACGTGTGGTGGTGCAAAAATAACATTTCTGCCTGTCTGTGTCCGGGGCTCGTTCCACAGTGTATAAATATTTCTATCTAACAATAGTTACCTACACAGTCCAAAGCTTTTGCGATATAATTTTTAATTGAACTGCTCATGAGGTTTTCATAATTTTCTGGTGTCCTCATACACAAATCACATTGGCATAAGTAGCAGAAAAGTCAAAGTGAAATTTATTGTTATCTCAACCATATACAAGTATACAGATAGATGAAATTGCGAAGCTCAGGGTCCACAGTGTAACAACATGACATGCAAATAATAAATTAAAAATAGAATTAAAATTTAAATTTAAAAATTAAAACACAAACAAGACATGACATTGTGCAAAAAGTAGCAGAAATATTGACGTGTAGTTAGCAATATGAACATTGATGCAATGTATGGTATTTGCAATCTAGAAACATAAATATAGTCAATAGATATGTAATATAATAAATAATAAATAATAGATATAGATAATACAGAAATTATCAGTGTAAGATAATAGTTGTTTAAGACATGTGTAAACAATGACAGTTCAGAATGTTTCACAGCAGAAGGTAGAAAGGTTGACATTTACACATAAGATAATACAGATGAGCAATAAAGCAGATTTTAGAGAGAGTCTACACCACCACATTTTCAATCGCTGTGAAAGAATACTTGCTTTCAGTTAAGTCTGGGTGAAATAAAGGACACGGCAGTGCCTCATTTCCTGTTGTAAATGGATCTGCTAATGTCATTTATCAGACTTGCTATCCAGGGGTTTTGTGCATTTGCTACTCAAACTAAATTTATTTTATAAAGTGCCTTTCTATGGTGAATGCAATTCTTCAGTGCCCCACAAGCAGTTAAACTCCTATGAGGCAGCAGTGTGTGACTCAGTATAATCAGTTACTGCCAGGCTCCAAACATATCACCCCACTACTTTCAGAGCTAAGTCTTGTAGTAATTAATCATACCCCTCTCTCTTATTTACTCTTTCTACATTTTCTTACTGGAAATTTAGGAATTAAGACTAGACTTTCTGTATGTTAAGGATGCATGTACAGTAGTTCCACTGCACTAGCCTCCAATAATGTCAGATCATAACCTGTTTTTTTTCTTATGCCTGTTTAGAATCCCACAGTACTAGTGATTATTAGGATTGTGAGGAGGTGGACATCAGAGACAAATGAGGCCATAGAAGATGGCTTTGAGGCAAGGAGCTGGAAAATGTTGTGTGAAACACATGAGGAAGACATTGATGGTCTTACTTACTGCATAAATGACTGCATGAATTTCTGTGTTGATAACAGTACACCCACTGTGAGATTAAAGTGTTTTGCTAGTAATAAACTGTCTATTACTAGTGAATGTAAGATGCTATTGAATATCATAAAGAGAGCTTTTCAAACAGGGGAATTTGTAACTTGGATTTTATTTCTTTTTTGTGTTATGTTAATCTTGCAAATGAACTCCTTTTTCTAACTCTATTAGGTGTTTTAGTATCACACAATAAATGTCTTATTAATTCTTTTGAATTGTTTCATTTTAAGGTTGTTAAATTATTTTTTTTCATTTGCCCAAAAAAGGATCTTGAAATTCTATATGTGTTGCTATTTTTTGTATGCGTTTCTAAGGAGTTGCTATGGAGTGACATTCAGGGTCATGCTATGCATGATGTCACAGGGAAGTAGGTATACATTTCAGTCCCTTAGACTTCCAGATTATCGAAATTTGTGAATACACACTAAAAACTAATTGTTTATTGTTTTGACTGTTATTCTTAAAAACTAATATTCTTGAAAAATAACTACTAATTAGGATTTCATTTTGGTTGTGACACTAGGCTTTATTGACTTTTCCAGTTACAAACCTATTTTCGTTTTCCTGACTCCCATTTCTCCAAGTCCCTTGTGGCATGTTGCTTTCACCTTAAACACAGCATAGGGACAATTGTAGTACATGTAGAAGGAGTTGAAGGAGAAGATCAAGGAATGCAAACAAGATGCAACAGAATAGTTGAGACAAATGTAAAGCTGTATAGATAGGATTACTTTGTATTAGCAATTAGGTCGCCAGTCAGCCAAAAGGAATCTGTACAATAATTAACTATTAAGTTGAAAGTGTTTTGCAAATGGTTTTATTTGAGGTGTTCTTTACACATCCCAAGCTACTCCTCAATCCATACCTCCACCTATACTTTACTATGTAAGAACTCTTTAATCCAATCAAGGCACACATCTGCTGCCTTTCTTCCTGCTCATGACTGCTATCAGGTGAAAAGAGAGAGAGAGAGAGAGAGGTGAGGAAACCTCCATTGTAGGTCATGTGGGAATTGGTTTATGATTTAAAATACATTCTATGTAAAGGCACAAGCAGAGAGATCATAAAGGCTTGGGATACCTCATATAATATGTTGGAAAAATAAATTGAACAAAGGGAAAAGCAGGTCTTGTTCCAATGGATCTCACTGTACTGTCCCAAGAAGTCAGTCTTTAAGTAGGACACTCATAAGAAGTGGTGAGTTCAGTAGACCGGAGTAGTAGAAGTGATGTCACCAGAGCCTAGAGCATCAGTCATTCTTTCTGCTGAAGAAGATAGAAGAGAGGCAATGTCTGGTTCAGAGGGCAATCAAACGAGCCCTGAGGTTGTCTCCCAATTGCACACGCATGACAGCTGCTTTACCTGCTAGAACACTATGTCTGATATTGCAGTCAGAATGCCTGCTGTCTCAGAAGAATACTGAAAGACCTACCCATTTTCTGCATGTTTAGGAAAAAAGCAATTAGCTTTTCCTAAGTAATTTAACTTAAGGATTTATTTCTCAAATCCGTAAGCCAAGCATCATTGCAGTGCTGGCTCAAGCAAAACTTGAGAAATGCCAGGTGTCAAGTGTAAAGGTTTTATTTAGCTCTCCTCTCAGTAATGGACAAAGTCAAGAACTTACAGAACACAAGGTTTAAGTTTTCTTTTCAACCAGGTGACTTTGATAACCACTTAAACAAGACTGAAGGTTATTTATACAAAAAGCAGCCCAGATTTACTGTACATGTCATTTTGGCGAGAGTAATATAATTTATAGTTAACAAGTGTCCTTGCTTTTATTTTTAAACACATAGGGTAAATTTAATTTTACTAAGTGCTGCCAATTGAGCCAGTGAATAAGAAAACACCAGAAGTATGAATATAGTATGGAGAGCTCATTCACTTCGGTGTATTTTTTCCTTGCTGAATATTAGCATGACTGATCCAATTGATCATTAACAGATGGCCATGTTTCATTCCTTTGTGGCACAGCAGAGACACGCTACAGACAGGCAAGCTGACACTGAAGCAATTAACAGCTGTCCTAGCTTCACACAAGACAATCATTTCAAATCAAAATTCAAAGGTACAGTATAGAACATGAATAATAAGACCAAAACAATGAAAGCTACAGATGATTGAGGCATTAACTTGCAACTGCTTTAAAATGATGCAACTGACAAGGTGTCTTGTTATCTTACTCATCATGGCTTTCATATTACACCTGCTGTAAAAGAGCTTAAAGGAAAAAGGTTGAATGCATTTTAATGAGCTGTAACATTCTGCAATAATTTCCAAAGCTAGCACAAAGCACTTCATTTATTTTATTATCCTGCAAGTGGTCACTAACTATACAAATAGTGTTGAGTGTAAGTCAGGGCTCTCATACTTTTATTCATATCTTTAAGCTTCCATTCCACATATCAGAGTGGGTCAGATATCTGTTTCACATCCAATACAACAACAGATCTGTTACTCAAAAAGCGTTACTATGCAAATCATTAGATGCATTATTTTGCATGGCATAAGTTGAAATACACTAACCATAAACCAGCGCTTAGAGACAAGTGGAACTGATTTACCATGCAAACTTTCATAATAAGGCAAAATAAGACAAAATAACAACCATCATTCATTATCCATTAAACCACTATCCATGGCAGTGCTAAGCACAAATTAAAAAGCAAACTTTAGGTGAGATGCTTGACAGACTGTCCAAGTTTACAATACTTCAAAGAACAAATTAGCAGCTCCTTCTGGAAACTTTCAATTAGACCTTTATTTATATCTTTTTTTTGGGTAAGGGTTGAAAGTTTTGTTAGGTTTTAACTTTCTTTTTTTTAATTTTATTGAATTTATTAAAATCAAATAACATTCCGTGCATGCAATTTAAGTTTTACAAAACTAGGTTTGAAACTAATCAGCTCCCACCCCTGAGAAAGAGAGCTAGGCCAACAAAATAAAACGTTAATAGTAGGAAAAATAAATAAATACATAAATAAATAAATATGTAAATAAATAAAAATAAACAGAATAAAAAACAGGGAAGAGAATCCGCTTCCTCAATTTAAATGCTTATTAGATCCTTCCAGGTTTTGAAGAAGTTTTGTACAGATCGTCTAAGTAAGAATTAGATTTTTTCCAATTTCAGATAATACTGTATATAACATCAGTTATCCACTGACTTAAAAGAGGTGAATTAGGATTCTTCCAGTTGAGCAAGATAAGTCTACGTGCCAATAGTGAAGTAAGGACAATTACAGTTTGTTTGTCCTTCTCCATTTTAAGCCCATTTGGAAATACACCAAACACAGCTGTTAGTGGATTAGGAGGGATTGTGACTCCAAGGCTGTCTGAAAGGTATTTAAAGATTTTTGTCCAAAATGATGTTAATTTGGTGCACATCCAAAACATATGGCCCAATGAGGCTGGAACTTGATTGCAACGTTTGCAGGTTGAATCTTGCCCTGGAAACATTTTGGACAATTTTAGATGAGACAGAATCACTCAATATATAATTTTAAGATGAATAATTATATTCTTTGCGCATATTAAGCTAGAGTGAATTCTGGGCATGGCTGCCTTACACTCCTTTTATGAAATGTTGAGTAAGAGATCCTTTTCCCATTGTACTCTGGGATCTTTGAAAGGGAGGGACTTTAAAAGGTTTTTATATTGCAGAAATGCTTTCTGAGTCCTCAAGACTGATCAGTATTTTTTCTGGAATAGAGGTTGGTGGGAGGTGGGGAATATCGGGCAGGTTTTGTTTAACAAAGTTTCTAATTTGGAGGTAGTGAAAGACATGTGTTGCTGGAAAGTTAAATTTGGAGTGTAATTGTTCGTAGGATGCAAAGACATTGTCTATATACAGATCTCTAAGTGATTTAATCCCAAATGTTTTCCAGACATTAAAAACTGCGTACATTAGAGAGGGTGGAAAAAGGTGGTTATCGTACAGAGGTGCCACAGATAGAAGCTTCTCTTGAAGTACTTCCTACATTGGTTCCATATTCTGAGTGAATGAAGCACAATTGGGTTGTTAGTATATTGGCGATAGCTTGTACTTATTGGGGTACAAAGCAAGGAATATAAAGAAGTACTGCAGGATTTTATTCCTATTGCGGACCAAGCCTGTGTATGTTCATTTATTTGCTTCAATGTCCAGGTTTTTATAGCTTTTATATTTGCTGCCCAGTAATAAAACTGAAAGTTAGGTAGAGCCATGCCACCTTCTGCCTTAAGTCGTTGTAGGGTCGCCCTTTGGATACTTGGATGTTTTGAATTCCAAATAAATGAGGTTATGATCGAATCTAACTTCTTAAAAAATGATTTACTAACATATATTACAAAGTTTTGAAATAGAAAAGAAGTCTAGGAAGGATATTCATCTTGACAGTGTTAATTCGTCCAGCTAAAGTGAGATGGAGGGTAGACAATCTATGCAAGTCTTGCTTAATTTTTTCCATACGGACAGTAAAATTTTGTTGATAGAGAGCTTTATATTAACTTGTGATGTTAATACCCCTAGGTATTTAAACTGATCTGCAATGATTAAAGGGAAGGTGTCCAATCTAATATTGTGTGCTTGAGAGTTCACTGGAAAGAGCACACTTTTATTCAGATTAATTCTGAGACCAGAAATCTTTTGAAATTCTGTTAGTGCTGTTAAGACTGCAGGCACAGTGTTTTGTGGATCTGATATATATAGTACCATATCATCCACATATACTGAAATTTTCTGTTCAAGTCCTTCTCTGATAATCCCCTTTATCTCATAAGCATTTTGACAATGAACTGCCAGATGCTCAATGGTGACTGCAAAAAGCAGTGGTGACAAGGGGCATCCGTGTCTAGTACCATGTTCTAGTTTGAAGTAGTCTGAAATAATGTTAATACAAACTGAAGTTTCTGAACAGGTATACAGTAGTTTGATCCATGCACAAATGTTCGGTCCAAACCCAAATTTCTCCAATGCAGTGAAAAGGTAGTTTCATTCAACCATATCAAATGCTTTTTCTGCATCCAACGATAATATCTCTGGGGTGTTAGACTTTGTAGGTGAATATATTACGTTATATTACGTTAAATATTACGTATATATTACGTTAAACAGGCATTGAACATTGGAAGCTAAGTGCCTGCCTTTAATAAATCCAGTTTGGTCTTGTGATATTACAGAAGGAAGCACTTTATTAATCCTTCTAGCTAGGACTTTGGAGAGTATCTTAACATCATTATTCAGAAGTGAGATTGGTCTGTATGATGCACATTGTAATAAGTCTTTATTTTACTAAGAAAAGAAGGTATGCTTGGTGAAAAGTTTGAGGTAGAATGTTATTGCCTCTAGCTTCTATAAATGTTGCTAATAAGAGGGGAAATAACTTAATTGAGAATTTTTTTATAAAATTTGGCAGGATAGCCATCAGGGCCTGCTGCTTTCTTACTCTGAAGTGAGTTTATAGCATCTAGTAATCCTGATAGTGCCAGAGGTTTATCCAATTCCACTGCACAGAGAGTATCTAGTTGTGGTATCTGTAATGCATCCAGAAATGCATTAGATTGTGTCTTGTTTTCTTTAAACTGGGTAGAATATAAAGACTTGTAGTAGTCTCTAAATGTGTGCATTATATTTTTATGGTCAATGATTTTGTCTGTGTCTGTGTTGGTAATTGCTGGGATTTTATTGCGGACTTCCTGCTTGTGGATTTGTTGAGTTAAGATCTTATTAGCTTCCTCTCCATGTTCATAGTAATGATGTCTTGATTTAAAAATGAGTTGTCCTATTTCTTTAATTGTCAAGAGGTTGATGAGTTCTGAATGCAGAGTCTGTCTTTTCCTATTAAGTGTCTCATTTGGACACCTGGCATGTTCTTGATCTACAGGGTAGGATTCAAAAGTAATGAGCCTTTGTTCAAAAAGACAAATTTATTGAGCAAATCGGTACAACTAATTAATAGTCTTCAAAATAGGCACCTCCTGCATCAATACACTTTTGTAGGCGGCTTTTCCATGACTCGAAGGCGTCCACGTAGGCCTGTTCCAGGATGGCTGCAAGGGCTGCCTTGACATTTGCTTGGATGTCCTTGATCGAGTCGAAGCGTTTTCCTTTCAGCGCTGATTTTAAGCGCGGAAACAAGAAGAAGTCAGAAGGCGACACGTCCGGACTATAGGGAGGCTGGGGGACCACCAGAACGTTCACCCGGGATGAAGGCGGTGTGGCTGGGCGCGTTATCGTGGTGAAGCTTCCAGCTGTCCTTGATGTCCCTTCGCTTGCGCGCGACGCTTCTTTTCAGCCTTTTCAGGACTTCCAAGTAGTAAGCAGCATTCACGGTCTATCCTTGTGGAACAAACTCGTAGTGGATGATCCCCTTCACTCCAAAGAAGGCAATGAGCATGGTCTTCGTCTTCAACGCGTACCGTTGCTCTAACGAACTTTCCATTCCGCCGTGTAATGCACTACCGCACAGGGGTTCCCGACAAGGCCGATCCTACCGCTCCGAAAGCTCGGAGCGGTAGGAGCTCCATTGCGTTGTGAAGCCAACACCCACCGTCACCGTCGCTGGCAAGTGGGGCGCGCGGCGAGATACGTTCGCGTCAGAACAAAATGAGGCTCATTACTTTTGAATCCTACCCTGTATTCTGGTAATTTCGCTGATTAGCTCTGATACCTTCTAGGTTTCCAATTTATTTTTGTGGGAAAGATATAAAAAGATATAAGGTAATCTGTCCTCTTAAGAAACCTTCAGAGTTTCCCAGAGTATTCCTGAAGAGACCTCTGATGCTGTATTTGTCTCTAAAAAAACTGTTTGGATATAAATTCTGTGCAGTTCCCAGATGCCAGCTGCAAGATGAGTATATGAAGCATAATGATTTGAGCTCCATGATCAAAGGGGGCATGGTCGAAGATAACAATAGCATCATACTTACAAGTTTTAATCATGGGCAAGAAATTATTATATAAAGAAATAATCAATTACTGAGTAGCAGTGATGCACTGGTGAGTAGAAGGAATATGCTCTTGAGTTTAGATTTATAAATCTTCATTGTTTTTGCAGTATGTATTATCGTGGTATTTCCCTCTGCTTACCCTTTACCTGTTTCTCAAGGGTAAGTGTTCTCGTCAAGTTCGTTATTGGGTTGGTCTACTGTTGCACTTTAAGATGAACACACACATACATAGCTATATGCATACACACAGACCCTAACCATAACAGTGCCCCATGAATGACACACACACGCTGATTAACCCTTAGCACTTTAAACCACACAAGTGTTTTAGAATAACACAGCCTGTCACTCAGCACTTCAAGAGACTTACTTATTATCGGCATGAACAACATACGATGTTTTAGTGATATCTCAGACCTAAATATTAGTTTTGGTCTACAGGAATACATTTAAACATACAAAGACTCAGCACTCTTGACTATATACCATTTATCAGCCAAGAATACCTTCTTTTCGTACTGTTCCAACCATTGAGTGGCACTCCTCACTCTCAGCCAAATAAACCCCACAGCACAGAAATAATGGCAAAAGTCCGGCTGCACCTAGGTGCTCAAAGAAATATAACTTATTACTTCAATCACTCTAGACATTAAGACAAAGCATAGAAAGTTAAAAGCAGCATGGTATTTATTAGAAGAATAATAATAACACCACTGGAACAAAGAATAATAGAAAATAGGTACTGATAGGAAAGTCTGAATATATATAGTCTTTAGAAAAAGCTTACGAAAAAAAGTAGAGATGACAAGGATGAATGTCCCAGGGAGGCGTTTGATTAAGCAATCGATGTTCATGATGCCTTTCTGACAACCAGTGCCGTCTTCGTCCGTTCCTCTCCTTCTTCTGACGTTGCTTTCAAAATGACGCATATTTATTATGAAATGTCATGTCATGGTTTCACAACAAATGCACCTGATTGGTTGGCTGTCAATATGATTGATGTATTTTGCTCAAACTCTTTAATCTATCTTTTCCCAGATAATAAAGTTCTTTGATTTTGCCTCATGTCCGTCTTTCCCAGGCTGTAAACCAAATTGTTGTCTCAGATGTCCATATCAATAACCTGAGGCGTCGACTCAGTCTTCCTTTCCCAGGTTATAAAGTAATTGAGCCACCAGCATGTCTTTCTTTCAATGTTGAAACAGCTGTTTTAAAAGTGAGGTGTAAGAAAACCTGCTTTGATTTGTCTTAAATGTAGTTCAACTGTTGTTTTATCTTGACCAAAATATAATGGAAAATTAAACCATAATGTACAGATTTTATACACCATAACACACTGTTAGATTTCGTCTCCCCTGTGGCAGGTGACCTATCAAGGTCTGGATTTAAAACACAATTATAGTCCCCAGCCATTATAATTTTATGAGTGTTCACATTGGGAATGGATGCAAATACGTTTTGGATGAAGTCCCTATCATCCACATTGGGGGCGCAGATATTTATCAAAATCACTTTACGGTTAAATAAATTACCCATCATGATGATCACATATCTCCCTTCAGGATCACATACTACATCTGATACTACAAATGAGATTGTTCTATGTATAAGAATTCCCACACCTCTAGTTTTCGTAGTAAAGCTGGAATGGAATATTTGACCAGTCCAGTCTCTGTGCAGCCAAAACTGATCCTTGCTTAATACAGTAAGAGGGTCTCCTGTAAAAATACTATTTTAGTGTTTAGACCTATTAGGTGAGAGAATATTTTCTTTCTCTTTAATTTGTGATTGATACCTTTAACATTCCAGCTCACAAAGTAAACTGTTTGGTCATGGAGACATTACTTCTGAACATTTGTTGTCGTTTTTTAGTCTTAATTTAATATAAGACAGCTTTGACCTTAATTTCCAATTTTCCCAGGAGTTATTGCCATGAAGGCTATTGTTGTGTTGGCACTTATAATTATGAGGATTAAAAGGATAGATTAGAAATAGCTTGCTCTCTTTCAATTGCGAAATTTTGCAATCAATAGGCCTGGCCCAATGACTAAACAGAGAAGACTGCCAAAAGACAATTTAAGTTTAACAATTTCTACAGCTGCTATCGTTGGACATAGGTCAAACATTTTTTAAAGGATATGGAGATAAGTACTGGATCAAACTGGATCAAAAACAATAGGTTTGGAGCATGAAACCAGACGAACATGATGTAACTAATTTGAAAAAGATAAGTCACTGTTTTCAGAACTTAATGTTAGAGCTAGGCATTCAGGGTAGATATCTTGGAAACCACTTGTCGAAACGTTGAGAAGAGTGAAATGTTGGTGGAAAAATAAAATTGATTTTCATGTCTTAAAATTATAGTTCTTGTCAGAAAATTAAGAGTTTTTTGTATTCTGTACAGCTTCGGGCTTCTGATGATAACATCCTAGCTAAGATACAAAAGTTTAGAACAAGTGGTTTCCAGAACACCCCCAAAATTTGCGGGGGTTCTGTTCCTAGAGCATCTGCGAATTGTGAAATACTGCGAATTTTGGTTGTGGTTAAAAAAAATGCCTATTTCCATAGTTTAAACCCTAAATATACCCAAAACACTTTAATTTAATTTCAAACTCAGCTTAATACATTACCTAAAAATAAAGAGTGTAAAGATAAACCTGTATACTGTACTGCTATGTCTCCCGCAGTGCTAGAATGTAAAATACTGATATTACCGCTATATGTACTGTAATTCATGCAAACGCATTTTCATTGCCAGAAGCCTTAGACGGTGCAGCTTGTTTCAGCGGCATCTTGGGGTTTTAACCGTTAAACTGCCACATACTTGGGGCTTAATGCATCCCTGGACGCCAAATACTTTTTTGCTGCACTTTAAGTAAACATCACAATTAACAAAGAAAAAGTGAAATTGTAAAAGGAACACATTTTTTTTCATGCAAAGAGTATCACAATTACTGCAACACTGATCATTTTACACACTGCTAATGAACTGTAAAAACTATTTAAAAAATTACTGAAACAATATGTACAAAGTGCAACTGACGTCATTGATGTAAATCACTGAGCCAACTGCACTTAAACTGGCTGCACGAAAGCACACAGAGGTAAGCGCTGATGCTTACAGGCTAGTCTTAGTGCAGCTTGGGTCACAGAATTGCACACAAACACAGGAGATTGTAGAGACAGGAACTTTATTCAAACACTTCAAACAAACATGTCTCTTTCAGAAGTAAAAGGTGCTCAGCATGCAGTTAGTTAATGATTAAACAACAGACAAACATCATAGTAGCAGAGAATGTCTGGGGGAGGAGAGAGAAACAAAGCAATCAGCCAAAAAGGACAGGTACGATTCAGGCTTTTAAGTAAGCGTAGCGTGAGAAGCCGCAATCGAGAAGATGGTGATTTATTTATTTTTATGGTGGAGATTCCAGCCTTGACCCGACGTGCACACTCACAAACAGAGACAAAAACAAAGCAAACCGGTAATCAAACAGCAAATAAAGAATGTAATGAAAACAAATGAAATAAGAAAACAACGATATCACCCCTGTTCCCCTTACAGCAATTACACATTAAATACAACAAAGCACAAACAAAACACACACAGTAAATCATGAAAAAGTTTATGAAAAATGGCAACGGATAAAATGAAATGATGAAAATAGATAGTTTAGAGATCTGCACGTTGAATGGGAATTTACAGATAGTCCTACCAGTAGTTCCTGAAATGGTGAAGACAGGTGGACGGGTTCAGGAGCGCTCCTTTCTTTGCAGGATAACCATGAATCCACTTACAGTCCTCATGTACACAGGCAGACAATCCAGACCCACGAAATGATCCAGGACAAAATGAATAAGTACAGGTAACCCAACAGAAGGCAGACAGACAGGAACTTGAAACACAAATTATAAAAACTTTTATTTTTTTTTGCTTTTGGTCACCGGCCCCCTTTTTAAAAGCCGCGCTGACATCCTTTGACCTTAACAGCCCCAGCACCCTCAGCAGAAGACCAATCAGAGCCACTGCAGGGACTGCTGGGAGTTGCAGTTTCAAATTCTATTGGCTACTTTCACCATCCCAAGTCGCGGTTTTCTCTACAGCTGCTTCCTGTTCTCTCTACAGTACAGTATTGGCACGAAAAAAGCCATACAAATTGCGAAAGATATTTGCGGTTTCCGCTAACAATTATTAGTTAGGTTCTAAAGAAAAATCTGCGAATGACTGAGGCCGCGAACTCTGAACCGCAACTTCGCGGGGGTCTACTGTATATATATATATGTATATATATACTGTATATATATATATATATATATATATATATATATATACATATATATTGTAACAGATATGCCCTTTGTCCGCCTCTTGAACCCTCAGGTACCACTCTGATGACCAGGTGAATGTACAATAATTATTTATTTTATTACTGTACCGTGCACAAAGCACCCTCCACTCCACACTCATATAAACAATAAACTACTCTTCTATAAACCAATACCTCCTCGCCCAGACACTTCGCCCTCCTACCTCCCAGCTCAGCTCAGTGTCTGGGCTTTCCCACAGTCCTTTTATATGCCCTGACCCAGAAGTGGTTCCTGGTCAAACCCACAAGTCCGTTTTCCTCCCGGGTCAGGGTAAACAGTCCTTTTATTCATCCCGGGAGCATGTCGCTCCTTCTGGTCACATGATGCTGACGCACTCCCGGGTTATAGGGCACACAAGAGCCCACTAGCCCCCCTACAGCGACTCCCGGTGGCCCCCAAGGTATCCAGCAGGGCTGTGTATATAAACTACAAAGTCCATGAGGCTCTGCTGGAACTCGGGGCACCATCATGCTGTCCGGAGGGCTTCTCCTAGCAGCCTGGGGGTGGCGACCGGAGTCTGTAGCCGGTCGTCCATCACAATATATATATATATATATATATATATATATATATATAGTAGTAGTTCACCCCCGGAACACAGACAGACAGACACCAGATGTCCAAAACACACACGTTTATTTTCTTCTTTGTTTTACGGCACCAGACAATGCTCAAACTCACAATGCTCAGTCTTTACTTTCTCTTTTCCTTTCGCTTCTCTTCTCTTTACTGCCGCCCTCACTCCTCCACACACAAGCTTCCACCTGACTCCGGCTCGACTAATGGAGTCAGGCGGCCCCTTTTATAATGCCCCGGATGTGCTCCAGGTGCTTCGCGATAATCTTCCAAGGGCACTTGCTGGTGTGGCATAAGTGCTGCATGAGCAACCGGAAGCACTCCGGGTGTGCCTGGAATTTCTACTGGCAGCACTTCTGAATGTGGCAGAAATGCTGTAATCCAGGGCTCCATAATCCTCCTGGCGGTGGCCACGGGCTCCAACAGGGTTGAGCTTTTAAGCTCTGATCCCATGGCCCCAATGCATACCAGGGCGGCTGCCCTCTCGTGGTCCAGGGGAGGTATTGTCCCTCTCCCGGTCCTTCCAGGCATCCTGGCTGGGCAGGATCCCCAGCCGTCTGCCACATTATATATATACATAGAGTGGAATGCAAAAGTATTCAATCCCTTGAAAGTCATCATAATTTTCTGCTGACAAAAGATTTATACACATATTTATCAATTCAGTATTTTAATGTGAGCTATTATGCTGTAACAATACATTTCCAAAGTTAAAAAAATATCTAACTGAAGAAGTAAATCTCAAAATTTAGTGTTTGCAGAAGTATTTGTGTGTGCTTTGGAAGCTCCAGGTTTACAAAAATGACAGTTAATCACAAACGATACAAAGGTAATAATTAAACATAATATACAGTTAGGTCCATAAATAATAATAATAATAATAATAATAATAATAATTCATTACATTTATATAGCGCTTTTCTCAGTACTCAAAGCGCTATCCACACAGGGAGGAACCGGGAAGCGAACCCACAATCTTCCACAGTCTCCTTACTGCAAAGCAGCAGCACTACCACTGCGCCTGTATACATGTTTACATCTTGTCTGAAGAAGGGGTCTGAGTTACCTCCAAAGGTGTCACTTTGCTTGAATTCTTACTACATCTAAAACAACTTTAAAACCACAATCATCTTGTCAAATTGTATGTTATTTCTAGTATAATCTTTTGAAAATTCATAATATGAAAGAAAGAAATAAAAGAATAAGTACTGTAAATATGAGGTCTGTCAAAGTTAATACATTAACGCAAGCAGTTAACTTTGAACCTCTTAACTTTCAAATACTTTATCTTTAATTGTATTTAATGGAGGCATTGTTTGACTTTCCTTGCTGCCTACATATTAATTTTAAAGAGTTTTAATAATAAATTACAAGTGTCTAACATTGTATTTTAGTGACATTAATGTTAATCACGTGATTACCCATGTCCATTCCACACTCCCTGGTTGCTTATAGGAGCCTCTTCAACCCATAAACGTCAATAGTCATAGACTGAGATGAGCCAGGCAAATGAGGACACTTAACATTCAGCAGAGGGTTGGTGCAAAAGCGGTTCAGTGCTTTAATTAAAACCAAACAAAAACACTGTCCAATAGTGCAGTGCAAAAAATCTTCTTCCAAAAATAATAATCAAGTAAACAATAAAATCTAAATCAAAATATCCGGAAAAACGAGGTTAAACACACAGCAGGAAAAGTTCTATAAAAACTCACAAGCCCTGGGGCATTCTTCTTAAAACCAACATCCCTTCTGCTAACAGAGACAACATTTTTCTAATTTTGGTTCTGTACATTACCACAATGAATTTTAAATGAAACAACTCAGATGCAGTTGAAGTGCAGACTTTCAGCTTTAATTCAGTGGGGTCAACAAAACGATTACATAAAAATGTGAGTCAACTAAAGCATTTTTTTAACACAACCCCTTCATTTCAAGGGCTCAAAAGTAATTGGACAAATTAAATAACTGGAAATAAAATGTTCATTTCTAAAACTTGGTTGAAAACCCTTTGCTGGCAATGACAGCCTGATGTCTTGAACTCATGGACATCACCAGATGCTAGGTTTCCTCCTTTTTAATGCTCTGCCAGGCCTTTACTGCAGAAGCTTTCAGTTGCTGTTTGTTTGTGGGCCTTTCTTTCTGAAGTTTAGTCTTCAACAAGTGAAATGCATGCTCAGTTGGGTTAAGATCAACTGACTGACTTGGGCATTCAAGAATTTTCCAACTTCTTTGCTCTCTGTCCAAATATTTATGGACCTAATTGTATATAATTAGGTACTACTTGTAAGTTCTTTATATCTCTTTGGATATAAAAAGCACCCTTTGTTAGGGCAATAGCCTTTGAAGGACAATCAGTGAAAAAATCAAGAGAAAAGAGCATTCTGCTGATGTGAGATACAACGTCATTGAAATGCAGAAGGCAGGAAATGCAAATTAGTATATGGAAGGACAGATACCTCATCCTAAGTTGACCCAAGGGTTGTGTACTAGAAGGGATCACTATTGCCAATATAACAGAGCTAATTACTCCTGGAACATAGATATGGCTGCGGTGGGCTGGCGCCCTCCCCGGGGTTTGTTCCTGCCTTGTGCTGTGTGCTGGCTGGGATTGGCTCCAGCAGACCCGCGTGACCCTGTGGTAGGATATAGCGGGTTGGAGGATGACTGACTGACTGACATAGATATGAATATTGAAAAACAGGATACTTGGCAGGATCTAATCAATAATATTTTAGAATAAGCTCTTAAAGCACTGAGGAAGCAGATTCTCTTCCCATTTCTTTTTCTTCTCCATTTATCTTTATCCGCCTATTAAACTCATCAATTTATTTATTTTTACTAGGTTTAAGTTTTACTCCGTTGACCATGCTCTCTTTTTCAGGGGTGGGGGTTGATTTGTTTTCAATCCTATTTTTTGTAAAAACTGATCTATTTGTATGGAATGATTACAATAAAATCAATAAAATTAAAAAAAAAAATAAAAAAGAAGACAAACAGGATACCAGAGAAGACAAATTTTAAGTCCTTCAAACTTCCTGTTAACTTATACCTGGCTCCCTCCTCGCCTTTGTAATAGGTAGGTAGATGACTTTGGGGTGGTCTAGCCATTGAAAAGAGAGTGGGGATTCAAGATTTAGAGATACAGTAAGTATGGCTCCTGGGGGAGTTCTAAGATGACGGACCCTGAAGTTTCCAAGGGTATTTCTGATGCGATGTCTCCCCTTCCTATTATTAGTTCTCAGAAGGGAGTAAAAGCCCCCTTCTGAT
Source organism: Erpetoichthys calabaricus (assembly GCF_900747795.2). Lineage (NCBI taxonomy): Eukaryota > Metazoa > Chordata > Cladistia > Polypteriformes > Polypteridae > Erpetoichthys > Erpetoichthys calabaricus. The sequence continues at coordinate 258,022,081 of NC_041394.2, read as the reverse complement.
CATAAACCTATTGAGCTTGTATGTGCAGAATTTGTGACAGTCACGGTCTCAATTTGTAAGCTGAAAAAAGACCAGATGAAGGATTTGAGAAAGATGAGGTAATTAAAAAATGAAAAGAAAAAATTGTTTTTTTGACGTAAGATTTTTTAAATTAATGACTTCTTCTTTTATAAATGAAGGATGTCAAATCAAACAACACCTATGAATTTGTTGCCTGCAAACAATAAAAATTACATTTTTACTGTTTATAATGAGTAGCAAAACCATTGCTATTAGCTTACTTCAAACAGAGATTATGTTTTAATAATTAAAATCCCACTACAGCCAAGATCTTAGTCTTGTTTTTGCTTAACTTATTAGGCTGTCAGTTTTATTTTCATATTTTTATTACCAACTAACAACAACAACAACAAACAATACAATGCAATACAAACAAGATCACATATCATAGATCAACTCCAAACAAAAACACAGTCAGGAGTACAGAATAAAACAAATACAGTTTATGAAAAAAGTTTAAATGGATTAAATATATTTAAAGATAAATTCTGCTTTGCTTTCATATTTTTACATTCTGAAATAGGTGATATACTTTTTCCATACATTTTAAAATGTTCAAACCAAGGATTTACTTCTGAATATTTCTTTTTGTGTATATAATATCGTGCCAATATAATAATTAAGTAATTACAAATGATAATTTTTTATTATATTCAATGTCGTTGTAGTTTGATATAACATTTCTTTAAAACCAATATTCGCATTAGTCTATTTTTAATGTAAGTTTGTAACTCCATCCTGAATTGTTTGACAATGTTAATTAGTAAAATAAATATTTTAAAATTTACTGGCAAAAGAATACATTTATCATCTGTATATAATTTTAAATCGCTGGACAACTAGTCTTTATAGGATAAATTCAATGAATTATCTTGTATGTGAAATAAAATTAATTATACAGTACTTACTTCTCGTCCACATTTATTTTTTCCAATCAATCTGTTTGCCAAATAAAGAATTCCAGTGTATTGCAAAAGCAAGCATGTGGTTATCTTGAAATAACGACTTAAAAATTGATTATTTCATCCATAACTTAGAATATCTTTTTCCTGAAATTGAATGCATGCTGTAATTTCATTAAGTCTTTCTACTGGACTATCACCACAACTTCTTAAAAGAGGCACTATTTCTCTAGGTATTGCATTTCGTACAACATAAATGTTGTATTTACTAATAAACTCTTTAAAATTATTTAAATCACCATTATAGTTTACAATTTGTTTAACCAAAAGTATACCACATTAACCCAATTTTAAAAAAAATATTATTTCTATATTATTTCAATAAATCTACACAAGTATAGTAAATCTTTAAGAGGAAAGGTTATATTTATACACAAGTGACCATGTAAGGAGAGCCTCTTTATGGAAACTAGAAATTTTTAAAGGAATTATGTCAACGTCAAAATTGCATTAAAGTAGATATCTTACACCTCTGACTTCTACGAAGTGCCAGAACTCAGCCGTCAAAATTAGACCTTTTAACACGATGATACCTCAGTTTCCACGACGACTTGACACTTTTACTACCGCAACGCAACTTTCGCGTCACAGCCAATAGCGGCTCTTCTTTTGTTTCGAGAGGGTGGGACAGAAAGGTCACGAGGGAGGGCGCCTACTCTTCCTCTTTCCTTTTGGTGGCGCGGGGTTTTATGGGAGCGTGCGCCGCTTTCATTTAAATAAAGTAATTCTGCAATTTTGTAAGAAGTGGTTTACTGTTGGAACATAATAGTTTGGCGTCGCGTTGTGACTGTTCGTTATCAGACATGGGAGGTAACAACAGTACTCGCCGAGTGTCCTTTGAAGCGGACGAGAATGACAACGTGACAGTGGTGAAGGGCATTCGGGTGAGTGTAAGAAACATTTTGGTGTGCACGCCCCGAAATTTGAATTTAGATGTTTGAGTTTTGTGAAAGTCAATCCAAACAATCAGCCTCAAACCCCCAAACTGAAAGTAGAACCGTCAATTCTTCTCGAGCCAGTTTTTATGCTTTGTTAGCAGCTCTTCTGTTGCCAGTCTCAAGCCCAGCTTTGAAAGTTTAGAGGTCGCTTGTAGTGTGACGCCGGTCACTTCTCTCTCATCCATTTTTTAGAATTTGGCGAATGTTTGTTCCATCCACGCAGATGCATCTGGACAGTATTATAAACAGTAAAAAGGTGTACATTCTTGAACTTGTTCTTTTCAATTTTACTTACTTCCAGATGGGTGTCATTGAAGGAAATAATCTCATGGCAGTGATTCTCCTATTAAAAATCTATACTAAATGCTATAGCCAGCAGATGGGCTAAATTATTGTTTTAATTATTGTGTTAATTTTTATTACTCAATTGTCCTGATGGGTATTTTGATGCCGGTAAGCTGATTAGGGAGTTGTTAGGTGTCCCTTATCAGTTTTGAGAAACAATCCCTACAAAGTTTTAGGTTTGTAAATTGTGGTCCATACCTGGTATAATGGTAGTGGGAGAGACCAAAATAACAGTTTGCTCCACTAGATCTGGAGCAGCATCGTGATCCCATCTTTATTTTTGTCTGAAATTCCACTAAGGGTTTATTCTGCCGTTCTTTATTATATTCTGTAAGTGCCTTGAGCATGGGAAAGGCGCTATATAAATGTATTATTATTATTATTAATGTTTTGATGTAGTTCCTTTCATAATAAATACACAAACCATTTTAGAAAACAATCCCACAACAACCTAATAACAAACAGAACATTACAAACTTTAAAAAAAGTCCAACAAATGAATCAAAACATTGTGATTTTAGCTACATTTGTCAAGGGAAACGTATGTAACATTCATTGTGTCATTTTACAACTGGACACATGGGAGTGTTTCAGTTGCCAGAAACAGTTTCAGCCAATTTTGTATTTAAGGAATTATTGTTATTATTAAATTCTTGCAGTAATTCACCATTAGATGTAATATAAATAGTGGGGTGAATATTTATGAATCAAAGAATAAAGGGTTGCATTGTGTTGACTTAGGTAGTGTTTGGATATTACAGAGAATATTATAAAGCCTTGACTGAAGGCTGTTTCGAATGAGTATGCATGCAGTTTTTGTGAGAAACTTGCAGACTTGGGTGCAACCACCGATCCTAATGTAATGTGGGAGACCTTCTGTGACTGTGTTGGTGTTGCCAGTGATCATAGAAGGAGGTATTTCATCTCGCAGGGCACCCTGGATATCGTCAAGAGGAGTCACAGTGCACAGCGTGATGGCAATACCAGTCTGTACTTGGAACTGCTTACTTTGGAATCAACGTATTATGCACATACGAATCTGTTTCTTGGAGTGTCCCATTCATGGTGGGTGACGTAACGGTCCTTATGGATGATGCTGCAGTTGTCACCCGCTTGGCTGGCTGCTTTGAGCAGCTATTTAAAGCTGATCCTCTGGCTAGGATGTTGAACACCTCTGGGTCCATGGGTGATCCTCCAATTAGGGTGAACTTCTTCAGGCTGGTGTAAGGCTGTCCTCTTTGCATTGCAAGCTATCTTTGCTACCATTTGGGAGACGGGCATCATCCCAACTGACTGGAATTTGGGACTTGTCATCCCTAACTGGAAAGGGAAGGGTGATCGCATGGATTGCGGCAACTACAAAGGGATAACGTTGCTGTCGGTGCCAGGCAAGGTTCTTGTTAGGGTCCTCCTCAATAGGATCCGTGATAACATGTTCACCTACTGTACCAGTGACTGGAGCAGTCTGGTTTTTTACGCCTAAGAAGTCTACCATTAACTGCATCCTGGCACTGAGGGTTCTCATCAAGCACTAATGTGAATATCGGCAGAGTTTCTTTGCAGCCTTTGTCGATTTTCGTAAAGCATTCGACACAGTTGATCAAGCTGCCCTCTGGGACATCCTAAAAACTTTGGGAGATCCCCCTGAAGATGCTGGATGTCATTGCCAGCTTTTACACTGGTACTGTGAATGCTGAGCAGAGTGGAGGCATTTTTCTCAGTTGATTCTAAAGATTGTCAGAGGTGTGTTCTTGCTCCTACCCTGTTCAATGCTTGCATGGACTGGGTGTTGGGCAGAGTCATGGGGTCCAGCTGCTGATCTTGACTTTGCCAAGAATGTTGTGATCTTTGTAGAGTCCGTGGAGGCTCTAATCGGGGTTCTCGAGAGAGTGAGTAAGGAGTCTAAGTATCTCACCTTGCAAGTGTCCTGGATAAAAACCAAGATCCAGGCCTTTAACGCAGAGAGAGTGTTGACTGCGTTTAGAGCATGGGTAGTCATGATGTTGCTGGAAAGGGATATGTGGTGCTCCTGATATCTGCAAAAGGACAAAGGTCAAAGTCTTTAGAGTCCTCGTGCTTCCTGTTTTGCTATATGGTTGCAAGACATGGACACTATCCAGTGACCTATAACAAAGGCTGGACTTCTTCAATACTGTGTCTCTTTGGAGAATTCTTAGGTACCGCTGGTTTGACTTTGTGCCGAACGAGCAGTTGCTCATGGAGACATGAATGAGGCACAATACCTGCATTGTGAGGGAGCGTCAGTTACGGCACTGTGGCCACAGTGGCTCACAGAATCCTCATTTTTGAGGACCTGAATGGCTGGTCCAGGCCAAGGGGATACCCATGTAACACCTGGTTGCATCAGATATATGGTCATTTCCAGACAGTGTGAACTGTGTGCATGCCTGGGGGCTTGCCAACCAGGACCCTGAGCTGTTTCGTCATGCGGTGGATGTGGCAATGTGCTGTACAAGTGCTTGCTTTCCAACCTGAACTGCCCTGACTGAATGCTAACTACTAAAAAACATATTTTTTATCAATTAAATACCAATTAACATATGTTTTTATTGTTTTTTGCATATTACTTAGAGTGGTAGAGAAATTTCCTAGTTGTGGAATAAAAATAAGAGCCTCTCCTAAGAACAAATCTTAAAAGTGAAGCTGTAATAGAATATACCACAATGATTTCAAAAGTAAATGTAAATATGTTTCATGTTATTTGTATCCTGTTTTAGTTTCATTACAATGGATTAGTCTTTTTTTTTTTTTTATATATATATATATATATATAAAGTATTTCTGGGTGTTACGGTAGCGTATAGTCCATTTGCTTCATGGTATCAAAGTCCTTGTTTTGAATCCTTGCTCTCCATGTGAAGTTGGAATGGTCTCCCTCTGTGCATGTGTTTAATGTATCTGTCATTATTTCTGTCATTTAATGCATCAATGAATGAGCACGTTGAAGTAGCTTGGCTAAAAGAGTATGAAGTATATGCTCTGCTCATTTCTATGAACTCATTATTTTGTTTTTCCCTTCACTAAATCATTAAGAGAACTTTTTAAATTAGCTGCATTGTCTTGTAATTTTGTCTGTAGAATTTTTACACATTTGTGAAATGTTCGTTTATTATGGTCCTTTTATTTAGGAGACAGTGGTGACATCCACACGCTCAGGTTATTGAAATACTATTTAAATCAAACATTTATTTTTCAGTCTTGCCAATATTTAGATAGTTCAGTTTATTTGTGTATGATACTGTTAACTGAGTATAGGGTCTGAGCAATATAACAAGTTTACAGGTTGAACACAAATTATATAATGTGCACACATAGATTATGTTACAAACATTAAAACCAAGCAATTTCAAACTGGTTAAAATGGATGAATCCTATTAAATAAGTTTATTGGCCATTTATGGCCAGTTGAGAATGGAGGACAGAAAAATACAGTCCCATCAGCATCTTCCACTGGGAGTTAGGGGGGAAAAAGTGGTACATGGTAGGGCTGTGAGAATTCCCCAACAAACACCATTTGAATATTCTTTCACAAACATCATTACTCTTTGTATATATTTGTAGAAAAAAACACCTTTTTGACTTTGTCCACGCACATTGTACATGCATTATTATATTGTACTGTATTTGTGTTTTGGCAGCCAGTTTGCAGCCAGCAAGAAAATAGTAGACTTAAGACTGTTTATAAAGAATCAACAACTTCAGAACAACAATGCCATTCAAACATTTAATGTATTTGTTTGGCAGAATAAAATTATTCCTAATGTCAATTATTATATCTAACATAAAAGAAACACAGTTCCTATGCAAAATTCAGAGCAACCTATGGAGTCAAGACCCTAACATACAGTGGTGTGAAAAACTATTTGCCCCCTTCCTGATTTCTTATTCTTTTGCATGTTTGTCACACAAAATGTTTCTGATCATCAAACACATTTAACCTTTAGTCAAATATAACACAAGTAAACACAAAATGCAGTTTTTAAATGATGGTTTTTATTATTTAGGGAGAAAAAAAATCCAAACCTACATGGCCCTGTGTGAAAAAATAATTGCCCCCTTGTTAAAAAATAACCTAACTGTGGTGTATCACACCTGAGTTCAATTTCCGTAGCCACCCCCAGGCCTGATTACTGCCACACCTGTTTCAATCAAGAAATCACTTAAATAGGAGCTGCCTGACACAGAGAAGTAGACCAAAAGCACCTCAAAAGCTAGACATCATGCCAAGATCCAAAGAAATTCAGGAACAAATGAGAACAGAAGTAATTGAGATCTATCAGTCTGGTAAAGGTTATAAAGCCATTTCTAAAGCTTTGGGACTCCAGCGAACCACAGTGAGAGCCATTATCCACAAATGGCAAAAACATGGAACAGTGGTGAACCTTCCCAGGAGTGGCCGGCCGACCAAAATTACCCCAAGAGCGCAGAGACGACTCATCCGAGAGGTCACAAAAGACCCCAGGACAACGTCTAAAGAACTGCAGGCCTCACTTGCCTCAATTAAGGTCAGTGATTACGACTCCACCATAAGAAAGAGACTGGGCAAAAACGGCCTGCATGGCAGATTTCCAAGACGCAAACCACTGTTAAGCAAAAAGAACATTAGGGCTCGTCTCAATTTTGCTAAGAAACATCTCAATGATTGCCAAGACTTTTGGGAAAATACCTTGTGGACTGATGAGTCAAAAGTTGAACTTTTTGGAAGGCAAATGTCCCGTTACATCTGGCGTAAAAGGAACACAGCATTTCAGTAACAGTAAAATATGGTGGTGGTAGTGTGATGGTCTGGGGTTGTTTTGCTGCTTCAGGACCTGGAAGGCTTGCTGTGATAGATGGAACCATGAATTCTACTGTCTTCCAAAAAATCCTGAAGGAGAATGTCCGGCCATCTGTTCGTCAACTCAAGCTGAAGCGATCTTGGGTGCTGCAACAGGACAATGACCCAAAACACACCAGCAAATCCACCTCTGAATGGCTGAAGAAAAACAAAATGAAGACTTTGGAGTGGCCTAGTCAAAGTCCTGACCTGAATCCAATTGAGATGCTATGGCATGACCTTAAAAAGGCGGTTCATGCTAGAAAACCCTCAAATAAAGCTGAATTACAACAATTTTGCAAAGATGAGTGGGCCAAAATTCCTCCAGAGCGCTGTAAAAGACTCATTGCAAGTTATCGCAAACGCTTGATTGCAGTTATTGCTGCTAAGGGTGGCCCAACCAGTTATTAGGTTCAGGGGGCAATTACTTTTTCACACAGGCCATGTAGGTTTGGATTTTTTTTTCTCCCTAAATAATAAAAACCACCATTTACAAACTGCATTTTGTGTTTACTTGTGTTATATTTGACTAATGGTTAAATGTGTTTGATGATCAGAAACATTTTGTGTGACAAACATGCAAAAGAATAAGAAATCAGGAAGGGGGCAAATAGTTTTTCACACCACTGTAGATATGCAAATTTAAGTGATATGTAAATACATTTTACAATAATCTAAATAAATTTAATTTAATTGAATTTATCGTATACACAGTTTAAAGATTATTTGCTAAGAGTACAATGTGATCAACAAGTTCATAATCTAGTGCCGATTGTTTTTTGTTCACTTTGTTTTCAGCTGTTAAAAAGACTTATTCTTCTTGTACAGATTTACTTGTTATGCATAGATATTTCCGTGCTAGTTTTGTGGGATGAGGGTACCTTTCACAACATTGTATCTTCCACCACTGGGATGGTTTTCTCTGATAGATAACGATCTCTTGATACATAACATTCACATTCCTTGTTATACCTGCATCTTCACTTTAAACCCTATGAAAGAGATTTCCAAGAGCACTTAGTGCTGTACTGTCCTCGGAGTTTAATTTTTGCATTAGGCTTACCAATGGGATTTTCTCTTCTACTTCTTTCACAATTATTCCTGCCATTTCATCCAGTATTTTTTCTTATTCCTCCTGTGATAAATTAAGTCCAATGACACGTTGGAAAGTTTTGGGGATTTGCCCCGTATAATCTCATGCTCAAATCTCGTCAAAGTAAATTGAATAAACAACAAATATTCAACCTCAACATTGGTGTGAGGATCGTTTTTATACAGAAAATGGTTTAAGTAAATGATGTGGCAGGAAGTTAGTGTGGACCGGAAGTGACATCATCAGTGCTGGCCGGAAGTGATGTCATCTTCGAGATACCGAAAGTGACGTCATCTGTAGGAGTCGGAAGTGATTTAGTGGAGCCATTTTCTAGTAAGGTTATTGTTGATGGTGGTTGTGTATTATTGTTTCTCCTCTTTGGTTCTGTAAAGGTAGAGAGAGAGATATCAGTACCACAATACAACCCCCTGCTGGACAATATATCGCTCACCTCCGGGCTTGTTGACTGCCTCCTAAGTGCATGTGTGTGACACTCCTTTTTTTTTTTTTGTTTGTGTCAGATGATTTAAACTATGAAAGTGTGGGACAAGGTATGCTTAATTACTAAGCAGAAAGGCCTGTTTATGTCCCTAGTAGAAATTTCCAAGATCATCTGCAAGTTTTGCTTTCATTTCTTTCAGCACTGGCATTTCATCTTATATTGGGTTGTTAAGCTTACATACAAGAGTGTGTTTTAGTGGTAGAATGGTGGATGCTGTAGGGTGCCTTTCTGTAGATAATGCTTCAGTTGCCATTTTGAAAGGTTTTAACACATGACAAACCTGCAGAGAAAAATTACCTAGTTGGGTTGGATAATGGATAGATGGATAAAGTAGAACAAATAGGTATGCAGCTATTACTAGTATTTTAACACTAGAATCGCTGAAGGTTACACAATTTTTCTTTGTCCTTGATACGGTGGGAAGCTCATATCTCCTTATCACTGTGCCAATTGCCCGCTTTTGATTCGCAAATGTGTCAGTTAACACCATGCAACCTGCACTCCCCTGAAAGTAATGGTAAATATGTAGTAAAAATAAAGGTAAACGTAAGCATAAACAGAGAAATGATAAATGTAGTTACAAGTAAATGAAGTCACAGTGAAGATTACATTCAATGCAGTGGTCATGAGTTTCAAATTGATCATGTATAATTGTATATATTGGCAAGGTAGCTTTAAAATGTAGGAGAGGGCAGACTTGCAGTTTGCTGTAGTTGCTGTGGTGCGTCGGTTACAAAACAGGAATTAATCCCTCCATTGCAGAAACATTGTTTTAATGTTAAAATTCCACAAGTACACATGAGGTTGAACAACTGTACAAGTAAGTTTACATAGGTACTCTGTGGTTCTAACAAGGCAAACAACAAGAGTAGAACATTTAGTACATATATAAACGTTGTACTGCAATACTAATTATAATGTTCTTTCATTATGAAAAACTTCTAATAGATGGCACTATAGCTAGACACTAGCAACATAAGGTATTTGCAATTGCAAACTCAATGCTGCAGTGTAACAGGTTTACATCCATATTAATACATAACATCTCTTAAATATTTAATGCAGCATGCCACTAATTATTACTGGCAGGTTCTGTATTAAACAGAGTATAAACATTCTCTGTTTTATTTAAATGTATTTGCGATAATAATAAACACTAAGAGATGTAAAATATTAGAATGACTATTGGTTCAGAACAGTTTCCTCCATAACATTTAACACTTTACTTGTAAACATATACATTATATTACATATCATCGACAAACGCACAAACTTAAAACATTCTTTAGTGTCTCTAGTAGTCCCAGCTTTCATGTGTTATGCCTGTCAAACTCACATGCTCACTTCACACTCCGCTGGCTTTCACATGACTGGGCATAGGCTCCTTAAAGATACATGAGCCTTTTTTACAGCCAACACCAAATCTGGTATGCCAGATTTGAACTTTTAAATCATTTTGAAGGTATGTCACTGGAAGGTCCATCATAAGGTATTTTTGGAAGTTCTATAATTCAGGCCACAGGTCGAGTGTACACTCTTCCATTAATCCTTACTTTAGCTGTTCGAACATATCCTTCAGCTCCAGGTACAACATGCAACATTCTACCTCAAGGCCATAAAGCTCTGGGTAACTGTGGATCAAGAAGCATTACTACCATTCCATCTTGTAAATTAGCTGCCTCTTTTTGCCACTTCTGACATGTCTGAAGATTTGGTAGCTAATACTTCAGAAAACATGACCAGAATCGATTTGCCAGCACCTGACTGTGTCTCCATCTCCTTCTAGTCAAGCGATCTGATGCAGGATAGGCAACCTGAAGAAGGAATGAATCGTGCCGCCCCATAAGCAGATAGTTGTGGGTCACTGGGTTAAGATTGGCTAAATTTGAAGAAACCTACCTTAAAGCTTTTGCATTTAACACTAGAATTACCAGAGCCTACGAAAAAACTCGTAGATCCGGCCCACCTTAAATCGCTTCTTAAAACCGTTCTCACCTCTTCGCCAGCGTCTTTTGTCATCTAAATGTACTGATAAAGACAAGCTGCCAGCAGCCGGCTATTCCATCCCCCCACTGACTTGCATCTCCCAGCTCATGCCTTGATTGATTATCTGGGAGTGGAGTTTTAGAGTGGAAATAATAGATAGTTATTTGGAACACACGCATTTCATATGTGTTGCATTTCTACAGTAATCTGTGTAAACACATTGTTAAAACAGAAACGTTTTTTATATTCTAGTAGCAAATGACAAAATGTAGGAATAAACTATATAATGTATGAAGCCTGAAGTCCAAATATCAAAGAAACACTTTCACAAAAGGTACAAAAAAAAAAGCCACCGCCAAAAAAAGCCGCCTTAGTGTGTGACATTGACACTCATTAGCTATCGCTTCTTCCGTGGCGCAACAGTATCAGTCGCTGACTGGGAATCAGAAGCTCATGAGTTCGATCCTGCGTAACTCCCTTTTGAGAAGTGTTCTTATTTTCACTATTTTAGAATAAAAAGATACATTTGATTTCAGTCTGTAACAGCCGGTGTAATTTATGATATTTGTAAAGGTTTGCTTTGTTTATTTTTTTTTTAAATTCACTTTTCGTTGTCTCAGTTGCGTTCACGATCCTTCCCTACCACCACAACCCCCCCCCCCCATCTAAAACCTCTGTTTTCACATAAAGACGCTCTACAGTGTATCACGATACATACGACCGCGTGTTTTTTTCCCCCCAATATTGTCAGTCCCCACGTGTTGCTGTATGCTGTTTCTTTTGTACTCCAGGACATGCAGAGGAAAGCATAGTAAAGAGCAGTAACTTCAGCACTATATGCAATCATCAGACACTCCCCATCTGACACTGCTGTTTTCACATAAAGACGCGCTATAGTTCTAAAGTGTACTTGTGGCTGCATTGTCATACCAATGCTTGCGAACTGAAGTGTCTGCATGCACTTTTCGTGGCATTACTTGAGCATGCCCGTGTCGCTCAAACACAGGAATATATGTTGATGTAAAAGTATAACAAAACAAGTGCACTTTTATTCAAGACTATAACCGAAGAAAAAAGAAAGCAAGTTACAGTAGGCGGTTGATATGACAGCTTGCGTGGTGGAATGCTAAGAACTGCTGATTTCCATTCCGTGCTATATAACTGTTAACATTTAAATCTGATGATTGCATATAGCGCTGTCTTATTCAGTGTGCGCAAGAACATGCAGGTGGCCAGTTGCTGCGTGCTACAACGCACATTTTAAAAAAAGAAAAAGACAAATATATGTGACGTTTTGAAGAAATCATTTTATGACGCGAATAGTACCAATCAGAAAACATCGTCGAAGTAATGCAATATTATTTGAAAACAAACCGCGTCATATCGGGTGTGAAGTTATACTGGCGCTGTTTGAGTCAGATCAGAAACTGAATAAGCTGAACAAGCTCCTGTTCTGACTCTAAGTAAAAAAGCATGAATTAATCAACAGAAATAACCGCGATTGACATTTTAAACTTAATGATTTACAGTGCATACCAATTTATAAATTTAATGACTGTTTGAGGGAAAAAAAACATTTTCTCCATGTTGGGAATCGAACTCAGGTTTCTGTAGCAGGGTAGGGCAGCTGTGCTCCAAGTCAGCAAACCGTAGCGTTAAGCCACGGAAGGTGTTGTAGCATCCTTGAACCTTTTGTGAAAGTGTTTATTTGATGTTTGGACTTCAGGCTTCACAGATTCTATAGTTTATGCCTACATTTTGTAACATTTATTACTAAAATATGAAAAAGCTTCTGTTTTAGCAATGTGTTTACACAGATTACTGTAGAAACGGAACATGCATGAAATGCATGTGTTCCAAATAACGATCTGTTATTTCCATTCTAAAACTCCAGCACTTCAGTCACTCCCAGATAATCAAACAAGGCATGAGCTAGGAAAACTTAGTGAATGTTCTGCGACGGTTGGGGATGGAACAGCCGGCTACTCGCTGCTCCTCTTAATCGGCACATTTAGAAGACAAAAGTGAGGTGAGAACGGTTTTAAGGTGGGCCGGATCTACGAGTTTTTTTGTAGACTCTGTTAATTCTAGTGTTAAGATTACTTTTACATCCACTTAAACGGTCTTCAACACCTTTTCAGTAACTGTCTAGGATCCTTGGGTTATGCTGAGTGCAGTCTTTATTGAACAAATCTCCTGTTCCCAAGCACCACCAAAATGTGGTGCACCTGATGGACTGATCTGGAACCTAAATTTTTGTTTGGCCAGACACAACTTAAAATCACTTGTTAGAGATGCAAAAGCCTCACACAACTCTCGTTCAACTCCATGAAAGTTTGCGCTTTGATCACAAAGTTGTTCATATGCTTTTCCTCTGCATGGGATAAAGAGTCTGCATCCATGCTGTTAAATATGTCCAAAGAGACACACCTAGTTGTTGGACCTGAATACTACTCCCCATCCCTTTTCATTAAGGTAGCCGATTTTCACAGTAAATGGCCCAAAGCAATCTACTCCAGTGCTATAAAATGCTGGCTTAAATAAACTGAGACGGGCTGGGGGCAGATCAGCCATCTTAGGCACTTGAGGTTTAGCTCGCCATCTTTTCCTCTCAGGATCCAGTATTTACACCTAATTTTGGCAAATAAATGTTCTGGTTCAGTGTGACTAAGTTGTTCATCGAATCTTTGAATCAATAGGATCAATTAGATGCATCGCATCATGTTTGAATTGCTCAGCTCGCAATTCCACTGGAATGATCAAACTCTGGAGCGAGGGCTATCTGTCTGCTAACAGAGAAACAACTTTACCTTCTTGTAGTTGGTTGAATTCGTCATAGAAGGTATACATTTGAGCTCTTCGTACAAGTAGAAGTTCAGCTTCTAGGTAATCAGAGGCAGAAGGTTGTATGTCTTACCTAATCTTAATAGTGGCTTCCACTACCTTTCTGAAGGAGTGAAACTGACTAGTAGTAGGAGAGCTGTATAGGGTATATTTTTCACAAATTCCATTTTATTTTATTTTGATTTTTCGGTTTTCACTGTTTTATTTTTCCTTTTCTGATTTTTTTTTTTTACTGTAAGTAGCAACAGCTACAACAAAACAAACATTAATGAAATGGCACTTTACATTCCTTTAAATGAAAGAGCACAATAGCATAACTGAACCTTATTTTGCAGTTCCATTCATCAGGTAGGAGCCCAGATCCTCCATGATGCTATATGCTGAGACTGCAGTAGGACAATGAGTGCCCTTCAGAGCTGTCTGTGTAAGAGCTGTTACTAGTTTGATGTATCCTTCTGGGATGAAGGTTAACTTCACTTTTAGGGTCTAGGATTATTTGTTACAACCTGAGCTGATGTGTTCTCAGCCAGAAAGAACTTTTTGTAGAGGTGAATATGTTTAGCGAGGTACCCTACTGATTCGAATCAGCTATTCTACCTAGTTTTCCTGCCTTGGGGGTTCCTGGCAGGCTTCTTGAAGAAGGCAGACTTTACCCACATCACTAGTGATGTAGCCCCACTGAAATATTTATAGTGCTGCCAGGTCTCTCCCACTAAACTGATGTCATGATACAAGCAGGTTGAATGTACACTGTTAGGCATAACCCCTTCCTGGTATGCTTTCAGACAGTATGATGCATTGTCTGTAACTACTGCTAAAATGTCATTAAGCTTCAGCTGGTTGTTGTGAAGAGACTGAAGTGTTGCCTGTGAAAAGGTGGATCTGCCAAAAAGTACTGGACTTCAGTACCTGTAATTATAATTATGTAAATTATTTTTAATGATTCTTAAACCTTAAATGCTTACAGATAGAAAACGTGTATCATTACATCTGTAGCTTCATCTACTGCATATCTTAAAATAATTAATTACAAAGCAAAAGCAAACTAATCTGCAAGACGCTAAATCTGGGAATTAAACAGAAAAAAAGAGAGAGAGGGACCCGCTTTTAAGGGCTTGTTGCATCCAAGGAGAAGCCTGTTCTTCTGCCCAGGTTCGTAGGTGCTGAGTTTGAAAACACTATGCCATTTGAACATGAGTTGTCATTAAAACTTTTTTTTTTTTCGCCGATTTTGCCTGTACTCTGCTCTGTCTGCATTTTCAGTATCCTGCACCGTAACGAGGAGTACATGCAAGATCTGGCATAGCACTTTCAAATAATGACATGCATGCGTGAGAGAGGCAGAGATGGATTCAATCTCATTTGAAGTGGTTACTGGAATATAAAATAAACACTTTTGCAAAGGTATAACGAAACAAGTGTGCCTTTATTCAAGAAGAAAACTGAATAACAAAAAATTCAAGTGACAACAAGATACTAAGAAGACATGATTCACCAGTGTTTGTATGTCTAGTTATACCCCTTCAGCGAGATCTTCTACAGGTTGCAAATCTTTACACTGGCTGTTACAGACTGAAATCAAAGGCTTCTTCTTTTTGGGCATATACACCGTCAGCATGGCACTGCCAGATCTAAACACTAGCATTGTGAATTGCTCGCGTACTAAATTGATTTTAGTTGCAGGTGGAAGTCCCATTTTACTTCTGGTGCCAAGCAGAGTTGTGTTGTGGTGCAGCAGTCTATTAGCCTGGGAAAGCGCTGTGAAGAAGCTGTCTGTTGTTAGCGCTTTGCCTTTGTCCAGAAACAGCTCCATAAGCTTTATTACCACAGACTCGGAAAGTCTTTGCCTTGGGGTGTAGCTCAAAACACAGTTGTCAACAAAACATTGCCAGATGTCTGAATCTGTTATTTTTCACATGTTCTGCATGGGTGTCTTTGGTGTGAAAGTGCAAATGCCGTATGGTAGTCTGGTAGCGGTCACAGGACATCGTATCTTTGATTGCCAGTACAACAAATAGTTCTGAGTAGGTGTCAGCCACAGCACTAACTGTGGTCATTGCTGCTGTTGTGAAAAGAATGGAGATATACGAGAGAGGGAGAGGCAAGTTTGTTGTACCGCATGAATGTCACTGACAGAATAAAACTGAATAATAAATAAAAACAAGCGCTAACTTTTACAAGTAGCCAAAATTTACACCAGGTGTCACAGACTCAAATCAAATGTATGTTTTTATTATATTATAGTAATAGCAGCAGCTCAATACTCGGAGCGCCGAGAGTCAAACCCGGTACTTTTGGGTTATAAGGCAGAAGTTCTTAACTCTGTGCCATTCAAGAACACGTATGAACTTCCTGTCAATTGACATTTGAGCTTTGGTTTTTAACTCATTGACTGCAACACGTAAATCAAATGATTTTTTTCTTCTTTGGTTATATTCTTGGGCAGCACGGTGGCGGAGTGGTAGCGCTGCTGCCTCGCAGTTAGGAGACCCGGGTTCGCTTCCCGGGTCCTCCCTGTGTGGAGTTTGCATGTTCTCCCCGTGTCAGCGTGGGTTTTCTCCGGGCGCTCCGGTTTCCTCCCACAGTCCAAAGACATGCAGGTTAGGTGGATTGGCGATTCTAAATTGGCCCTAGTGTGTGCTTGGTGTGTGGGTGTGTTTGTGTGTGTCCTGCGGTGGGTTGGCACCCTGCCTGGGACTGGTTCCTGCCTTGTGCCCTGTGTTGGCTGGGATTGGCTCCAGCAGACCCCTGTGACCCTGTAGTTAGGATTCAGCGGGTTGGAAAATGGATGGATGGATGGGTTATATTCTTGAATAGGTCCTCCCTGCGTGGAGTTTGCATGTTCTCCCCTTGTCTGCATGGGTTTCCTCCGGATATTCCGGTTTTCTCCCACAGTCCAAAGACATGCAGGTTAGGTGCATTGGCGATTCTAAATTGTCCCTAGTCTGCGCTTGGTGTGTGTGTGTGTGTGTGTGTGCCCTGCGGTGGGCTGGCGCCCTGCCCGGGGTTTGTTTCCTGCCTTGCGCCCTGTGTTGGCTGGATTTGGCTCCAGCAGACCCCCGTGACCCTGTAGTTAGGATATAGCGGGTTGGATAATGGATGGATGTATATTCTTGAATAAAAGCGCGCATGTTTATTTAATATTTGAACTAAAGTCTTCACACATTATACACTTCACGTCATTATTAGTATAACATGGAAAAAGTTTCTGCTTTAGGTATGTGTTCAGCATTACTTGCCTCACATTTCCTTTCATCCTACACTTGCCCAGATCTTTGTAGACACGGAACACACAAGAAATATTCCAAACAGTGATATACTTTATTACCTCACACACAGATAAGGAGTCTTGGCTTAAGCTGGGAGAAGCTTTTGCCCGAGCTGAGCTCCGTCAAGGCAGGGATGACACAGCAGGCTGCTTGCTGCTTGTGTTGATCAACACATTTACAACACAAAAGACACTGATGGAGAGGTGCAAAGGAATTTAAGGTAGACCATGATTACAAGTTTTTTCGTAGGCTTCGGTAATTCTTGTGTTAACAAGAAAACGTACAGGAAACACATGCACAAACACTGAATTTGTGCAAAGAATTGTGTTTGCTTGAAAAACAACAAACTAGTAAATAGTATTTGAGTGACAGAACTACAGATTATTCAACCGTTTAATTTATAGGGAAGTTTTGTAACTTTCACCCCTTCAGTCTCTAAATTCCACACATTTATAGAATTCCTTCACATTTTAAAATCTATAATCCGTTTTTATGCATTAATTCGGTGATTCCATCCATGTTTTCCGCATCACAGAAATCGTAGGGCCCTAGGTCTAGGAGGCTTTAATTCTTCTACATCTTCAGCAACATTGGTGCTGTAGGAGAAATTCATTTGGACAACTACTCAGAAGTCTAGGGGAGACCGAGCTTTCTCAGTTGTTGCTCCTAGGCTTTTGAATGATCTGTATCTCCCCATTAGGTCTTCCTCTATCAAGGTTTTTAAAACTTTGCTTAAGACTCACTTCTTCTCTTCCACCTTTCACTGTGTGTAAGGGTGTTGGGGATGATGTTAATCAACTGTTTTATTAGTCTGTTTTTACACTATTGTTTGTATTGTGTTTTATTTTATTGCCCTTTGTACAACATTTTAGCTCCACATATGTTGTTTTAAATGTGCTTTTATCATTAAATCTGACTGACTGACTGACTGACTGAAGGCTGGAAGATAAATGTTTATTATGTCCGTCAATTCTCAACTTCATTGTTAACATCAAATATAGCACTCATAACCTGGAATAAAATTGTTCAAAATTAAACAAATAACTAGGGATGCATAATAATATAGGATTAATATCTATACTGGCAGAAAATGGGTTAAAATAATTTTATCGATAGCAGACAGATGACTAGATTTGACTGATAATTCAAACCAATTATTTGATGATGTATTCTAGACATTTAGGTGATGCTGAGCTACTGTTTGAAAATTTCTTTCAGTAAAATAAATTTAAATGCAGAGATATCAACAGTATTGACAAAGACACGCATACCAATAAAACCAACATGTAAGTCTTATGTTCAGTGCTTGTTTACAGAGTTAATTAGCAAAACTGAACATAAATAATGCTTCACAATATGTAGCACAGCATGAATTCTATTCAGTTGCGTTCTGTCAGAAAACAGAAGCATTGGACACTGTTTTGAAAAGAAACGCATTCTTCTAGTCTATAAAAAACACATTTACTTTTAATGTGATAAGCAAAAATAAGTGTATTAATTGTCTCTTGAGTGTTTAATTACATTGATTAAAACACAAAGTGACAGTTGAGTATTTATTGTGTCTGAAACAAACTCTTCACTTAATAATAACTTAAAAGCACATGAAAAACATGTTATTTGCGTATGAAACTAAAATTTGCGAACACGATTAAACATAATAAAGCTGTTGTATTTCAGAACAGGATGTTAAGTGACATGGCTTAGTAAGCAGAACATAGTCATAACTTCCCAGCTGCAAGATGCAGTCTATAGCCAGAGCACTGGAACCAGATCCACTTGTTCGAGGTGGCACCCTTTACCACGTTCACTGCTTTGTCTGTTATACAGACTTAACGTCTTTCATCTAGGCCCCAAGAAGGCGACACTTAAGTTCTCACCTCTATGATGGGTGGGGCAGCGACTTTTTAATTGAAAGGCGTTGTTAATGAACTGGATGGTCTGACTTATGGGGCTCTGGGACTACAAGTCTGTTGTAGGTTATTATTGTGTCATGTCTTTCATGAAGTTTAAAGTTACTGCATCAGTGATTTCTTCTTGCCGTTTGGAAACTTTCTTATATGGTGTAATACTGGCAAAGGCATCCAAAATAGTCTTTTGCTTTCAGGAATTCAGATGTAGCTTTGCACTTGTCATACGTCGCTTGTGCTTGTGGTGCTGATTTAAATGATCAATCAAATAAGTTGTGTTGCCTCGTGTGATGGCAACAATTGTAAGGCATGTGCAAGTTACCTGTCTTTAATCAACATCATCCTTTCTGTAGCCAGAATAATTCCATACAGCTGAGGTTGCTTTTCTTTTTGGGACCAAATCTTCCATTTCGGTATTTTTCTCCTGTTCATTGCTCATTTTCAGGTTTTGGCTGATGGCTTGCGGGGTTGTTTGATAAACTGATTAGTAATGATTGTGATTTGTGGTTCACTGTGCATGCAGAGCCTGCATGTCACCCACTCATAAATACATAAAAACAAAACCGACCATATGGCAGTATACTTTGATTTTGCTTTTCTAGAGGAAACCACTCCGGGGTTGAAAGGTTATTGCAGAAAACTACAAGCCCCAAGGTTGCATACACATCTGGTTTTCTTTTAAATGGCTGGATCTCATAATAATTGTTTTTTTGCTCAAATATGTCATATATAAGCTATTTTACAATGCGTATGTGATCGCAAGATGCAAGTTATTACTTGACAACGGAATTGGCTTGAAAATTTTATATGTTTGGGAAGTTTTAGGATTTTATTTTGTGGTAGTGATTCATGCCTTGCTAAAGAGCCAGTGTAGGTAAGATATTTTTTTTAATATACAGGGTGAACCAAAAAGATGTACCACATTTCAAATGTTTATTCTACAAAAACGTTACAAGATAAATAAAGTTAACTAGCCAACGCGCAGCGTAGCATACGCCGCATAATTATTTATTGATGGGTGAACACTTCTTGAACGACACAGTTGTCCAAATGGGGTGGGTTTGAGGATACGACTGTGAGTGAATGAAAAGATGGAACTCTGGAGAGAGCAACATACAATTGTCCGTGACTGAAAACTGGGTTTGGCAGATACAGGCATATCGTTTTGAAAGTTTGTCCCTGTGCCTTATTAATTGTCATTGCAAAGGCCAATCTAACAGGAAGTTGTCTGCGTGTAAAAGTAAAAGGCAAATTTGAATCTGATGGGGTCAGGGATATCCGGGGAATAAGGACAGTTTGTGAGGTAGGTAGCTGCGATTGTTTTACACTCCAGTACATTGCGGTGAATGCTGGTAACAGTCCGTCTAGTGCCATCACAGAAACTTCTTGCTGGCATGAGGTTTCTGAGAAGCATGACTTCTGAACCTATTTTAATTTTGAGTTTATGCGGAGGCATGCCAGTGGGAGTAAGACTATTAAGAAATTCTTCGGGGAATGAAACTTGATCTGCGGGATCGTCTATGACGATGAAGGCCACGCTGGTGAAAGTTACTTCGTCGGTAGGGATAAGTTTCAGTACTTGTTCATTAAGGTGTAGCGAGTCTTCGTTGGTGACGCTTAATATAGCTCGCGTATTGAGTTGTTCCGGAGTCACAGTTGAGAAACACTTTTTTAATGAGTTCTAAGCACAGGGAAAAAAATGAACATTTGAAACATCCGTAATGTAATAAACCACCAAGTAAAGTAACATTGCAACAATGCATGCTACGAACTGATCGCTGTAAACAGAAGTGAAAACAAAATCAAACCAAGTGCATTCTTTAACTGCCTTCTCTGCCTTTTGCGTCCAGCCACCCCTTTCTCTCGCGTGCCTGTGTGTGTGTGTGTGTGTCTCTCTCTCGCGCGCGCCTGTGTGTGTGTCTCTCTCGCGCGCCTGTGTGTGTGTCTCTCTCTCACGCGCCTGTGTGTGTGTCTCTCTCTCGCGCGCCTGTGTGTGTGTCTCTCTCTCTCGCGCGCGCCTGTGTGTGTCTCTCTCTCTCTCTCGCGCGCGCCTGTGTGTGTCTCTCTCTCTCTCGCGCGCACCTGTGTGTGTGTGTGTCTCGCGCGCCTGTGTGTGTGTGTGTGTCTCGCGCGCCTGTGTGTGTGTGTGTGTCTCGCGCGCCTGTGTGTGTGTGTGTGTCTCGCGCGCCTGTGTGTGTGTGTCTCTCTCTCTCTCGCGCGCGCCTGTGTGTGTCTCTCTCTCTCTCTCTCTCTCTCGCGCGCGCCTCTGTGTGTGTGTGTCTCTCTCTCTCTCTCTCTCTCTCGCGCGCCTCTGTGTGTGTGTGTCTCTCTCTCTCGCGTGCCTCTGTGTGTGCGTCTCTCTTGCGCGCCTGTGTGTGTGTCGCTCTCTCTCTCTCTGGCTCGCTCGCTGAACAGGGAATGCACAGGGAGAGACTGAACACGTGCGGAAATCATTGGCGCGCATGGCTGCTTAGTGAATTATTGTTGGTGGGCGTGGCGCTGTGAGTTGGTGGGCGTGGTGCTGTGAGTTGGCGGGCGTGGTGCTGTCTTGCGTGCATCTTGCTTGCCATGGACAGTTTCTGAGAAGCTGAGTTTATGCGGAGGCATACCAGTGGGAGTAAGACTGTTAAGAAATGCTTCGGGGAATGAAACTTGATCTGCGGACTTCGTGAATATATATAGTCAACGTGGCTCAGAGGTGCATGTGGACTGTAGCAGAGAGTAAAGCGACTAAGGCGGTGTTTGATGAGGTGCTGCGTGCCTTGAGAGTGAGGGTGGACTCGGGAGGAGGGTTAGAGTTGGCGGGCGGGGCTCTGTCGTGCGTATCCCATGGCCTTAGAGTTGGTGGGCAGGGCTCTGTGAGTTGGCGGGCGTGGCTCTGTTATTGCTTATCCCATGGTCTCTGTCTTGTGTGCCATGGTCGGCTGCTTAGTGAATTGTTGGTGGGCGGGGCTCTGTCTTGCATGCGTCTTGCTTGCCATGGACATGAATTATATATATATAGATTACGATACAAGAAAGGGTATACAAAATAGATATTTTTCACTTTGTTTTTAAAATGAAGGTGGTGGCCATCATTAACGATACACTCTTCGAGGCGATTTCAGAATGCTCAAATGACTCGTTCGGTCATTTCAAGAGAAATAGTGGCGATTTTGTGGCAAATAGTGCCCCTGAGGGCTTCATGGTTTGGAGGTCGGTGTGTGCATACCTTTGGCCTGGAGATTTTCTGTTCAATGTTGTACCCATCTGTCTAAATTTAGCCACCCACTGAAGAATTGTTTCCCAATGTGGGACATCACTGCCAGGAACCTGTGATGGCAGGCGGGAGCTCAAGACATTCAAAGGGTTGGTTTTGCCTGTCGGTAGGATGTCTTTCCTGGTTGAAGGATCCCATCGGGGTTAGCAGAAGGGATGTTGGTTTTAAGAAGAATGCCCCAGGGCTTGTGAGTTTTTATAGAACTTTTCCTGCTGTGTGTTTAACCTCGTTTTTCCGGATATTTTGATTTAGATTTTATTGTTTACTTGATTATTATTTTTGGAAGAAGATTTTTGCACTGCACTATTGGACAGTGTTTTTGTTTGGTTTTAATTAAAGCACTGAACCGCTTTTGCACCAACCCTCTGCTGAATGTTAAGTGTCCTCATTTGCCTGGCTCATCTCAGTCTATGACTATTGACGTTTATGGGTTGAAGAGGCTCCTATAAGCAACCAGGGAGTGTGGAATGGACATGGGTAATCACGTGATTAACATTAATGTCACTAAAATACAATGTTAGACACTTGTAATTTATTATTAAAACTCTTTAAAATTAATATGTAGGCAGCAAGGAAAGTCAAACAATGCCTCCATTAAATACAATTAAAGATAAAGTATTTGAAAGTTAAGAGGTTCAAAGTTAACTGCTTGCGTTAATGTATTAACTTTGACAGACCTCATATTTACAGTACTTATTCTTTTATTTCTTTCTTTCATATTATGAATTTTCAAAAGATTATACTAGAAATAACATACAATTTGACAAGATGATTGTGGTTTTAAAGTTGTTTTAGATGTAGTAAGAATTCAAGCAAAGTGACACCTTTGGAGGTAACTCAGACCCCTTCTTCAGACAAGATGTAAACATGTATACAGGCGCAGTGGTAGTGCTGCTGCTTTGCAGTAAGGAGAAGATTGTGTGGAAGTGTGGAAGATTGTGGGTTCACTTCCCAGTTCCTCCCTGTGTGGATAGCGCTTCGAGTACTGTGAAAAGCGCTATATAAATGTAATAAATTATATCCACATTACTAACCGAGAATGCTAAACCGGATGGACGCAGGGACATCCGGCCATGGGCCGTAGCCGCAAAAAGACGTACTGCTGAGGCGCTGCGAGAGGCGGCCGCGATCACAGAAAAAAGGAGTGAGCACAGAAAAAAGGAGTCAAAGGAGTCAAACGCAGGCGACGCACACAGCGCCGCACGAGCACCCCAAAGCCCCCCCCCCCCCCCCACACACAAGCAACAGACGGGACACGCACAAAGAGGAGGATTCAACAAGCCCCTGGCACACAAAAAGAAAGAAGACGCTCGCGCCCCACCAATCCCACCACCCCCCCCAAGCAACACCCCCCCCCAGACGCCGTTAAAGCACACAGCGCCGCACGAATCCCATTGCACACGAAACGGGACGCACACAAAGAGGAGGATTCAACAAGCCCCTAGCACACAAAAAAAAAGAAGCCGCGAGCACCACACAAAGCCCATTGGACACGAAACGGGACAGACTACGGACATAGCACACGAAACGTACACAAAAACGACGATTCAGACCCACGACCACAGTAACATAAGTAACAAATGACACACACAGCCCCATTTCTAAATGAACCGTTCGTATTAAACATACGTCATCTCAACACGTTCACAATATGCAGCATAGGTAGATCTCATTACAATGAGGCACTATTAACCGTTCAACCGCAGAAAAGGCTCCATATTAACAGTGAGTGCGATCCTCCTTATTACTTATCCATATTTCTCACGCTCAAGAACAAACAAGTCATGAATTCACGATCACGGGTACAAAACGATACCGCTCGGATAACGGGACCAAACACAATTCACACTATGCAGCATAGGTGGATCTCATTACAATGAGGCACTATTAACCGTTCAACCGCAGAAAAGGCTCCATATTAACAGTGAGTGCGATCCTCCTTATTACTTATCCATATTTCTAGAAGAAAAAATGTCTCGGCTCCAAAAACGCAAAGCTCAACTAACACAGTTACAGAAACGAACCCAAATGGACAGACACACTGAACGTAGATGCATGCAGGGTGCGTCTCACAGTGCTGCATCGAAACAGGCACGAGTTCAAACCGAAAGACCTCGCATCTCAGACATACAGAAACGGCAGCAAGGGGACAAAATAAATAAATGCAGACGTCTACACCGCGCATCTCAAATGCCGGAAAACAAGCAGGCAAGGCTCCAAAAAGAGAAAGCTCAACTGACCGACATACAAAAACGGGCAAGGCTCAATACAAACAATTCACGCCGTAAACTACAACGGGGTTCTCACACAGCACAAGCAAATCGATTACAGCTCCAAAACAACACGTCCCAAATACTGGACATACAACGACGCGCCTCTCAGACGGCACAAGCAAAACATACACGTCACGGACATCAACGCCAGACACCTGCTAAACGCTTGCGTTAGCTGACATCGCGTTCAATAATGAGTCCACTATTCAGGAAAATTCATTGGGATTAATGAATGTCATTTGCAATCATTGTCATTCACTTAACTTCCCTAAAGAAACAACTAGCAATACAAGTAATGAATTTACACGTTCTTCTCAAATGGGTCAAATTAGACTGCCTCCTTTACATTCATATCCTGAATATCCACAGAAGCTTCTAACTAACGATGTACCTGAAAGTAAAAACTTTATGAACTGCATTAGATCCTACAATAGTTCATTTGCTTTTGCATCTACCGGAGTAAATATCAGGCCACCAAAAGGCAATGGCCCATACTGCTTTCGCATATGTGCACAAATATTGCATCGCATTGGAACAGTGCACCCTGAAACAAATCAACAACGCAAATATGCACAAATCTACATCCTAGATCCAGATGACGCAATCTATCAATCAAAGTGCTGCATCGCAACAGGCACGGATTCAAAACGAAACACCTCCCGTCTCAGACATACGTTAACGGCAGCGAAGGGACAAAATAAATAAACGCAGACGTTTACACCGCGTATCTGGAATGCCGAAAAACAAGTAGGCAAGGCTCCAAAAAGAGAAAGCTCAACTGACCGACATACAAAAACGAGCAAGGCTCAATACAAACAATGCACGCAGTAGACTACAACGGGCTTCTCACACAGCACAGGCAAATCGATTACAGCTCCAAAACAACACGTCCCAAATACTACACATACAACAACGTGCCTCTCAAACGGCACAAGCAAAACATACACCAGGAAAATTCATTCGGATTAATGAATGTCATTTGCAATCATTGTCATTCAGTTCACTTCCCTGAAGAAACAACTGGCAATACAAGTAATACATTTACACGTTGTTGTCAAAAGGGTCAAATTGGACTGCCTCCTTTACATTCATATCCTGAATATCTACAGAAGCTTCTAACTAACGATGTACCTGAAAGTGAAATCTTTATGAACTGCATTAGATCCTACAAATCGGTATCCACTATGAACATTAACAGTGGCACTGCACGTGACATCTGTCTTGCATAACTGTTAATTATTGATGAATGTACAATGGCATCCAGTCACTTACTCAACACCATTCATAAACGTTTATGAATAATAATATTCCCTTTGGAGGAAAGGTACTTTTATTAGGAGGAGATTTTAGACAGTGCTTAGCTATTCTTCCACATGCCATGCGCTCAGCTATTGTTCAGTGCACCTTAAAATACGCAGACAATTGGCATTGCTTTCAAAAGATACAGTTAGTACAAAACATGCGATGTCCAGAACCAGATCATAACAATTGCTTATTACAACTGGGAGATGGTACACTCACCAATACAGATGGACTTCACCCAGATATTATTACAATTCCTCAAGCCTTTATCTGCGACGACTTAGTTACAGACAGATTTGGAACAGCAATCTCATTAGACCAAATGCCCCTTTTAACACAACGCACTATATTATGTCCAAAAAATATTAATGTGGAAACTATAAATACCCAAGTCATTCCATTACTTCCTGGAGAGACACAACTCTTTCTAAGCTCTGACAAACTTGACTCTGATCACGACAATAACCATCTTCATTGACATTACAAGTTCTGACCTGGAATTACCTTTTACACTTAAACGGCGTGTACAAAGAAATTTTCCAATAAACCTTTACACTGTGCCACACACTTTATTGTTTGCTTTCTATTTGCATCATCTACACCTTCACACTATTCTATATCTCATTCATACATCACGCTCTTTGTCATTCCCAACACCAGGGGTTGGCGAGCGAAGCGAGCAGGGGGGCGGAGCCCCCTAGTATATATATGTATATATATATGGTTGAAATAGTTTACTGTCAAATAAATGCAAAGAGTACACGACACGTGTTTCGCCCTCATTCTGGGCTCATCAGGTGTACACACTCCACTGCACTCCCTCTCGGGAATCGAACCTTGGACGTCAGCGCCAGAGGCGATGCCCCTAACGTTGCGCCACGGCGTGTGGTTCGTTTATTTGACAGCATGTAGATCGGGGTAATTACATTCACGGCATTCGAAGTCTGTGTCACAATCTGATTGTATAGATGGTTACCTACCAGGTAACGCTTGTGGTTGGCCAGCAATCTGCTAACATCTGCCACGGTGCCCTCAGTTTGTGAGGAGCAGATCATAGAATGGTTGAAATAGTTTACTGTCAAGTAAATGCAAAGAGTACACGACACGTGTTTCGCCCTCATTCTGGGCTCATCAGGTGTACACACTCCACTGCACTCCTATATAAAATATATATGGTTTGTGGTCAGTAGTACAGTATAAGGAGGTACGGTGGGGTATTTGCGAATTTTTGCATTCGCAATGGATATCTGTATATTTCACCTCCATTGATGTAATCAATGAATGTATATGCTGTATGTATACTGTGCATGTACTATAATTTATTTATTAACCTCCTTGGAGTTACTTTTTTTTTTTCGAAAAAATGTGTAAAATGTGTTGCATTTTTTGGCTTTAAAAATGACATATTAAATCTCATCTTTCTACTGTAAAACGTGCAAAACACTAAAAGTCAGAAGTGAAGAAAGTATAATAATGATACAAATAATAGTAATAATGAATAATAATAAAAATAATGCTAACACTGTATATACTGTCAAAATTTGTTGTTTTTGTGGTATATCTTGAAGCACAGTGAAATACACAATCTTACGTCACATTTTGGGTAATAGTAGCATGATTCCTTACGGATTTCATTCCAGATTGATCAGCTTTTGAACAGCACACTGCACATGTGCAGTTGACAGAAGCATCTCTTTTGGATTTGTCAGAATCACTTTTGAAACTACCTGAAGACAGATTCACTTTGTCATCACTGGTCGTATCACTGTCAAGAGTGTGCAACACCTGGGCTGCTGAAAAACATTTTTTTTTACAAAACACCATTATGAGGCTAAGAGAAGATGTGTCTGTACTGTTGCCTGGGTAACACTCTGGCCTGTCACTTATGCAAGACACCTATATCGGTACCCAAGCAACGCTTGGCCCTAACACTGTTGGCAGTTTTACAGCCTGAGCAAACCTTGGGTCTAACGCTTACATGAGAAGTGTCTATACAGTTGCCCGAGTAATGCTCGGGACTAATGCTTTTAGTACTGTTTTTATAGCCAGAGTGATGCTCAGGTCTAACACTAAGGAGGTTAATCCTTTAAAAAAGTTATTGCATCATATACAGTATCAAACATCCCAGAGACTATTTACCTTGGGGTACTGCTGCTAATGCTTGTTGCCTTTTTCCAATCTATGCTCTTATCCTCTTATCCTCAATGCCTTTGTCTAGAGGCTGAAGTAATAACGTTATGAATTAATTAAGATGTAATTCGATAATTCCATAATGTACTTTAGTATAGCAGTATCTGTTACTGGAATTTTTTTTCTTATTTTATGTACTCCATAAACACTGAAAAGAACTTTTCTTGGATCCATAGAAAATTTTGTTACCCAGAAAAATGTACAATAATTTTCAAAATATATATTCCTGTATCTTGTGATCTATATGTAATATTGGGTTGTATTCTATGCTTTCAGCTTTCCGAAAATGTTATCAACAGAATGAGAGAGCCATCCCCAGTTCCAACAAGATCAGCTATTCAGCCACCTGGAATTCCTCTTTCTACTGCTGGTAAGAATCTTTTCAGTTTATTGGTGTGTGCATTAGACATTCAGGTTTGCATTTTCAATATTTTCAGATTCATTTTACTCTTGAGTATTGCAGCATTGTGGCCTTGTGTCAAAACCCTTGGACCATAAAACACAAAGTAGTTGGTTACGCCCTTAATTATACATTTTAACCTTGAATATGTGATATAACTTGTCTGTGTTTCTTTTGTGACAGCTATATTTTAAAAGAAGTACATAAAACTGGATTGAGCTTGCCCTTCAAATTTACTCAAAAACCAACTTCAGAATACTGGTTCCACAAGGGTGTTCCTTAGCTTTCACCTGTGTTTTCAAACGTAGGACCATTGTTTTTTTTTATAATACTTTCATTTAGGGTATGCAGTTTATCATTGCCAAATTCACTCCAACCACAGATAGCCTATACAAGTGCAAGTCGTGACACTTAAAATGCTGACATAATACAGCATCTGTGGCATCTTTGGAAGTTTTCTGTCTAGCTCTTCCAGAATGGACTTAATCAATACAACCTTGATGATGACTACATTTTTTTTTGTTTGTGATGCTAATTCAGTTACACTGAGTCATTTGTTAAGTGTCAATTTAAATTAATAAAAATAAAACTAAGTAATACATAAAAGTACTTTACAGTCTCTAGCTTCTCTGTTGAGCTGCACAGATCCTTGCTCAGAAAATCTCTTAACTGAGCCCTAACTGTAAGGAAAGGTCAGAGATAATGTATTGAAAAAACAAGATTTGTATGTGTCTGAATTAAAATTGTATATATTTTAATTCCTTTGCTTTTTGGATCACTCTGCTTTTTAAAGTCCGAGGTTTCCAGGTGCTATAAAAATGAAAACCAGTAAACACTGTACATGTGTTTTATTTTTGTTGAGAAAAAATAGTAGTATCTGCTGTCTGTCTTGAAAGTAATCCCAAGCGATGCATAATGCAATGTTTTCAGTGAAAGGGAATTCCTTTTCCAGCTCGCTTGCAACTCTTACCTTGTCTTAACATAATAAATAACTAAACATGTGCACTAACAGTTAGCAAGGGCATAGTTTAATATTTTTGAGATATTTATTTTCAGATGGCTACCACTGCACTAATAATATAATATACTGTCATATAAGTTAGTTTGAATTACTATCAACTAGTTTTACACCAAACACTAAAGTATGGACATTGATTTGAAAAAAGTTGGTCAAAATTAATTTTATCTCTAATTTAAAATGCCTTGCTTGTGCCCCATCACTTCCAAATGCAAATCTCCATTTTTTTTTGTGTGTATATATGCTGCCCAGTAGTAAAATTAAAAGTTACATATTGTCATGCTGCCTTCTGCTTTGGATCTTTGTAGAATCACCTTGTGGCCATTTCAAATTCCAGATCCTCTAACTGAGAATTTGATTTTTTCCAATTTCAAATAATATAAAACATCGGTTTCCCACTGACTTATCAGAGGAGAGTTAGGATTCTTCCAATTTAACAAAATAAGTCTGCGTGCCAAAAGTGTAGTGAATGCAATCACGGTTTGTTTGTCCTTCTCCACTTCAAGTCCGTCTGGAAGAACACCGAACACAGTGGTTAATGGGTTAGGAGGGATTGTGACCCCAAGACTGCCTGAAAGGCACTTAAAAATTTTGGTCCAAAATGATGTTAATTTGGTGCAGGCCCAAAACATGTGACCCAGTGAGGCAGGAGCTTGGTTGCAGCGTTCGCAGGTTGGATCTTGCCCTGGAAACATTTTGGACAGTTTTAAGCGAGAGAGATGAGCTCGATATATAATTTTGAGTTGAATAATTCTATGCTTTGCACATATGGAGCTCGAGTGAATTCTCTGCATTGCTACCTTCTACTCCTTTTCTGATATATTGATTAAGAGATCTTTTTCCCAATGTCCTCTTGGGTCTTTGAAAGGTAGGGACTCTAATAAGATTTTATATAATGCGGAAATGGTGTCTAATTCCTCGAAATTGAGCAGTATTTTTTCCAGCATGGTGGAGGGTACGAGGTTAGGACAATCGGGCAGTTTCTGTTTAACAAAGTTTCTAATTTGAAGATAGTGAAAGAAATGTGTAGCTGGGAGGATGAATTTGGAACATAATTGTTCAAAGGATGCAAATATATTGTCTATATAAAGATCTCTGAGCATTTTAATCCCAAATCTTTTCCAGGTATTAAAAACTGGATATGTTTGCGAGGTTTGAAAGAGGTGGCTCTCTTGCAGAGGTGCCACAGATAAAAGATTCTCCATCTTAAAATGCTTTCTAAGTTGGTTCCATATTCTGAGTGAGTAAAGCACAACTAGGTTATTAGTATATTTGCGATAACTTGCATTTATTGGAGTGCAGACCAGGGAGTATAAAGAAGTACTACAGGATTTTACTTCTATTGTGGACCAGGCTTGTGTATGTTCATTTATTTGTGTCCAGGTTTTTATAGCTTGTATGTTTGCTGCCCAGTAATAAAACTGAAAATTAGGTAAAGCCATGCCACCTTCTGCCTGAGGTCTTTGTAGGGTCGCTGTTCGGATACGTGGGTGTTTTGAGTTCCAAATGAATGAGGTTATTGTTGAGTCTAATTGCTTAAAAAACAATTTATCTATACATATTAATAAAAGGCAAAGCCCTCACTGACTGACTGACTGACTCATCACTAATTCGCGAACTTCCCGTGTAGGTGGAAGGCTGAAATTTGGCAGGCTCATTCCTTACAGCTTACTTACAAAAGTTAGGCAGGTTTCATTTCAAAATTCTACGCGTAATGGTCATAACTGGAACATGTTTTTTGTCCATATACTCTAATGGAGGAGGCGGAGTCACGTATCGCGTCATCACGCCTCCTACGTAATCACGTGAACTAAAAACAAGGAAGAGATTTACAGCACGAGTCAAACGCAGGAACGAAGGTAAATGACGTTAATTTTTGAGTGTCTTTTAATACTGTGTAAGCATACATATTAACACATGTGCAATTAAACGTGTGCATTTACGGGGTGATTTCTCAGGCTTAAAAGCTCGCCTTTTACTAAAAAGGTAAATGCAAAACTGTTTTCAATCATTCTATGATCTGCTTCTCACAACTGAAGGCACCGTGGCTGATGTTACGTCACTTGATGGCCAACCATAAGCGTTACCTGGTAGGTAACCAGCCACTCACTTCACTCCCTTACGGTAATCAAACCTCTGAGGTTTTCTTTTGTTCTTAATTAAAATTTAAAAGCAATACTTCACCGCTGCTAAGCCCCTCTAGTGCTGACGTCCGAGGTTCGATTACCGTAAGCAAGTGCAGTGAGTGTGCACGCCTGATGAGCCAAGAATAAGGGGCAAAGACGTGTCGCATACTCTTTGCATTATTTGACAGTAAACTATTTTCAACCATTCTATGATCTGCTTCTCACAACTGAAGGCACCGTGGCTGATGTTACCTCAGTTGCTGGCCAACCATAAGCGTTACCTGGTAGGTAACCAGCCACTCACTTCACTCCCTTACGGGAATCGAACCTCGGACGTCAGCGCTATAGGCAAAGCCCCTAAAATTGCGCCACGGCGTGTGGTTCGTTTATTTGACAACATGTAGATCGGGGTAATTACATTCCGCGCCATGGCATGTGGTTTGTTTATTTGACAACATGTAGACGGGGTAATTACATTCACGGCATTCGTAGTTTGATTCACAATCTGATTGTATGGGTGGTTACCTACCAGGTAACGCTTATAGTTGGCCACCAAGTCAGGTCGAAGTGATCACTCGAGTGAAGGCAGCTTCACAAAAAAACAGATCCTTAACAAACTGTTATTAGTATATTTTCCCTCAATTTAAAAAGGCTTTCTTTTCTTCTTAATAAAAATTTAAAAGCGGTACTTCGCTGGTGCGAAGCGCGTGGATTTGACCGACTGACACATACAGACATATTCATGAGTGCAGGTACTTCGGAAAGAAAGCACCGTGTAAACCTAAAGTTTAAATTAAGTTCATATACCTACAGAAGGTTGCCATTCATTTGAGGCAAGATTGCTTTTCTTCTGTACAACTATACGTTGCATTCTCAAGAGTGTGCTTGCATGGCTTCGGATATATATATATATATATATATATGTATATATATATATATGTATGTATATCTATATATAAATATGTAAGCTTATAAGTACTGCCTTACTTCTCTTTAAGAAAGGAAGATGTAATGATACTTGATTTAAACGATTCCACGTCTTCCTGGGTTGC